>NC_056525.1:86502969-86733453 GCF_019175285.1 Sceloporus undulatus
GCCTTGTTATTTCTGCCCCTAGTACCAAAATTTCTGTTACACAATTAAAGCCCAGGAACACATCTACTTTGTTATCCTAAGTATATTTGTAAATAAAACTTAAAAACAGAGGCTATGCACACACATTTTATCAGGGGCCTTTTTCTCATCTGTTTTCAAGCTCATAGTAACTGGACACATGAACCTGATAATAGAATATTGTGAATAGATATTTTCATAAATCTCAACTAATGGAAAGAAATTTAGGCCCATCATAAAGTGGTTTGGATTACTCTGATGTATTAAGTTACTGCTTTGCATTGTCAACTACTGTGGTACAAAGTACAGGCATCATTACTTTAAATGAAATTCTGGTGAGAAAGGAAAACCACATCAAAGTTCCTTCCCCAACCCTCATATAGACTCTTTTGCTGTTCTCCTTTTCAGGAAATCCATTTCCAGTAAATTGGATTTAAGCTTTATTTATTATGCCATAGAAATTTGAGAGCAGGTTTATAGGACTCCCAGCTGGACTTTCCTTTTCTCTTGCCGAAGAAACATCAGCTGCTGGTACAGAATGTCAACTGGCACAATATAATTAATCTCAGTTTACATTTTTAAAAAATAGATTGTTAATTAAGAGCAATAACAAACACACTAATTACAGTGAACCTTTAATAGTAATAAAGAAACTAATCGATTTCACTGTCATTGGCCAAGTGAGGGGTGTGTCAACCACGTTCAATTTGGAGACAGGGCTGGTCTATGTCATTTTACTACAGCTAACCCTCCACATTTGTGGCTTTGAATTTTGTGGATTTGATTATTCATGGATTTGATTAGTATGTTCTCTCTAGGAATCTCTAGGTCCTCCAGTGTGACTCTGTCCAAAATTGACCATAGAGTCACACTGGAGGACCTAGAGATTCTTAGAAATTTGTAGGTCCTCTGGTGCAATTCTCTTGTACTGCAGGATCTAGAAATTCCCAGAGAGGTGTTCCCTCAGGTTGAAAAAAGGATGTTTTTTGAGGATTTTTTCCCACTTCCACAAGGGTCCTGTACCCCAACCCGAGTGAATGTGGAAGGCCTACTGTATTTGAAGCACTGCAGCAAATGGCACCCCTAGACTCAACTCAAGCGCTACTAGCTGAGATGTTTATTGCTGCCCACACTGTAGTTAGGTTGGAGATGGAGAGACTGGTAGCAGCTATAATCTCAAAGTGCTGTAATTGTACATGAAAGAGACCTTTGTCTTAACCTTTCTCCAGACACAATCATTTTTGAAGTGAGAAGGGAAGTTTTTTTCTTTTTAAAAGTCTTGAATGGTACACAAACATATATATTTTGTGGCAGGTGAACGATAATTAAATTCCTTATTGCCATGTCTTTCTCACTCAAAAGTCCACCAAAGTATAAGCACTCTATCTAAAGCTGGCCCCAGTTACCAAGGAGTTAAACCCTATGCAACTGTCACCAAAAAAGAAAGAAAGAAAGAAAGTTCAGTTTTGATCCAAGATTGAAATCCTGCGTACCTTATCTGAACAATAACAAGTCTTGCCTCTTATTAAGCATACAGAAGTGTGCATTGTAAAAACATAACTGGAATAGCCAATACCTATTTAGTAACAAAATTTAGCTTTCATTTTAAATGCTCCGGACTTAAATATATACTTAGAATTCATTAAAATGTTTTAATCATTTTTTTAAAAAAAATACCGTGTTATACACCTTCTGTCAGTTTTTTCTCCTCCAGGTGCAGCCACATTTTAAGATAGTTCTTACAAAATATCAGTAGAATATTAATAGAATTGCAGCTTAATGTTGATCTACCTTCTGCATTTACTTTTCTATAGAATTGCAGTTGTATGTTCTGGGAGATTATTAATATAATGCTGGTGTTAGGTTAATTTATTACCATGCTACATATTTTACTTCAAGCCTTTAACAGAATGCAAGAACTTGGCAAGAATTGTCTCACTTTTTAAATGTTATCCTATGGTCCATCCTTGAGGATACCAAGACAGTGTGTAAATACAAGTAAAACATTTAAAAGCACTTATAGCACATTTCATACTTAATATTCTCACACACTCATAGCTATGATTGCTCATGGAAATACAGAATGATACCTGATATTTTTACATTGTGTATTACTGATTTTATCAATACTTTTCTACAGTGAGCCCAAGGAGATCTACTGTACGTAGCTCTCCTCTTCTCCATTTTCCCACACATGGCTAAACTGGGTAGTTATTGTAGGATTGAAAGAGCATGACAGATGAGGATCAAACAAGAATGCTTCTTTGTTCAGGCAACTAGAACCTGGATCTCCCAAGTCCCAGTCCAACATGCCATCCAAGTAGTGGGCATAATGTGACTCCCCTAGCTGAAGTGAAATTTCCAGTTTTCTTCACTTTTGGTTATACTGGTTAAGACTGATAGGAGCTGCAGCCCAACAACATGTGATGGTCCATATTTGTTCACCTTTGTTCCATCCCCTGCCCCACATGTTGTTTGAACTGAAGAGTCTTATCCCCCATTCCATCTTATCCCCCAATGTTCTTGAACATCTATGGCTGCATCTGCACTGCGGACATAATCCAGTTTGACACCACTTTAACTATGACTGCTCAATGCCATGGAATTCTGGGAGTTGTAGTTTGTTGCAGCACAAGAGCTCTGTGACAGAGAAGGCTAAATGTCTCACAAAACTACAGTTTACAGAATTCCATAGGACTGAGCCATGACAGTTAAAGTGGTGTCAGACTGGATTATTTCTGCAATATGGATGCAGCCCAAATAAAACTACTGGGTGAGGCAATGTGGGATTTGGATTAAGATGTCATTGGTGCTGATGATACCCATCTGTATTTCTGTTTGTCATCAGATACAAGTAAAATGGACTGCTGTCTGGATTTAGTGAGAGACTGAATGAAGGCCAAGATGTTGTAGCTGAACTTTGACAGAAGAGATATGTCGTAGAAAAGGTGGTAGTTTCCAGTTTCAGGAACTTAGTGTGTGTCATGTTCTATCTGGGCTTGCACTCTTCCAAAAGAAGCAAGTTAAGCAGTTTGGGGGTTTTCTGGGATCTAAAATTGTCTCTTGAGGCCCAGTGGCCTTAGTGGCTCAGAGTGCTTTTTGTATCACTATCTAGTTAATCAGCTATGGCCTTTCTTGGATGTTATTGCATTGGGTTGAAGTTTTAATTTTTATGTGTACAGTTCTGTAATCCTCTCTGGAATGAAGGTACAGTACTGAGATGAAACAAATTTGTTCCAAGACTGATCTATGGCTACAGTCACACACCCTTTATCTCATTCTCATATTATGTCCATCTGTAGGACTACTTCAAGAACTTCCACATAGTAGGGTATACACCCACCATTGTTTATCATAGCAACTTGACATGCTTCCCAGCATCTGTATCTCAGTGAAACCATAATTGGTTGCAGCTTCCCAATATATGTGCATTTTGTGAACGTGTGGCAAATAACCACATCAGTTGGCACCAACACATGGGATAGTCTCATGCTATTAACTCAACATGGAAATGATGTCTGTCCTGGAAAGTGTCACATGAGGAGATGTTTTCAACGTTCAGATGCTGTTTAATTTCATTGTTTCACTTTCTGCTTCACTTTCCAGCATGAAATTAAAGCTCATGAAGTGAAAAAGGCATTTCACTATTTTTTTGGGTGTTAGAATTTAGTACTGATTCTGGCACAAGGCATATCAAATGCTCCACTTTCAAAGTAAATAGGCAGGATGCAAATGTTTAATAGTTCAATAAATAAATTCTTTTTTCTGTTTCCACTTTTCTTCCACACCACTTTTGCCTCCTATTGTTTTTATTATAACTTTTAATCTTTCTGTGTACATTTCCTATACAAAGGCACAAGATCCTTTTCCTTTCAGAAATGAAGGCTAAAACCTTCAGTTGCACCAATGCACATATTTACAAACCAGTCATGCTATTGACTTTGAATAGTCAAAAACGGGTGTTATTGCACATAGCTGTGGCCAGGTGAG
This sequence comes from Sceloporus undulatus, assembly GCF_019175285.1. Lineage (NCBI taxonomy): Eukaryota > Metazoa > Chordata > Lepidosauria > Squamata > Phrynosomatidae > Sceloporus > Sceloporus undulatus. The sequence goes on from NC_056525.1 coordinate 86,506,978, forward strand.
CGCAACTTGTATGCAGCCTGGACCCCAGCCGCACTTATCCAGCAGCTTTTCAAAAATGTCAAGCTCCTATTTTTGAAAAGCCACTGGATAAGTGCAGTTGGGGTCTGGACTGCATAGGGGTTGCACTCACCCAGCCGGCTGTGTGCAATAAAACCCAGTTTGCCTTTTCAATCCCATGTCTTTCCTGGTGTGATTTCTGGATGTGATAATTTCCTAAAAATGACTATGGTAGTAAAGACATGGAATTTGACTCTGGCCTTCTAAAATCTAGTTCTATGTCTGTGGACAGGTTGCTTTATAAAATGGGCTTCATCAGATTTATGTGCACATGACTTTTAGTGCTGCCTACACGATCAATGCCAATGTGATGTTTTTAACTCAGCCTGGCATTCTATCCAACAAAAGCTTTCAGAAATCAGGCAGGAAGAGGCCTTCCTGTACAAGCTTCCTGTGTTTCCGATCCAAACACGAACAGTTGTATGAAGGGGGGGGGAGGGGGGGACCTGGCACAAATCAGCCACTTCGGCAATTGTACTACATACTTGATGCTGCAAGAACCAAATTAAAAGCTCTAATGTAATTCTTTCAAGGCAGGATATTAAAAAGTATCTGTCTGCACACACACACACACACACACACACACACTGTTAGACATCTATAGTTTTCATCAAAATCTTGACACTGACTACTGTTAGACATAGGAAGCCTTGGTACATGCACTTAAAATGTAAGATTCACTCTACCTGGTTCATGACACTTGAGGCATATTCAGATTTCTTTAGTTTTTAGACTCTTTCATAATAGGGGCATCATGCTTGAGTACATGGCCAGAAAAAATATTCTTTTTCTCTACAGTATGATAGCTAATAACATGAAAAACTGGACAAAGATTTCTTCCCTCTCCAGACTCCTAGATGAGGTATAGCATCAGCAGGGGACTCATGGACTTTGCACCCATGAGTTGCACATGAGGTTACCTGTGGAGAGATTCATATACTTTAGTCATTGTTGGCATGCCCTAAGATTTGACAGTTCAGTCACCACCATAACCTATAATAACTGGGCAAAAAGGATGGTGGAACAGAATGGTTTCCAGTTGGCAAGGAGGGTCAGGCAGGGTTATATTTTATCACTTTTTATGTTTAACCTGTATGGTGAATGTATAATACACAAAGCAGGATGAGATATGGAAGAAAGAGGCATGAACATTGTAAGAATGAACAGCAAAAAAACCCTAAGGTATGTGGATTATACCATATTCCTAGCAGAAAATAACAAAGATTTGGAACAATTACTGACCATATTACTGAAATTACTGAAGAAAGAAATTATGGAAGAAACTGCAGAGGCTGAACATTTTAAAACAAACAAACAAAAATAATGACCACAGATGCTATACATAACTTTAATTAGATGACAGTGACATTAAAGATTTCAAGATTTTTCATACATTGCCTCAATATTTAATCAGAGTGGAGACTGCAGCCACGAAATCAGAAGACTAGGACTTGGAAGGGCAGCTATGAAGGAGCTAGACAAGATCCTGAAGTGTAAAAATATATCACTGAATACTAAAGACAGGATGCTCCATGTATTCCCCATTTCTATGGACCTTATCATGCTAGAGAAATCCTGTTCAGAAACGGGATTTAAACTAGATTTAAATTTTTAAAAAATCCACAAATGCAGAAAGTTTATCACATGTAATTGCTGGCAATGTGAAATAACATGAAAATAAACTGAAGGTAAAACAGAGAAAAACGGCAGCTTTTTGCCTTTGGGAAGTTTCAAAAGTAAAAAGCTGTCATTTTTCTCCGTTCTACCTTTGGTTTATTTTTGCATTATTTCACTTTCACAGTGATGTCTTGTGATAAACTTCCCACATTTGTGGGTTTTTTAAAAAAATAAATCTAGTTTAAATCCTGTTTCTGAATGGGATTTCAGTAGCGTGGTAAGGTCCCAAGTATGGTTGTGAAGGCTGGACAGTGAAGAAAGTTGACAGGAAGAAAATCAAGTCCTTTGAAATGTGGTGCTGGAGAACAGTTCTGCGGATACCATGGACGGCTAAAAAGACGAACACAGAGCAAATAAAGTCAGAATTATCCCTAGAAGCCAAGATGACTAAACTAAGACCATGTTATGATTCGGATACATCGCAAGAAAACAGGACTCACTAGAAAAGGCAGTTATGCTTGACAAGGTAGAAGACAGCAGGAAAAGAGGAAGACTGCATTACAGAGGGATAGATTCAATCAAGGAAACCACAGGCCTAAGTCTGCAAAACCTGACCAGGGCTGTTGAATGCAGGGTGATTTGGAGGTCTCTCACAGGGTTGCCATAAATTGACTTGACTTCAGTTAACTATAAAAATTTGTGGAGATGGGCTGAAAGTCCTATGTGAATGAAACCTTCCCCAGAGGCAGCCCTAAACAAGGGGGTATTGGGTGAGAGGGCTCTTCATTTTCTACTTTCATTCTGAGAAACATGGCTATGCATACTGGGCATGCCTAGACCTGTTCCCTCAGGATTAAATACTACTAAATTCAGTGGGACTTATCACTAGTGAGGATGCTTAGACTTGCAGCCTCAGGCTGAATCGGCACCTTTTGTCGAAAGTGCCTTCTGATTAGCATTGATAATATGGCATTCCACCCTCAATGTGTAGTTTCTGTGGCCTTTTTCTGTTTGTGCAGCCCTGGTTGAAAAGGTTGAAACAGATTGTTCCTTTTGACTTCTCACAGCAAGTCATTCTTTCTTTTCCCTTGACAAAATCCTATTGTTCAACAAAGTACCCTTTTTAGTGTGAGTTATCTCCCTGAGAAGTTCTGTAATTTATCAAGCACTTTCAGAGATTAATTCAAAGACATAGCCATGTTAGTCTGGTAAATCAGTATGTAAAGAGATCATGGAGAACATTTAGCCTCCAAGGTGCTACAAGATCCCTCTGCATACTTTCAGAGATTAAGGCACCCTGCCTGTTTTCATGACTCCTGGTGTATTCCGAACTTGAAAACTGAAAAACTAAGAAACATTCTTTTAATTAGTCTAGCTATGGCTCTATATAAAACTTTGATTTGTAGCGGAAAGAGTACAGCTGTGCATGCCCACACCTGAGACAAGAAGAATCCATAACCCCATGTCAAAAAGGCAATGATAACTAAAGGTTGATATTAGTTTTTTTTAAAAAAGCCGTATGAGGCACAGCACAAATCAGCACTTGAACCATGTGAAAATCCTCCTCCATTTAGCAAGCTACTGCACTATAACAACAAAACTTTAAACGTTACACTGACAACAGAAAAGGCAAGAGATTATTCCCTGCTAAATTATAATACTAAGGCCCTTTACAGAGTGGCCTGAAAAGTCAGCCTGGGGGTGGGGTATAGCATCCTGATGATGCATGCTTGACTCTGCCTCCCCAGGGCACCTGACGTCGTGCGCCACTCTAGACAGTGCGTGGTGTCATGGTGCGCCTCTGGCGCTGCATCCAGATGATGCAGTGCCAAAGGGGCACCATATAGCCACGCTGCCCTCAAAAGACCGGATCAGGGCTGCGGCATGAGTCTCGATCCAGCTAGGAAAGGGACAGCTGGATGGAAGTCTGTCGAGCCCCTATGTGACAAACCTAATGCAATCCTTTCATTATTGGGGAAAGGAACTAACTACACATAACTTGTTATAGAGAGTTGAACTACTTCTCAGCACTGTATATTGTGTAACTATATGTCTGCATGAATTAGGGGTTTTGCCCAGTTTAGGTTGTCAAACTGACCATCTCTTTGATCAAAAGACTCCTGCACCTTTAATAGTAGTGTGTAAGAAGGGATTTTAGCAGAGGTATCTTGTATGACAAGCTTTGTTGTTACTGCAGTTGCATGCCTTCAAGTCATTTCCGACTCATGGTGACCCTAAAGCGAACCTATCATGAGGTTTTCTTGGCAAGATTTGTTCAGAGGAGGTTTGCCATTGCCTCCCCTAGAGGCTGAGAGCATGTGACTTGCCCTAGGCCACCCAGTGGGTTTTATGGCCAAACTGGGAATCAAACCCTGATCTCCAGAGTTGTAGTCCAACACTCAAACCACTATGCCATGCTGTTTGTCTGTATGACAAGCTATTCCTGCTTAAATTATTAAAGGTGCAGGAGCCCTGTCTTTTGCATGTGTCCACCTTGTGCTCCAATATTGTGTTTTATTGTTTTGGTTGCCCTATTCTCATTCTCGATCACTAAGAACAAGTATTTTTCATCCTATTTATTAACTTGAGCTAATACTTAACAATTTTGAGGGGGAAAAACAAGTTTTAACTGCTTTCCCTCAAATGGCATTCCATTAGTTTCATTTATGAATTAAAAGCCTCTTCCTTTAGGACTGCTAGCTCTTTGGGGAGAAAATTTGGAACAGGATCCTGTTCTCTGGACAGTGCCATGGAATTTGTAATCCTCTACCTGGAGAGTTACCAAAAGAGAGGTCAGTTCAATATCTCTGTCAAAGGTTATTGCCTTCAACAGTTGCCACTGTCCAGTATCAATTTCTTCACTATTGGACTATGTGTAACACGCAGGGACTGGAAGATGGTTGTACAGCTGGACAGGCCAACTGACATTTAGCCACATGCATATCTTCTGTCACAATGAAATCTCCTGCTTTCTGATATATGTTGAATATGCAAGAGTTAAGTTTAGTATCACATATATTCCTATTGCCATGTTGAATTTGCTGGAATTAGAAACATAGGAAGCTGGCTTGCACTGGACAGACTATGGCCAGGATCCTATTGGATTCTTATACATGTGTTAGTACCCTTAAATGTGTGCTTGTACTTTTTTTGGCCATTGTACGTTGGACATGTTCAGTTCATGGTTGCATAAATGGAGTTCCACAAATATAACCATTTCATACACTCATTGAAGCATAGAGTTAGAATACACTACAAGGGCCAACTACAGTAGTTCAACTCCCTGCCATGCAGGAATAACAATCAAAGTAGCCCTGACAGATGGCCATCCAGCCTCTGTTTAAAAACCTCCAAAGAAGGAGACGCTACCACTCTCTGAGGCAGTGTATTCCAGTATCAAAAAGCTTTTACGATCAGGAAGTTCTTTGTAACGTTTAGGTGGAAACCCTTTTCCTGTAGTTTAAATCTACTGCTTCAAGTCCTAGTCTCTGGAGCAGCAGAAAACAGGCTTGTTCTATCTTCAATATGACATCCTTTCAACTGTCCAACCAACTGTATATGTGCTTGCTTATTAGGCAAAGGGCAAGGCACAGTGGCTGTTTCTACAATCTCACTGACTCAAGTGATACATTCAAGGCACTCACAAATAGGTACACAGCATCCAGGAATGCACAGCTACATGGCTGGGATCCTGGCGGAATAATGTTTCAACACATAGATAAATCTAGTTGATTCAATGTCTCTGTTCTAGCTGAGTTTAAAAATAGGATTAAGTCCTACATGGAAGTCCCATTAAATCCAAAGCTGGGTATGTTTAGCCTGGAAAAGACAAGGTTAAGAGGCAATATGATAGCCCTGTTTAAATATTTGAAGGGATGTCATACTGAAGATGGAGCAAACTTGTTTTCTGCTGCTCCAGAGACTAAGAAATGAAGCAATGGATTGAAACTAGAGGAAAAGAGATTCCACCTCAACATTAGGAAGAACTTCCTGATGGTAAAATCTTTTTGATACTGGGATATGCTGCCTCGGAGTGTGGTGGAGTCTCCTTCTTTGGCGGTTTTAAAACAGAGGCTGGAAGTTATAGTTCCCCAAAAGTAACTGCCAAGCTGAAACATCTTTGAATTGCAAATGGACATTAAATTTCCTTGAATTTGAAAATCTACCAGTGACCAAATGGCCAAAGGGGGAGGTGCCAGCCTGAGGATAGCCCTCCCTACCATCTGAACTAAGACCAAAATTTGAAAATGCCGCCCTATGACTAACCTCCCCCACCCCCCCCCCCCCCCGGTTTGCCTGATGATGAAGCCAGTATGACTTCGAAAGTTTGCAACATGTAATTGTACATTTTGGTTGGCTCAATAAAGGTAACATTGGCCCGTTCCGCACGGGCACCCTAGTACATGCTCGGCACGTACTAGGGTTAGAAAGGGGCGTCCTTTCCGGATGGCCCTAACCCTAGTATGCGCCGAGCACGTACAAAATGGTGGCACCCATTCTACATGGGTGCCGCCATCTTGATGTAGCGGATGCTTAGCGTACGCATGTCTCAATGCAGTTAATGACGCCGCAAGTGCGCCATTGGCGCCTTGTGACATCATTACTGCGCTGCAAAAAGAAGCCGCTTTTTGCGGCATCTTTGTGCCGCTCGGAGGAGTTGCGTGGTTTAGCCACTGAGCCTCCTCCGCAAATGAGGGCGCTTTGCAGACCGCCCTTTTGGGCGGTCTGTAAAGCGCCATTGTTTGGAAGTTATTGGATTTGCCAAGCTGTAGTGCTCTTTGGAGCTGGTTCAAACATGGGTATTCCATTTGGGAAATGCAACATAAAAAACATATGTACCTAAAATATTCTATATTTAAAACCCAAAGCAGAATGTTCTTACCACCTCTTCAGTGGAATCTGTTCATACACTGAACGGCTATTCACATACTGAAATGCAGAAGAAACCAAGTGTCATGACATCAAGTAAGGTATTGACAAGTGAACCAGCCACACACAATATCTGTCAAAACTGTAACACATCTTCATTGGCTTTTGGAGGCAGAAGAGGAGGTGTGTATCAAATGCACAACTGAGCTCCATCCCATAACTCCACACTATACCAGTATCTAGGCTGCACTACCTACACTGCGGACAAGAGCCAGCATGAGAAGACTTCATGCTGAAGGTATAATGTAAGTGCGTGAATCTTCTACTTTTATGAGGACTATTTCTCACACACCCATTTTAAAAGCTTTACTCATTGCCTAGTTGCCTCTTTATTAAGCTTATCCATGTTTAGGGCTTACTTACTGTATCTGGTCTAAAAGCCCTTGTTTTGCTAATAAGAAAAATCTATAATAATATAATTATTACTACAATTATTATTATTATTATTATTAAGCTTTATTTATAAAGCACTGTAAATTTACACAGCGCTGTACATACAATCTTTTTAATTGGACGGTTCCCTGCCCTCGGGATTACAATCTAAAAGACACAACACAGAAGGAGAAGGGAAAGATAGAGGGGGCCTCTCTAGTGGGATAATACATATAAAATACATAGCAATACAGGAAGTGATTCAATAAAATAGACAACAAAAGAACATCAAATAGCAAGTGACAATTATGCAATGCCTGGGAACACTTCTCTGAACAGGATGGTCTTCAGCTCCGTTTTGAAGCTGGTGAAAGAAGAGATGGCTCTTGTTTGCGGGGGAAGAAGGTTCCAGGAGTGAGGGGCAGCGAGTGAAAAGGGGCAAATCCGAGACATGGCAGAGGAAATCCTGGGCTGGGACAGCAGACCTTGACTACCAGAACGGAGGGCCCTAGTTGGAAGGTGAGGAGAAAGAAGGTCTGATAAGTAATTATGATAGTCTTGCCTACTTTGTATCAAAAATATGGAACAACTGACAAGGGTGAAAATGTGAAGTAATTTTCTTTAGACTTCACTGTTTCAGGCAGGAACTACAGTGGTCCTTTGGTATCCTTTAGGATTTTGTTCCATGACACCACTTTGGATACCAAAATCAGTGGGTATTCAAGTCCCATTATATACAGTGGGGTAGTAAAATAGTGAGTCTTATATAAAATGGAAAAATCATGCTTTGCTTTTTGGAATTTATATTTTTTTAAAATATTTTCAATCCATGTATACTTGAATTCATGGATAAAGAATCAGTTGGATACAGAGGGACAGCTGTACGGTAGTTGATATTTCTTTGGAGGACAGACATTGCTTGCTAGTGCTGATTCTGTGGTATCATAATGTATCACTTGTGAGAGGTCATAGGTCATTATATAAAATATTTGTGCAATTTGGGACAAGGATTCACCTGACACATTCCAGTTCTCTGGCATACCTGGGAAAGAAAGATCAGCCTCCACCCCCAGCATAAACTTGTTCTTTCTTCCCTAGGTGTGGAAGGGGAGCTGCGATGTCCTCGGTGCACCTCTGCAACTGATCAGTGGATGAAAGCACAGTGTTGCACTTGTGAGCCCCTGGCTGCTTATGTGTGGGTGACAAGTACTGCACAAGGAAGTGCAACATGCTTCTTTCTACAACATCCCATAAAATGCACATGCAGGAGTACTACAGGGGTTACACCTATATAGGTCACAAAGCGGGTTCGAGCCAAACTGGCACTTCTGCCAGTCACTTTCTGGTATCCATTCTCAAAAAGAAATTAGTTCTCCTATGCCAAAGGACTAGCAACACTGCACTGTTTTATTACTCAGTTTTGAGCACAACTACTTTGCATTTACTTGTTTATCTGTCTATAGTCCATTTCTCTTGACTGAGTCAATAAAAATTAAGAATTTCAAGAGAAATAGGTTCCCTCCATGCCAGTAAATAGCAACATGAAAACAGTGTAATCAGCATATCAGATTTAAAGCTTAGATTCCCCATCCTCAATTAGTTCAATGTTCAAGATGGGAAATGAATCAAAAGGACAAACAGGATCTTTTCTTTACTAACATTCCTTCCCAAAAAGGATGTTGGGCTGTTATTTCAGTTTAGCTAAAGCCAGAGCTTGGAATCAACATCCTCTGTTTGAAAATGTGCACTGAAATAGAGATCTTGTTGTCTTCTCTCACTTATTTCCACCCACCCTTGCAAGAAACAGACATTTCTCTTGGGCATGTCTCAGACTTATAGCCTAGAGTAAGCAAAGTAACTCATCCTCAAGAAATAGCAATCCTCTGTCTAGCCATGCTGATTTTTAGCTATTTTGCCATGCCTTTGTGAGGCTCAAGTCAAGAAGTATTTGCTAGACTGAGAATGAAAAGTAATAGCATGACAATAAACATTATAAAACCAACACATAAATGATAGTTGTTATTGCTGTGTGCCTTCAAATCATTTCTGGCACACAGGTTAAGGGAAACCTACTGTGGGGTTTTCTTGGAAAGATTTGTTCAAGGGAGGTCTGCCATTGCCTTCCTCTGAGGATGAGAGCTTGTGATTTGCCCAAGGTCACCCTGTGAGTTTTGTGGCCGAGCAAGGAATCACACCCTGGTGTCCAGAGTCATAGTCCCTACAAATGACTTTGGCGTGCTACAGACCATCCTTAAAGGACGGTCTGGTGGCGGTGCTGTTTGTGCCGCTGGCAAGCCACAGTGGATATACTGCGTGGCTTGGCGGCGGCAAGAAAAAGAAGCTGCAAAAAGCGGCTTCTTTTTGCAGTGCGCCAGTGACACCGCAGTGCACCATTGGCACACTTGCAATGTCACCTGGGCACCACGACGTGCAGATGCTTTGCGTCCATTATGTCAAAATGGCAGTGCCCATGTGAACAGGGCACCGCCATTTTGTACATACTCCATACGTACTAGGGTTGCGGGCGTCTAAAAGAGATTCCCCCAGGCAACCCTAGTACGTATGGAGTACATACTTGGGTACCTGTCTGTAGCGCGCCTTTATCAGTGTTGATAAAGGGCCACAACTTTATTGGCTACCCCTCTTAGAGCTTTGCATTATATAGGAAATTCATCCATTCATTCGCTAACCCACCTGCCAACTGATGGCAACTATAGGCAGCCCACCTACTGAGAAACCACAAAATGGCAATAAATGGGTTCCACATAGTTGCTAACAGACAACTGGCCAGCAGGTTTTCCAGCCCCTCCTTACATTTTCTCTAGGCAAATCACAGGGCAATTCTCTCCTACAATGTCCACCTGAGGAGAAAAGCCTGCCCCTCCATTTGGTCAGCTGCCAGGTGGCCTCTAACAGAATCCCACATTTATTGCACAGGCTCCTGGGAGAGAAAGTGAATGATCTGAAATGACAATGGCTCCCCCACACTTCCTGTGTCCCCTCCACTTAAAAAAATTGGGAAATGGGGATCTGGGAGAATGTGGAACTTTTTGTTATAAGCAATGCACAGAAATTATGGTCCTTTTCCTTATAGCATTGGAAGGAATACAACCACTTCAACCTGTGGGAGCTATGATGTCTGGAAGGTTGTAAAAGCCAGGCTCCAGTTAGAATCATTCTTTAAGTATGAATGGTTTGTGATGGTAGTGCCTTGCTGGCATAATTACAAATGAGGATTTTCTTTCTAGATCTTCTGGCAGGCCAGAACAGCTTTAGGTTTCTAAGGCAGACCACACCAACTATTGCTCAGTCAACATCTTCTGGGAGATCTAAATTATGAGTTTGAATTTCAGCCAAATCAATGCCTGGTCAAGCAGATGTCCTATGAACAGTCCCAGCAATGGTGATTGGTGTCTGCCATGTCAGGTGTTGGTTCATCCATGTACATCCATCCACTCACACTTGATTGATGGATGGTTGACTTTCCCTCTGAACTGAGACTCAAGGCAGCTTACAAAATGGAGAGAATTACAATTAAAAATATGGTTAAAACAGACAATAAGTTAATATTAAAACAGTATTAAACCAACAACAAAATTAAAAAAAACATTTTTAAAAGTACTTTAAGACAAAGAATAGAAGCGGTACACTACTATAAAAGGACCTTTTACTGTAAAAAAAATCAAATCAACTCCTTAAGGTCTGCTGGGATCAAAATGGTTTCACTTGTTGCCAAAAATACAGCCTCCCTAGCCTTCTTAGGAAGCTAGCTCCAGAGTGTGGGAACAGCCATGAAGAAGGCCATCTCCCACTTTTCCACCAAATGTGCTTGTGAAGATGATGAGATCAAGAGAAGATTGCCATGAAGATCTTACACTTAGAGTAGACTCATACAGGATAGCTTGGATCATTTGATCCACATAGGACTTGGATCATAACCATCTCTTTGCGTTGTGCGTGGAAACAGATGGGCAGCTGGTAGTACTTCTGCAACAAGGGTGTCTATTCTGGGTTTTGTTTGATATTTTAAATGAGTTGTCCAAGGTGTTGAACTCTATACCACAAATAGATTCAAAACTATTAAGACCTGGAAGAAAACCCAGAACACATTCACAGCCCCTCTCTAACATGGAAGTCAGTGGCTACTACTGATTGTGAGGGCTCATGGGAATATAAAGCAAGCCATTGAAGAAACATCTACTGTTGCTTCCTAGTGCTGAACAAGATGCAAATTGGTCCCCATGTGAATCTGGGAACCCTAACTTTGGCCCTGAAAATTCTGGCCCCACAGCTGCCCACTTGTTTTCAAAGATACACCTATCTTCAAGCTATTACAGTTTTTAAAAGTAGAAACCAATGCCTCTACAGTGGTGCATTTAAAGCCTAATATCACACACACCAACATGCCATGAGCCAAGGGAATGGCTTGTCTGAAAAAGGTATGCATTTCTGCACATATGTATGAAAAGGCTCTGGAATGGAAAAAAAGATTCAAAGAGAGCTCTTGAAAGCAATTAAAGGTGTGCTAGGCATTCTCTGAAAACATATTTAATAGGCATGCATGCCAAACGTCAAGGCTATTTTTATTGGTAGCAGCCTTTGTGTTTTCTTAGGGTTTTTTTTTTAAAACAGGCAACTTTGAAAAGAAGGTGTGCCTCAAGTCAGCCGCAACATAAATGAGGCAGAGCTGCTTTCAAAACAATACCACCTTTTAAGGTGATGCTGGAGCTCATGATGACATTCCTTGCATAAAGAGGGAGGAAAAAAACACGGGGTGCTTCAAAACAAAAAGCTCCTAGCAAAGCTACATGGCTAGAATGGCTATTTCAGTTCCTTTCCCATTTTAACAAGGATTTTTGAATGGAAATAAAAAGGAGGAAGAAGCCAAAGGGAAATGGGTGAGCCACATTTAGATTCCCTGTAAAGTTTCACGAGCAAGAGAGGCCAACACTAAGGAGCAGGACTTTCACACAGCAGCAGTTCGGAAAACAAAATACCTTCAGGTGTCCCAGAGGGAAGGTGAAGTAGCCTGGGACCTTAGCTTGGGACCTTATGAATATTCCTTGGTAGTTGCTCCCAGATTTAGGAATGCCCAAACAGGTGGGGCTGAGCTGGCTCCCTCCCTCTTGTTTTTCTGCAAATAGGTAAAGAACTTTTTATACAGGCAGGACTTTTGCAACTAATTTCTTGCAACAGGAAACATTTTTAACTTGATGCATGTTGTATTAGTCTGTTGTGTGTCTGGGTCAGTGCCTTCAGTAAGCCAGCGTGGTGTAGTGGTTTGAGCATTGGACTATAACTGGAGACCAGAGTTTAAATCCCTGCTCAGCCATGGAAATTTACTGTGTGACTTTGGGCAAGTCACACTCTCTCATACTCAGAGGAATACAATGATGGCAAGCCCTCTCTGAATAAATCTTGCCAAGAAAACCACAAGATAGGTTCACCTTAGGGTCAGACTTTAGTATGCTGAAGAAACAGCAGTGCACTCAGGGACTATGGGAGGGTATTTCTGATGCGAGATTTCAAATCAGTTGCATTAATTCTGTACTGGATCCATTAATACAGTCCTGATCCAACTCTCTCAATTTAACCAGTTGTTGCTATGTGCCTTTAGGTCTTTTCCAACTTAAGGGAACTCTCTCATGGAGCTTTCTTGATAAGATTTTTTCAGAAGAGGTTTGCCATGGCCTTCCTCTGAGGCAGATCGAATGTGACTTGCCCAAGGTCACCCGGTGGGAAGATGGTCAAGCAGGGAATTGAACTCTGGTCTCCAGAGCCCTAGGAGATTATCAGACGGGGGGGGGGGGGGAAGCCAGTAGTACACATATCCAGGACTTAACCCATGAAGATCCAGGAATATTCCAGCAACAAATCATTAATGGGGAAGTCCCAGGAATGGTTTGTTGCTGGAGCATTCCTGGAACTTCATGGGTTAAGTCTTGAATAAGCACGACATCGTCTGAAAAGGGAGTATTCCCTTTTCTTCCCCAATTTCCCCTTGTTTCATAATCTCCCTAGTCCAGTGCTCAAACCATGATATCATGCTGGGTCTGGACTTATGGAGACCTGAGTTCAGCTCCCCAAGGAACCTTGAAGTTCACTGGGGTGGAAATACTATTTTCTATTAATCTAACCTACCTTCCAGTGTTGCTCAGAGGATAAAACAGGACCACCTCTGTTAAGGTGTCCTAAGTCTTGCAATAATGGATGAAATAAACAATCTTTCACATCCTCCCTCCCTGAAATGTACTTCCACAAAGTTGTCAAGGATCAAATACTGAGTTGGAAAAGTGTTATTCTTCTCCTTAGCTAGAGAAAGGTAGATGCCCAATGGAACAGTAGGTGAGATTTCTGAAAGGGCAGCTAATGGTTATGGACAAGGAGAAGACATGCTTGCAAGTCTACCTTATGTGACAAAGGAATTTCATTGGCTTTGGGTACTGTGCACCTTTGGATGAATAAGGGATACTTTTTGCTGCTCCACTTCAGTCAGAAAAATGCCTTGGGCTAGCCATGATTAGGGATTTTTGAAGGCATGAATCCCACAATTACGGCACTACTCTTATGGAACCGTTGGTTATTGTTGTTATGTGCCTTCAAGTCATTTCTGTCCTATGGTGATCCTAATATGAACCTATCATGGGATTTTCTTGTCAAATTTCTTCAGAGGGAGTTAGCCATTGCCGTCATCTGCAGCTGAGAGAGTGTAACTTGCCCAAAGATCACCCATTGGGTTTCCATGGCCAAGCAAGGATTTAAGCTCTGGATTCCAGAATTGTAATTCAACACTTAAGCCACTACACCAGAATCTACCAGCCATTATTAATCCCACAAAAATTTAGTTTCTTCAGAGTTCACCCATTTTGCTGGTAAGATATTTTCCCCTTGTAAAAGAGTCATTACCTATTTTTGGGGGGGTGGGGGTTAATTGTTAGACATAATGGCATTATACTATGTTTCAATGGCACAGCCACATTTCAGTTTGGGTTTGCTAGCTTTACACATTGTGAGCAACTTTAACTTTTGTGTGTTCATCAATCTAGCACATTTTGCTGATTGTTTCCCAAAAAATCTTGGCAATGAGGTTGCCTGGTCTACCAGACCACTGAATTTCATGGACTATCATAAATGGCACTCATAAAATAGGAGCTTATAATGTTTCCTCCAATCCCACCCATCCAACTGGCTTTCAAAAGAGTAAAATTCAAGACTCAATTGCTACTAGTCATTTTAAGTTTCTACAGCTTCAGAGACAGCAGGCCTCTGAATATCATTCATTGTGGAGCCATAATGACATACACCCAACTAAATGGGTCTCCCACTGAGCCTTGGTTATCCATTGTAGGGATCAGAAGGCTGGACAAGTTAAACCCTTGATCTGATCTAGTAGGTTTCTTCCTTAGGATCTTGTGATTTTCAGTACCTTCTTTAGGTCTTTCATTTGGGAACTCACACAATTTTTTTTTGTTAACCACTGTTCTTCCATGGCCTCCAGCCCACTTCACCAGATGCTTGAGTCCACTTATGCCATACAAAATGTGCAGTTTTTCAGGTACCATGAGATTCTTTGTTGTTGTCTATGCTGCAGTAAATGTAATACAGTTGCCCTGCTAGGAATCATTATAGTAGGTGGACACTTTTAACTTCATTGCTTACAAACTGCTTCCCTTTGTAAATGTGTGTGTGTGTGTGTGTGTGTGTGTGTGTGTGTGTATGTGTGTGTGTGCATGCACCTGCCAATTTGGGATAGTATTTCATGTTATCTGGTCAAGCAAGTTCTAATACACAACAGTTTATTCCAGATTAAATGTGTCTTGTCTTTAAGGTGCCACAGGACTGCTCACTGTTGAGGTCTCTTGTTGCTGTTGTTGAATGCCTTCAAGTTGTTTCCAATTTACAGGGACCCTATCATGGGGTTTTCCTGGCAAGATGTGTTCAGATTTTACCACTGCCTTCCTCTGAGGCTGAGCGTATGTGACTTATCCGAGGTTACCCTGTGGGTTTCCACGGCTGAGTGGGGTTTTGAATCCTAGTCTCCAGGGTCACAGTCCAATGTTCTCTTATGTTCTCTTACGTACCTGTTAAAAAGTAAGAAAGCCACAATCCCAACATTTTAAGTGATGTTAAAAAGTGGCCACACTATTTTTGTTATTTGATCTAAAATTGCCATTATAGGCCAGGATCCTATTGGCCACACAGCTCTTGTGTAATGGACTGTTACACAATTGTCATACTGTCTCCTCACTTGCACAAGAAGAAGATGGCGGTAGCAGTATTGATAGGAGAAGGAAGATGCTAGTTGCAAGGTGCCTATATCTCAAATGGCTAGCTTCCAGGAGGCCCATGGAGCTGAGGCAGCATGAAAGGACTGGCATGGACAATCACCTATCCCATGACAAAGACAACTATCCAAACTATCTTTCCCATATTATCTTGGCTCCATGGACTCCCCATCCTAGAAGCCAGGCATTTGAGGAACTAATTCTTCTCTTACCATTGCCTGCCCCCCCCCCCCGGCTGCCAGGTTTTTCTTCTTGCGACTGCCACCTTTGCCATCAGTGTAACTACATTAATGGAGCTAATAGGATGCTAGCCTTAGTTGGCAGAGTGGCTATGGCATTAAAATAGGTGTACAGCTGGCAGAAATTAAATCCATACTCTTTTGTAGTTACTAGATCTCCATGCTAAGAAAGAAATGCTTTATCTACTGAAATTCTGTATTTCATACAGCCTGTCATAAAGCCACAAAAGCCATGCCAGAAACAAAAGCTGGCACCCTCCCCCTTTTGTCCTTGACCCCAAATGCGTTGGCCAGTTAATAGCATTTGTAATAGAATTGGGGGGATAGCCCAGCACTATTTTTCTTGGCTTAGGGAAGCTGGATGGAATGTTTTTGGAATTCCTCCTTTAAACTTGCACTGAAATTATCTAGCACTCTGTTTTCACATGGATAATGGTATTGAAAGTGGGCTGTAAAAGTGTTAATAGGCCCGAAAAGCCTTTAAAATAGGAGTGGCACAACAAGAAACTCCTTAATTCCTGGAAGTGTCAAGTGAGTGTATATACACACTGGCGATTAAATCAGGGCAGTCTGTTCAACAATGACACCAAGATTTTGGGACAGCAAAATTGCTCTCTTTCTCACCAGATGTATTTTAAAGAATTATAGCTTTGCTTTACCTTTCCAGGTATTTCTGCTTAGTTTGCTAGCTGGCACTTGTTGAGCAGCTCGCTTCAAAGCCACACCCAGCAGTGCTGTGTGGGCAGCTCCTCTGCTACCTGCTTCTACATATGGTCAAAATCAAGTTACTTTCCGGGCTGTTCATGTCAGCACTAGATACACCCAGCAAAGTACATGACCCTCCCAGTTACTCTTTGTTTGGTAACTACTGATACAAACATTCACATCTGATAGCAGTCAACCCAAGAATATATGCTGACATTACACCTGCCAGTAGGCACAAGAAGAGGAAAGATGAAATCTTTGACTGCGATTTATCCAACCCATTTTATAAAAAAGATGGTAGGTTATAGATTACAAAACTAGACAATTTTTATCATTAGAGACTGCACTTTAAATGGTCCAAAAATATTTCCAGTGTCTAATAAATAACTTTGGTGGCCATCCTTTCTTCCCTTGCAGTTGCACCACCAGGAGAAATTCAGCAGGTGAAACTCAAAGTTCCCCATTGAGTTTCTGCCTTGAAGGTAAACTAGCATGCCATGGGGGTAGTAGTGGAGTGTGTGTGTGTTACCAACAATGGCTTGGTTTGCCCCCTTGATGGCAGAGCTATTAGGGAAGCAGGTTTGGTATTACTGTACTTGGAATAACTTCTAAATAAATCCCTTGTAAATTATATCACAGCTCAATGACCGGAAACTTTTAAAGCCAACTTTTGTTTGGGTAGAACATTCCTTCCCTCTGGGTGTCTGCACCCTTCAGTCCAGGTTTTTGTAACAGTGACAAGTGGAAATCTGAGAACTGAAGGATGTCCACCACTTCACATCCATTCACTGTGTTAAATCCAAATTTCTATTGGTTGTGGAATAAAGGCACTGAGGCCATCACTCCTTCCCAGCAAGAGGTGAAAACTCTGTTTCAATGCAGGCTGGTTCACCAAGACTATATACACTTCCTACTTCTTTTTGTTTTGGAAGTTAGAAGCATTATTTATTCTCAAGAATAAGAGCCAGAGCAGTTTGAGTGTTTGACTACAACTCAGGAGGAGCTTTCAGCTCAGGCATGAAACCCACTGGGTGACCTTGGGTAAGTCACACTCTCTCAACCTCAAAAGATGGCCATAGTAAACCTTCTCTGAAAAAACTTGCCAAGAAAATTCCATGATAAGTCTGCCATAAATGACTTGAAGGCACACAACAAACATACATTACCAAGAATGAGGTATATTTCTAAGATCTAATGACTCAGTATTCGACGGCTCCCCTTTTTCCTTCTTTTTAACACTACATTTTAATATAAAACAAAAATAGGATTATAAAATGACTTTAAAATTACAAAGTCATCAGTTTTACGGATCCATGCTGTGATACTTAAGAACACAGGAAACTTGTCTTATATCAAATTAGACCATAGATAGCTTAGTACTGTACTGTCAAACCTAACCGGCAGCAGCTTTTCCAGCATTTGAGACAAATTGTTCTAGTTGCTGTGTGTCTTCAAGTCATTTCTGCCTATCTTATCATGGATTGTTTTAGAGGGGTGGAGAATTTGTTCAGTGTGGGTTTGCCTTTGCCTTCCTCTGAGGCTGAGAGAATGTGGCTCACCCAAGGCTGAATGGAAATTCAAACCCAGGTCGTCCAGTGCCTTAGTCCAACAGTCAAACCACTATACCATGCTGGCTCTCCTTTCAGGCAAGAGGTCTTCCCTATTCCATGCAGACTGAATAATGGACGGAGTACAAATCATGTACTGTATTCTGACAGAGAAATTTAGAGTAGAATGCCTTAAACTTCTCAGTGCTAAACACTTTTTCTTAGGAGCAACTCCCACCAACTTCAGCAGTACTTGTTGCTCACTAAATATATTTACAATATTAAAACTTATTTACAATCCAATACTTACCCAAAGAAAGCTTCTTTAATCCAACTGCCTTACACACTTAAATAAGTGTGCACAGTCTCATTTTAAGGTCTACATCCAATTCCTAGTTCCACCTAGATCCATTCACTCAATGCCATTTACGTGTTTGTACATACCATTTAACAGTTGATTCAATGGATCTATTCTAGTTGGAATTAATAACTGGATTTAAACCTCAGGTTGCAATCCTAAATTTGTTGAGAGTATTCCCCTACTGTAATCAATGAGACTTACTTCCACATATCCATGTGTCCTTTAATTAAGGGTATCTCATGAAACAGGTTTAAAACACAGTGCAGAAATAATCCAGTTTGAGACTGCTTTAACTGGCTTGGCTCAGTGCTAGGGAATCCTGGGAACAGTAGTTTATTATTGCACCAGAGCTCTGACAGTTAAATGTCTCACAAAACTACAATTCCCAGAATTCCCAAGCATTAATCCAGGGTAGTTAAAAGTGGTCTCAAACTAGATTATGTCTGCAGTGTGTTTTGGACCAGAGTGTGTGTTCTCAACTATGAATATTTAGAAACAAATTCCACCAGGCTCAAAAGGGTTTACTCCTTAGCAAGCAAGATTAATAGCCCTGTTGGGACTTCCACATAAAGCATGGCTAGGATCAGGCTATTACTTGTGCTGTCCTATAAAAGAAATGGGACATATAGTCTGATACTACACGTTTAATGAGATATAAGTACCAGTGGACTGTAATGGTAAGACTTCAGCAGGGGACACCATATACTTAGAATATACAGGTCTCATTTCGGTGGAACTAAAAAACCTGCTGTTATAAATGCTGGTGCATTTTAAACCTCAATTTTCAAAAGTGTCATCCCAGCTCAAGAGATATCCACTCCTCACTAGTTTACAGATTTTGTTCTTTAAAAAAAGCAATGCACCAAAAGAGGGAAGAGGACTTCAATCATATTGAAAGAGTAATAGAATGATTTTATTGGACAACAGGCAGTCGTAAATACTCATGAACAGAGACCATATTTTATCTAAGAGTTTTAAAAAAAACATAAAAGTGACTCAAATCTCCATATAAAGGTTCCCTTTTTGAAAACTTTTCCCCTATCTTCAGGCATGTCAAGAATATTTGCTCAACACCAGAGTAGCTAAGATAGGAAATGGCCAATTATATTTCATAGAACTCATTGCATAGGGTTCTGGGGTAACAAAAAGAATCCCATCCTCTTTCCCCACTTCTTCTTGACTTCTGTGAAAACTATGTTGGAGAATCGACCCTACAAGTTGCAAGCCAAAATGGACAAAGATTAGGCCCTAAGCTGTGTTTTCCTCTGCTATGGGGGCTCTCGGACACATCCTCTTGTATTCCAGTTATAGAGGACACAGAGAAGAGTCTTAACAGTACTGTAAAAACCAACAGCTTTATTATAATAGGAGTACAAAACCCCCTTCTTCCTCAAAAAAAAGAAAGAGTAAACTGCTCTTACAAACTAACCCAGTGTGGAAGTTAAAGAGCTTGACTCCCCCACTTACAGCATTGGTTAACAGTTTTAACATCTAACCACAAGCTGGTCCTACCTATGCCTGACAGTGCAATGCTACTCCTTGGTAAGCCCCACTTTGTTCAATGAGACTCACACCTAGGTAAGTGTATGTAAATATAGGGTTGCAGCTTTACTGGCACTAATCCAAGGAACTGGGCAAAAAGTATTGACGGTTTTCTTAAATATGATCTACCCTTTCTTCATTTCTTGTTCGGAACAAAACATAAAAAAATTATATACTTTATTATTACAAATGGAGAAGAAGAAGAAAAAAAACCCCTCAAGGTTGCTAAAAAAATCCTCTTATTTACAGACAATACTGGGCTCAGACCCACGCGAACAAATAAAAAATAACTTACAAAGTCATGGATGAAGTAGAGTTTTACTTGGACATTTTATCAGCTGTCATAAACTTTAAAAAAAGAAAGAAAAGAGAGTATGTATCTGTACATAGAACAAGCGGACGCTGAGGCAGGCGGCAGCATCGCCACTTCGGCCCCCAGCCTCCCTCCCCAATGAATGATTTATATTGGTTGTCTTTAAAAAAGTAAGAGTACTGTACTAAGAGAGGAAAAAAGCAACCTACAGTCTCTCTACTGCAGTTTAACCTTTTTAATACTGAACGATGATTGAATGGTTTAGGTTTAGGTCCATGCTTGGTCAATGTTAGAAAAATAAACATAAACAAGGAATAAAGAAGGTAACGTCAGGCAGCCTCTTCTGAAGCTTTGGAGAGCTGTGGTTTTCAAGGGATGCGCCCCCCATTGCCACCTCAGGCTGGATGGCTTTTATGGGACATCATCCCATCCTCTTTCCCCACGTCTTCTTCTTGACTTCTGTGGAAACTGTTAGGATCAGGCTGGGGGAATCGACCCTACAAAGGCACAGCCCCCAGTCTCTCTCCTGTTTCTCTGTCTCCATCCTAGGCATGCTTTGTGGAAGTGTTGTCTGCGGCTGAGGAAGCCCCTTCCAGGCTCTCCTCCATCATAGGCATGCTTTGTGGAAGTGGCACATAGCCGCCCTCCTCCCTTCCAGGCCCCGCTCCCTGTGTTTCAGCCCAGGAGAGCTGTGCCAACCCCCCAGGCCTCTCTCTCTCCTCCTCCCGCCTCTATGCCTAGTCCACTTCTGGAGAAGCCAAGCCAAACCCAACCCAAGTCTTCTCCCTCCCCCGGCCTCAAAAGGTCTGCAGCTGCTGGGTGAGCATGAGCTGGCAGCCGCTGTTGACGTGGTTCATGACCTTCTGCTTGAGCTGGGCCACCTGCTCCCGCAGCATGTTGGCGGTGGAGGCCAGCTCCGAGTTCTGGGCCTTCAGGGTCTTCACCTTCTCCTCCAGGCGGGCGATGCGCTCCAGCTTCCTCTTCCGGCACTTGGAGGCGGCGATGCGGTTCCGCATGCGCTTCCGCTCCGCCTTGATCCGCTCCTGGGACTCCATGTCGATGGGCGACAGGGGAGGGGTCTCGCCGGGCATCTCGGGCACCGTCTGGGGCTCCTCCTTCAGGGCCTGGAGCCGGGGGTGCTGCAGGTGGTGCGGGGGAGGCGGGGCAGGGACCACGGGGACCGGGTAGTTGCTGCTGCTGCTGCTGCCGTTGGGGTAGTTGTTGGGCGCCGCGTTGAGGCTGCTGGGGTTGAAGTTGCTGAGGTTGGCGTAGACCGGAGGCTCGCTGTGCAGCCCGGGCCCGAAGCCCCCGTTGGCGGCCATGGAGGAGGCCGGGGCCATGGCCGGGTTGGGGGGCTGCTGCTGCTGAGGCTGCTGCTGGGCGGCCGTGGTGGCGATGGCGGCGGCGCTGGGCGGCATGGCTGTGTTCTGGTTGTGGAGCTCGGCCAAGGCCCTGACGAAGCCCTCGGCGAAGCCCTCCTGCTCGTCGGTGACGTTCTTGGGGCAGAGGAACTGGGTGGGGGTCGGGGTGGTGGTGATGAGGCCGTTGCCGGACTGGATGATCAGCCTCTCCAGCTCCGGGGAGGCCAGCTTCAGGAGGCCCACGTCCGGGGAGGTCAGCAGATCGGCGCCCTTGTTGCTGTGCCTCAGGTGGGGCTTCAGGCTGCTCGAGGGGTCCGCCAGGTTCAGGGTCATGCTCTGCTTCAGCACCTTGGCGTTGCTGCCGCCTCCGCCGCTGCCTCCGATGCTGTGGAGGCTGCTGGCGCCGCTGCCTCCGTTGTAGCCTCCGTAGGCGCCGCTCTCCGGCTGGGCGAAGGCCGGGTGGACGATGGCATCCTCGTAGAAAGTAGGCTCCATCTTTGCAGTCATATAGAAGGGCCCTCGCCGTCCAGCCCCGGAACAGACTCCAAGAAGCAGCAGCAGCAGGAGCTACTTCCCCGGCACTTTCTCCCTCTCTCTCTCTCTCTCTGTCTTGCTTTCAAAAAGTTGACCAGAGTCCGCCCCCTTCTTTTGAGGAGGAGGCTCAAAGAACAACTAAAGCCAGGAGGGATCACCAAAGTCTTACTCTTTCGCCACAAGGCATTGCCGGCTTCTCTGGGAAATAGAGAGGAAGCTGTCCCTCAGCTCCAAAGAACAACAGAAGCCCTCCTCAAAGGGAGGGAAGGCGCCTGAGGAGGGCCCTGTCCAGGAGACTGGGCAACTTTCCCTCCCTCCCTCCCTTCCCTCTCTCTCTTTGATATCAACTGAAAAGAGCCCAGTCCTCTTCCCAGCCCCTTCCAGCCGAGTTTTCCGAAAAGGCCACTTGTTGGAGGAGCCTTCTTCTCCGGAGCGGCTGTCAGTCCAAGGAGGATAAAAGTTGGGGAGGGTCCCGGAGTCCAGGAGGAGAAACCCAACCAAGCTCTGTCTCTCTTCCTTCTCAGTTCTTGATCCCAAAATGGGGTCTCGAGAGTCCCACGAGTTCAGCCTCTTCTTCGGAGGTCCCGAAGTGGAGCCGGATAGAAGGGGTTCCCCTTAGAAAAGCGACTTTCTTGAAAGGAAAGCGGGAAGGCGCTTCTCGGTGCCGGTCGGTGGCTGCCGTCCTGGCTGCTCCCGGGTGCCTCTTTTCACTGTCGCTTTAAGCTGCCGCTGCCGCGCCTCCTCCTGCCGCCTCCTCCTCCCTCCTCGCCCTCCACTGAGCTCTTCTTTCCCAGCGTGGAGCCCTACACTTATCAGCCAGCGGTAACCCACTAAAAATAGCCCATGATGTCACCCCGGAGCCTTCCCATTGGCTGCCGGCGACGCCTCCCGAGAAATGGGCGGAGCCTCCGGCTTGGTGCCCGTTTGCAAAGGGCGCCCAATCGCCATGGCCAGCCCCTGCCCGCTGGAAGCTTCTCCTCCCTCCCTCCCCCTCCCCTTTTTCTCTCCCTGCGCGCGCGGCATGTCGGGATGAGGTAATGCCTGGGCATCGTTGCAGCGGGGCATTGTGGGATGACGTATTGTTTTTGAATATCGGGTTACCCGCTTAAGGAGCTCCGGTGGCGGTTGGCAGGGAAAGGGAGGGAGAGGAGGAGGGGGGAAAGGGGAGGAGCCACTGCCGCCGCCGCGCGCTGAGGGGCGGGGTTTGTTTTACATAGGGAGATACCAAGTGATAAATAGGGATGGGGGAGGGAAAGGGACGAACCAAAGGGAAGGGGGAGATATAGCTGCCCACGCCTGGCTCTGTGTGGAATGGTTAGACATTCCGGGAAGGATAGGGAGCTAATCGGGCTTTCAGGGCTCTTAAGTAGCTTTCTGAGAAGTATCCCCCAGTGTCCTGAATCCTCGAGCCAAGGCGCTTTATTTTCAAAATAATAATAACAATAAAATACATAAAAATAAAGATATTTGTTGTGTGTCTTCAATTCTTTTCTCACTGATGGCGACCCTATCGTGGGCTTTGGGTTTTGTTTTGCCCGTGCCAACCTCTGAGGCTGAGAGAGTGTGACTTGCCCAAGGTCGCTTAATGTCTGCCTTGCCCTGGCTCAAGACTGTGGAATTCTGGGAGTTGGAGTTTGTTGTGGGCTCGGCTTTGCCTAAAAACGTCAGACTCTCTCTCTCACAAAGGGCCAAGCCGGGTTTTTTAAAATTATTATTTATGTGTATCTTTAACCCACTGGGTGGCCCTTGGGCAAGAAGTCACACTCTCTCAGCCTCAGGGGAAAGCAATGGCAAGCCCCTTCCGAAGAAACTTGCCAAGAGAACTCCAGGATAGATTTGCCTTAGGGGTGCCGAAGTCGGAAAATATTATTATTATTATTATTAAATAAACCCTCTTGGTTCGAGGGATACCTGTAGCACATACGCTCCGTCGTTATTATCATCGTCATCATTTTAAAAATAAACCGCCTTGGCTCCAGGGATTCTTGGGGTACACACATGTCATTATTGTTAATAATAATAATAATAATAATAGTAATTTATTTATAAAAAATAAACCGCCTTGGCCGAGGAGTTCCTACAGTATACACACACGCTAATAATAAAAATTGTTGTCATTCGCTTTTCGTCCTCCGTTCAAAAAGCGTCATGTTTTGGCCGTTTTGTTAAGTTAACCCTTTGCCTCCCACCTCCAGCCCCGAGGACTTTCTTTTCCCTTCGGAGGAGAAGGAGGAAGGCCCCGCGTGATCTGGGGTTGCATCCACACTGGAGAAATAACCCGGTTATTAACCTGGGCCCACAGCAAACTCCAACTCCCAGAATTCCATAGCCTTCAGCCAGAAAAGAGTTAAAGCGGTGCCAAACCGGGTTATTTCTCCAGTGTGGATGCTATGAACCCATGCTCCTGGAAAGAGAAGGTTAGGGAATGGAGGACATGGCCTGGAAAAAGGAGGACCTCTGGCCACTCTGCCCTCAGGAGGTTTCCAAAATAGTTACACACATTGTCACACATTATGGTAGCCCTGAGGTAATAAAGGCTTTTCCTCCTCCTCACCTATCCTAAAAAAAGGGTGACCACCAGGTGTCCTAACCGCAAAGGAGGACAAGGCACTGCAAAAAATGTAGGACACGCCAGAAAATTGTAGGGCATTACAAAATAAAAGCTGAACACACTTTATAGAAATGTAAATTTATGCTTCTTAATCAAGCATATATATATATATGTGTGTGTGTGTGTGTGTGTGTGTGTATGAGAGGACATTTTGAAATTCCTCCTGACAGGAAGTTGATATGTAGGACATGTCCTGGAAAAGGAGGACGTCTGGTTGCCCTGGCATGATGCAATGTAGGGGTGGGCACTTGTCCCTGAGCCACTGGCTGCCAATTCTTGGCAAGTTTCAAGGGCAGAAAGAAACAATTTGTAGACCAATGTTGTCTCCGCATCAAACAACCCAAGAAGCACTAGTGTTATGGTTTCAATGTTAGGCTAGGATTTTGAGAAATACGGATTCAAATACCTGTTCAACCACAGAAACCCACTTGAGCAAGTCACACTCTCTCAGCCTCAGAGAAAGGCAATGGGAAACCCTCTCTGAACAAAACTTCTCAAGAAAACCCTGGAATCGGATTGCGGTAGAGTTGCCATATGTCAGAAATAACTTGAAGGCCCATCGCATGATAGTCTGCGGATACATAACCCAGGTGTACATTTAGTCAGACTCAGTGGGATTCGCTTTCAGCTAAATGTGGCACGGTGTAGTGGCTTGCGAGGCTGGAAATCAGGGTTCGATTCCCCTCTCTGCCATGGAAAACCACTGATCTTGGGCAAGTCACACACTCTCAGCCCAAGAAAACTTCATGAAGTAGAGTCTTCATAAGTCAGAAATGACTTGAAAGCACACAACAACAAACATGGATAGGACTGCAGTGTATGATGAAGTGTTTATAATTTCTTTTTTTAAAAAATAGCATTTATTTATTAAAATGTTTCTATCCAGTCCTGTACCTGGAGGCTGTGCCTCAGAGATCCCATCCTATATCCAGAGTACATACAATAAAAGTGACTTGAGAACATTTCCAAAACAATTGAAACATTTCCCTGATAATAACTCCATACAACTCAAACAGAATAAAATAAAACAGAAGGCAAAACCCACAATCATAACAAAACAGAACCAAGGCACGGTCACTGCACTCCCAAAGCTTGCTTGAACAGCCAAGTTTAAATCTGGCACTGAGATGTACATTTTTAATTTTTAATTTAATTTGTTTGGGTTTTTTTTTTTAAATCCCCTGCCGTTGGGAGTGTTTTTCATTTTAGTTTGAGAGAAATCTCACTAATCATAGCATTTGCAACAGAACCACACAGTTCCTGAAAGGGAGTTTTGTTTCAGCACTTTTCATGGGATGAATCTTATTAAAATGCAGCATAATCCTAAACATAGTTATCCTGGAAATAAATTCCTTGCTTTTCCGTGGGGTTTATTCCCATGCAGTTATGCTTGAGATTTCCAAAATGAATTTAGCAGAATGGGGACAGAAGAGAGCCTCCACCCAGCAGAGATTTCTTTGCTCCCTGTATAGCCATAGAAAGCTTCATGAGCACAAAACAACCACTAGACTGGTCCCCAAATGGAAATTTGGGGCATGAGGAAGGCAGTCTTAAATCTGCTGGGTTCAAAGCTTTTCTCTTCCTCTCAGGGCTGAACCCATTTTTTATATCAGAGAGGAACTTGTATGGGTAGTTTCTTCCTTACTGAATAGAGATGGGTTGAAACAGTTGGAAAAGTTCAAGGAAAGCCAGTCTCCATACCCTCCAACTGTCCCAATTTGACAGCTACGGCCTCAATTAATCCTCTGTCATCCCACTTTTTCAGATGCATTTAAAATGTCCCAGATTCTCTCCCTCTTTACAGAAGCTGGATGACCTATAGTCTAGAATGCTTGGATTGTGTATTCGTGCATGGCAGAGGGGTTGGATGTCCCTTGTGGTCTCTTCCAACTCCATGATTCTATGATTCTCCTCCCACTTTCCCAGTTTGTCCTCATCTTGCTTCTGTTAATGCAAACAGTTCAAAGTGCAAAATTAGTTTACATTCAATTAATTCAGCAGGGAGGGGACAGGAAAGGGAAAATCTTTCCCTTCCCTGTGAACTCAGAGAAAAGTAAACTTCTTCAGCCTCTCCTTACTTATGTATTCTTCCTTCTTAATAACTTTTGCCATCTTGAACACACTTGATGTTGCTTGGCCACACATATGACGGTGTTCATCTGTGAAATGTTGCAGCTAGGGTCTGAGTAACACTTGGGAAAATACTGTGGAAGGGTCTTTTAATGGGGAATGATGTACAGGTTGAGTCTCCCTTATCCAGATGTCCGAAATCAGATATACTTCAAAATCCCAAATTGTTCACATGGGTGGTTGCTTTCTGATCATTCAATGTACAGAAATTTTGTTTCGTGCACAAAATAATTTTAAAAATATTGTGTATAAAATTACCTTCATGTTACGTGTATAAGGTGTATACGAAACATGAATGATTTTCATGTTTAGACTTGGGTCTCATCTCCAAGATATCTCATTATGCATATGCAAATATTCCAAATATTCCAAAATATAATTTTGAGTCTGGAACTGGGGGAAAAATGGATCTAAAGAACAACAGCAACAGCACTAGCAATGCTTATTGGGATAATGTAGCATTCAGGAAGGACACTAGAGGAAGAGTTTTGGCCACTTGAAAGGGACTTTGCACTGAGTTGCTCTGTCCACTTTGACCACCAGGTAATAATTGCAGTTTTACTAAAATTTACTTTTTGTTTTAATATAGTCCATTTGTTTTAACATAATCTCTTTGTTATTATGTGCCTTCAAGTTGTTTTTGACTTATGATGGGCCTAAAACAAACCTATCACTTGGGTTTTCTTGGCAAGATTTATTCAGAATGTGTTTGCTTTAGCATTGTTGGACAAAGTGTTGGTTATTACCTTTAAAGCCCTTCATGGCTTGGGCCTGAGTTACTTGAGGGAATGCCTCTCCCTACACAATCCGCCCCACGCTCTCAGAACATCTGGAAAGAATTTATTAGATTAGCATAAGCCGAGGTTAATGTCAACTTCCCATAGATTGTTTACGGCCACAGCCCCCAAACTATGGAACAGCCTACCGGAGGAGATCCGTCTTATCACCACCTTAGATGCCTTTAAGAAGGCACTTAAGATGGATCTCTTCCGGTGGGCTTATCCAGCTGACCTTTTATAGGAGATCTTTAAGTTAAAATGCTTCACTTCTGGTTATGATGTATGTTTTCTAAACATTTTAGATGTTCTAGATGTTTTAGCTATTTTATTGAATTAATAATAATGTCAGTGTTTTATTGCTTATATTTTATATCTGTACTGTGTTAATTTGTTGATGTAATTCCACTCCGATCCACAGTGAGAGGCAGGAAAATACAAATACAAATTATTATTATTATTATTATTATTATTATTATTATTATTATTAACACGACCATCATTTTTTTGTATTTCTTTTCTGTGCCAGTTCAGGAGCCTGTGTATTACTTCCAAAAGAAGAAACAGATTACTGAGTTCCAGTTGGAGTTCTTGTTTACAGAGATGGAGAGCAGCCATTGCGTCCTTGTCCCAATATGCTTTTCAAGGTATAACATGATACCTGCCCATTCGGGATCCCTTCACATTACACAGTTATAGTGCTGTGATTCCATGGTTCCCTCCTATGGAATCCTGGGGTTTGAAGTTTGATGAAGCACTAGAGATCTCTGCTGAAGAATTCTAAATCCTCTTCTTAAATTGTACAGGATTCCACATGATTTGGAGTCATAGAGATATAAGTGTGTCATATAAGAAGTCCCTTTGTGCAAGTGGTTCATTCAGTGTGCATTCCCCACACTGAAATTTACTCTCACTGCAGACTGCAAGGTGACAGTCTTTAGGCCTTTCCAAAAGCTGTTCCAGAAAGACAGGGCAGTTATTGTTTTTGAATGAGTCCCTGTTAGCCTGCCATTAGGGCTAGTGTTCACATTTTCATGCTGGCTGGGGGTATTGTAGTGCATTTTTGTTTCAACCTCTGTATTTTTGTTGGTAGAATTTTATTTATTCATTAGTTAAACATATATCCCACTTTCCTCCTGTGAGCAGTGAACAGAACTATTTAGGATAGTCTAGAAATGCTTCATATTTGGCTTCACCCATATCACCTGCATTTTTGACCAGTTTCCAAATAACTACTGTAGTAAAGCATCTTCACAGCAGGATTCTGCAACTATGTGGCTTCACCATGGGGATGGTGTTCTCAGAGCAATTAACACCACTGGCTTTGTGCTGCTCATAGTATTATGTGGAAAGGCCAAAAGGTTCAGGTTTTGTTCCATCAGCTTACAGAAACTTTGTCTGCAGGTTCTTCTCCGCAAAGTCCCCTAGTGAGTTTCGTGTCTTTGTGGAGACAAGAATTTGGACTTCCCGAGCGACTGTCCAGCACCCTAAATACGTCATACTTAATGTACCTCAACGTGGAACTGTAATATTCACTTTCTGTTCTCAAAGAATTCTGAAAATGGCTTTGCAAATTGGACCAACCTGATACCTACATATGATAAAACAAAAGAAAAGAGCTGGTTCTTTGATAATAGGACTACAAGATTGGTTTAGTTCTGAAAAACAACATTCCAAATTGAGTCAGAACAGAAAGTGAATAAAACAGTGACACTATGTACCAGTAATACAAATAAGATACTAATAACTTCCCCTCACCAAAAACAAAACAAACAAACAAAAAACCTCTGAACAGATCTTTTAAAAAACCCAACAACAGTGGCTTTTCTCCCCCTGCATCTCATACGTAGAATATGAAACTTCCATAGAAGGAAAAGTTATTTATTCAGTTGTTTCAATGTATGCTTCAATTTTCCTTCTGTGCAGAGATGAAAAAGTTATTTCTCTGTTTGAATGGATACAGTATAATGTGGACCACATTAGAATTCTCTTCCTTTCAGGCTTCTTTCCTCTTCCCACTTTCTCTGATGAGCAACATATAAATGGTGGAAATAAATGAATGAATTTGTGCATTAAATCCTCCAACTGAGGATTATTATTAATAAAAAATATTATTTATATTGTACAACAAATAATACATTTATCTGCTGTGAAAGTTTGTTGACTTCCTTCCAACTTATTGTCAGATATTGGTGAAGTTTCCTCTTCCCATTTACCTGATATCACTGATTGTAGCTGGCATATTTCTTATATAATATTTCTGGTGGTTAATACATATGGTTACCAGGTTTCACTAAAGTGTATCCATTTTAGCTGTGTGTCATCCTTTCTATCATTAGTTAAATGAAGTGTTACCTATACAGTGGTGCCTCGGGTTACGAAATTAATTCGTTCCGCCATTCCCTTCGTAACGCGAAAATTTCGTAACCCGAAATAGCTTTCCGTTAGCGCTGGAAGCCTATAGCATTTGAATTTCACGCCAAAATGAATTTCGTAACCCGAAAAATATTTCGTAACCCGAAACAGTTTTTGCCAATCCAACTTTTTCGTATCCCGGAAATTTCGTAACCCGCGCATTTCGTATCCCGAGGTACCACTGTAGTATGATAAAATAAGTATATTTCAACCAACATTTTACATATAATTTTGTCTATTTATATTATTTTGTCCATGCATTTCATTTGGTTACTCTCTCATTTTCTTTTAATAATTGGATAACCTCTTTTAAATATCTGTATACTTATGAGGGATGCCTGATCTGGCCATGGTGATATATGCCTTAGTAACATCCTGTTTGGAATGTTGTAATATGGTCTGCATAGGGCTACCTTCGAAGAGTGTTCAGAAACTTCAATTGGCAGAAAGAGCCGGAGCCAGAGTATTATAGCAATAGCAGCTTCATTTATATACCACTTCATACCGCACTAAGCAGTCTCTAAGTGGTTTACAACTGTAAGCTAATTGCCCCCAACAAGGTGGTTACTCATTTTAGCAACCTTGGAAAGATGTCAGGGTGAGTCAACCCTGAGCCCCTGGCTGGGACTGAACTCACAACCTTGTAGTTTATGAGTGAGTAGCTGCAGTACTAGCATTTAACCACTGCGCCACCAGGGCTCCCAGAGTCTTAGCTGGGATCATGCAACTCCACTGTTCCAACAACTCTACTGGCTGCCAGTTTGTTTCTAGGCACAATTCAAAATTCTCATCATGACCTATAAAGCCCTATATGGCTTAGCTTCCAACTATTTGACAAGATTGTATCTCCATGTATGAGCCTGACTAGATCCTGAGAGTCTCAGGAGAGGCCCTTAGTGCGTACATGATAGGGATATAATTCTTCACTAAGGGCCAAAACATATAGCCGTAAAGAGGAGGCTTGATTGGGTTAGGCCATGGCACTGGGTTGGGGCCATGGTAACCGCACACCATACCCCCAACCCTGCTTTTTAGGGGTAAAGGACTCCTGTGAATTTGGAAAAACCACAAATAACCTGAGAGAACACCTCTCTAGGATTCTCCAGGTTCTCCAGTGCAACTCTATAGTCAACATCTACCAGAAAGTGACCATAGAATCATGCTGGAGGATCTACAAATGCTTAGGAAAGTATTTTCTCTAGGAATTTCTAGGTTCTCCAGCACAACTCTATGGTAAACTTCCAGCAGAGTTGCATTGGAGGACCTAGAGATTCCTAGAGATTCCTATTATTTAAAACCGCAAATAATCAGATCCACAAAAGTCAAAGCCGTAAATGTGGCCAACTATATTAAATTTATGGTAATCATTTTAATTTGTAAGCTGCCATAAGTCCCACTCTAGGAGAGAATAATTGTGATGATAGATTACTAAAGAATCTGTCTATATGTTCATGAAGTAGAAATGGTTATCAATTCTTCAGTTTAAATATTACCATTTATCAGCAGTTGTATGATATGAGTTGGCCTTGTTAGATCTCAGAACATGGCACTGAGAATTCACTTTTAATTTTTTATTCACAAGCTCTTATGTAATATGGAGACTTAGACCTATTCTGTTTCATGAATGTGGTATTACAGGGCTGACTATTCTTAAAGCAGGTCAGTCCAGTTTTAGGGACCAGGTGCAGTCCTTTAACTGTGGCAAACTGTGGCGAATGGAACTCTTGTCTTTCAGACTATTAATCACACACACTTAACTGGTACTTAGTTGGAGACAATACGGTCAATTTAAAAACATTGGCTTTCTGATCCTGTGCATTCTTATAGCTGCCACTGCTGCATTAACAGCTTCTGTACATCATGGAGAAATAATGCTTTTAAACAGATGCCATCCCACTGGAGTTTGGAACTATCATATTTCAGTCGCGTAGGTTTGTTCCAGTATAGCTGCTTCTGGAGTGGCTTATAAGAAGTACATTTGTAGGTTCTGCCCTCAAGTGACCCTGCCATGTCCCTTTCTCACCCACATTTTTCTTACACATGTTCTTTGCATTTCTCTACTTTTTACCTCTGGGAGATGAGACCATTTTGTAAAATAACACTGACTCAAGTCAAGCTTTTGAAACTTCATGAGGTGGCTGGCAGCTCTAGAGTAATTTTACAAGTAACTGTATCATTAAAATGAGCCATATAAACAAAGAGGTTTGCATCCAGGCATATGAAGCTGGAATATAGCTGAAACTCATACAGTAAGAAACCGGGCAATTTGCTTTGAAATACCAGCAAGTGTTGGCTTTGGAGAATACTGGAAATCTCAGCCTTTCACTTAGCAGATCACCTGACTTCCCCCTGATATTGTGCAAAATTAGCTTATTGGAAGTACATCTTATAGCTGTAAAGGTCAAGAACGTATGGCCTACAGCCATAGAGCTCAACATTTTGGAGAGTATTATAAAAGCCTAAATTATTAATTAGCTATTACTTTAGGGCTGTTTTTGCTGATCTCGTAAAGTAAATATTCTTTTTATTGAAATGGAATATTAACTCAGCCTTTCCCAGACAGTATCTATTTATGTGCCAGAATAAGCCTAAGAACTGGCAGCCATGTATATGTCTGCAGAAGACAGAGATAACTTTCACAAATGATAAGGGAGATGTTTTATTAGTATCGGCCTACCAGAAGTTAGCTGAACAGTCTGAATAAATGGTTGTGATATTACTTTTTCATGTACAGTACAGTACACCAATTTCTTTAAAGGAAAAAAAGGCAAATAAACTTAGTAGCAGTTTTCATGAACAAGAATGATGGGCCATTATTCTTTTTAAATGAACATATATATAAAGCTTGATTTGTCAAAATAGGAAGGTTCTTCAAATGCAGTGAAATCAGTGGGAACTGATGTGAAGCAAAAAAAGGCAAGAGGAAAATGTCCCAAGACTTTGCCGTTGAATGCTGGCCCAGGGAAGTAGGATATCCATGACCTACAAACTAGGAAGTTCTGCTGTGGTATAAAATCTAGTTAACACAAATAGAATCGTAAAGTCGGAGGAGATCCAAAGGACTATCTTGCCCCCTGATCCCCTGCCAATACAGGTATCCACAGCTGAAGCATCCTAAATAAGTGTCTCTCTAACTCATATTTTAAATCCACTAGCTTCCAGGACAGTTGGTTCCACTATTGAACAGCATTTGTGTTA
The DNA here is from genome assembly GCF_019175285.1 of Sceloporus undulatus. NCBI lineage: Eukaryota > Metazoa > Chordata > Lepidosauria > Squamata > Phrynosomatidae > Sceloporus > Sceloporus undulatus. Next base: position 86,539,970 of record NC_056525.1, read on the forward strand.
AACATTTCTTCCAGTGATCTGTTGGATTCCCCTTTCTTGTAATTTGAATCCATTGGTTCAGGTCATATCCTCTGGAACAGCAAAAAGCAAGCTCACTCCATCCTCTACAACATGGCATTCCTTCAGATATTTAGAGATGGTTATCATATCACCTCTCAGTCTTATCTTTACCTGGTTAAACATATCTAGCTCCCACAATTATTCCTTACAGGGCTTGGTTTCCAGACCTTTTACTATCTTGGTCATTCTCCTCTGAAAAAAATTCCAATTTGTCATTATCCTTAAACTGTAGTACCCAGACCTCACATACAAATATGTACATTTTTGCAGTTCCTGGTCTGTGATAATTACTTAGGACCATCCTAATGCATAAAGTTTTCTAAATAAGAATACATTTTCTGTTGTAAAATCAATTATGGTTGGAAAGATGGATGTGGGAGATCCAAGTTAAGGTTTCCAATGAGTTGTTACATTCACTTGGTGAGCTTGGACAATCATGTCCTTTCACTCAGCCTGATCTACCTCAAAGAATTGTTGGGGGAGGAGAAAAATTGCCTTGAGGTCACCGAAAGGCAAGATATCAGTGGAAGTAATAAATAAACAATTCCTAGCTCCCCTTTTTAGGAATTTAAAAACCTCAACACATCCATTTTAGAAATTATTTCAGAAATGCATAGCTAACTGCTTTTGACTAGCAACAGTAGGAAACAAAAAGTTTTATAAGTAAATAGGGGCAAAGGAGCATACAGAACACATGAATCAACCCAAGCATTGCAAGGATGCTATGCTATTAATTGCTTCATGAACCTCACATCAAACCTAAATGGGTCCAAATCTGCAGGGCCAGACAAACTGCATCCAAGAGTACTGAAGGAACTTACTGATGCACTACTTGCCATAGTTTTTGAGAAATCTTGGCAAGCGGGTGTGCCAGAGGACTAGAGAAAGATAAACATTGTTTCTCTCTTCAAAAATGGCAAAAAACACCAGGAAACTACAGACCAGCCAGGAAAAATATTAGAACAGATTATACAGGAGTATGTCTACAAATATCTTAAAGTCAATACAATTATCAACAGGATCCAGGATTTGTTCATGTCAAGAACAACTCCTGCTAAACTAATCTTATCTCTTTCCAATCAGGTTTAATAGATGGTGGGAATACTATTGATGTCATTTATCTGGGTTTCAGTAAAGTGTTGGTAGGGCCCTCCCCCATAATACTTTGAGTAGCAATCTAATTAAATGTGGAATAGATAGACAGAGAACTGTCAGATGGATCTCTGATTTGTTGGAAAACGGCTCAAAGAATCATCATCAATAGCTACGCTTTAAGTTGAAAAGAAGTTTTAGGTGGAGAGCCTCAGGGTTCTATCCTAAGGTTATCACTCTTCAACATTACAGATAACAGAGTGGAGGGGATCCTTATCTAGTTCGCAGATGACACAGAATTGGGAGAGGTGGCTAACATATTGAAGATAGGAACAGAATTCAAAAGGGCCTTGATAAACTAGAAAATTGGCAGAAATTAACAAGATGAAAATCAAAGAGACAAAAGAAAAAAAATTACATTTAGGCCACAAAAGCTAAATGTACAGGTATAGGATGGGGAATGTTTCGTTCAGCAGTACTACATGTGAAAAGGATTTGAGATTATTGTTGAACATAAGTTGAACAACAGTATGATGCATCAGCAAAAAAGGGTGAATGCAGTTTTAGCCTCCATTAATAGAAGTATAGTTTCCAAGTCAAGCAAATAATATTCCTACTGTATTCTTCACTGGTCACACCTCCTCTGGAGAATGTGTTCAGTTCTGGGTGCCTCATTTTAAGAAAGATATAGGCCCGAAACAGGCATTTTAAGCCAGCTTCCATGTGGCTTGAGGGTGTGGTGTTTAGATTATGCACACCCCAAACCGCACAGAAGCCATGCTAAGGCTGCGCCGGGGCCACCCGAGGTGACCCAAAAAGAAATAGATTTTTTTTTGCTCCTTCCCACAGTCCATTTGGGATCGCAGCAAGAGATGCCCTTGGAACCGCAGTTTGTGGTCGTCACAGTCTCATGGCAGACAGGGCAGGAGCGGTCTCTGGCTTCTCCTTCCTGCCTGTCTGTTTCACCCTGCAGTCAAATTGGAACAGGTTCAGAGAAGAGCAACAAGGCTGATAAGAGGTATGGAGATCAAAACATAGGAGGAAAAGTTGAAGGATCTGGGCATGTTCAGTTTTGTGAAGAAAAGAGGGGTGACATGATTGCACTCTTTACATACTGTACTTCAAGAGCTCTCACAGAGAGGAGAGAGCAGGCCTGTTTTCTGCTGTACTAGAGAGTGTGTTGTTGCTGTTGTGTGCCTTCAAGTCATTTCTAACTTATGGCAACCCTAAGGCATCCCTCTAATGAGGGTTTCTTGGCAAGTTTCTTCAAAAGGGGGTTGCCATTGCCCTCCTCTGAGGCTAAGAGAGTGTGACTTGCCCAAAGTCACCCAGTGAGTTTACATGGCCAAGCCAGGATTCAAACCCAGTATTCTAGTTCAACACTCAAAGCACTATACCATACTGGCTCTCTAGGCTCACACTACCCTAGAGGGTAGTACCAGGTCTAATGGTCTGAAATTACAGGAGGGTAGATTTTGCTTGAACATTAGGAGAAACATCTTGACAGAGCGCTACAGCAGTGGAACCAACTGCCAAGTGAGGTGGTGGGGTCTCTTCCTCTGGATGTTTTCTAAATGAGGCAGGACAGTTACCTGCTAGGTATGTTTTATCCTGCATTGCATGGGGTGTGGTAGGGGTCATACTCAATGGCCCATGGGTCCCCTTCCAATCATATTCTATGATTCCAAATATGTTAGGATCAGATCAATGAGTTGGAACTGACTTCATAATTACATGCTATTTGAGTAAGTAAACGATCACTAAAATGATTATTCACTCAAGTTGATCTGAAATCAAGACATTTAGACACATAAATTAAAAGATAATCCAGGGACTGAAGTTCAGTTTTTTAAACAGTGCTTCAAGACAGAGATTGGACTCAAGGAAAGGATGCCCCCATTGGCAACTGCTTCACATTGCGTCATCATAAGGTCAGTCTTGGCACACTCGGACTTTGATATCATTTATCTGCAGTAGAGAAGTTAAGTAAGAGCATACTGTAATTTTCCAGAAAATATATTTCTTTGATGCATTTCCTTCTTAATAACAAATTATTGCCTCAGCAGTTGCTGCTTTTTATGTTTTTTGTGTTTGAAAGTTCCAGGCTTATCTGGTTTACAAGTAAATATTTGGGTGTCCTTTAAAAAAAAAGAAGATTCTTTTAAATGTAAGTTAAAGGCCCAGAACGATTACAGAATGCTTTAAAAAGAAAAATAACATCAGAATCTGGCATCCTGTCCAAGTTGACATGTCATACTGTTGCAGCAGCTGTCCAAGCAATAGGATTCTTGACAATCAGGAAGGAAGAGGAGCTTGTGGCCAAAAACAGAGAAGGAAGTAAATCTCTGTAAGCTCAGAAAATGCATGATCATTTGCAGCCTGAGGAAGTGCTACCAGAATTGCTATTCTGAACCTTTTTCACTCCAGTGCCTACAGGAATCTGGCTTTTACCATGTCACTAACCCAGATATCTCAGCACTGTCTAAACTAGGCGGAGCTAGGAGAAGGTGATAGGTTTCAGGCTTGCAGAACCTACTTTTTTGAACCACAACAATAATTAAGGCCCAACAGTTTGGGTCTGGTACCAAAGACATGCACTTAGAAAGAAAGAATTCTAAGATGAGGAATTTGTTTTTAATACTAGAACTGACTGAATACAGATACAAATCTCTCCATACAAATAAAGATATAAATCTCTCTTCCTTTCAGCATTATAATTTAGGGGCAGGAGTCACTTAGCTGCTGCTAGTCTAAGCAGCATGTCCAAATGTTTAAGAGTCAGAAATCTTTGCCAATAGATGGTTAATCATCCGGAAATCTGCCAGCAAATCTAATTCTCTACTTTTTGGCCTATGTCGGCTGTTAGCAGCCCTCCAGACTAAACCAGAGGCCTTTTATACTACTGTTTTAATGGGGATGAGCAATGTGTTTCCCTTTCCCTGTTGCAGCGCAAGGCTCCTGATCTCTCATCCTTGGCAGTAGTACAGTACAGTGAAAGCTGAGGGGCATTGCAGTCCAGAAGCATTGGGAAAATCACACACTGGCCACAGCCTGGGTTTATATTGTTTTGCTGTTTGTAGTGCATATTGTTCTTATCATCATCACCATCGTTTCTTTATAGGACCATTAATGTACACAGTGCTTTGCAAATAAAACAACAAAAAACAAACAGGCATAAATCTTAAATACTGTATGTGCACACACACACGCACGCACACACACACACACACATGCGCACACACACAGGTAAGGAGGAGTACCTGTAATGGAAATGTAAAACTGTACAATTGAATAGCAAATATAAAATTGTGTTGCTTTTGTATTGCATTTGGATAATTTGTTATTCAATTGTACAGTTTGTTATTCAATTGTACATTTCTATGCTGCCTTTCTCCCAGAAAGGTACCCTTAGAAGTTGTATATTATGGAGTTATAGGCTCAATGGCTGCTCCAAGCTATAAAGACCACCATGTTTTGTTTTCTGTTTTTTTGCTTTGTATGTGTAAAGTTCTCAAACGAAGAGCTTGGAAAGTATTTTCTTGAATTAAATTACATTTATTTCATTTAGAATCATAGAATCGTAGAGTTGGAAGAGACCACAAGGGCCATCCAGTCCATTCACAGCTCCCTAAGTCATTCCTCATAGGACATGGTTTCCAGACCCTTCATCATTTTAGTCGCCCTCTTTTGGACGCGCTCCAGTTTCTCACCACTGAATTGTGGTGCCCTGAACTGGACACAATATTCCAGGTGGGATATTGTATGCTGCCTTTGTCCCAGAGTGGGACCCAAGGTGGCTCCCAGACAGGCTGCATCTGCACTGCAGAAATAATCCAGTTTGACACTACTTTAACTGCCATGGCTAACAATTACTGTATTCTGGGAATTGTAGTTTTTGGAGACATTTAGCCTTCTCTATCAGAGTGCTCTGGTGCCACAACAAACTACAATTTCCAGGATTCAACAGCATTGAGCCATGGCAGTTAAAGTGGTCAACCTGGATTATTTCTGCAGTATGGATGCAGCCAGAGTCAGTTAAAAACACACACTTCATAATAAATTTTTTAAATCAATTAAAACCACCACATGACAGTATAAAATCATTTAAAAGACATAGAAGAGTTTTAAAAAGATAAATAAAACACCCCAATAAAAAGCTCTCCTACTTATGGATTAAAAGCCTGCTTAACTAAAAAGCACTTTGCTTGCTGGTGAAAGGAAAGCAGGGGACGGGCAGCCTAGCCTCCCTTGGAAGAGAGTTCCAGAGGTTGGGAGCAGCCACCAAGAAGGCTCTCATGTTCTCACCAAGTGGGCCTATGATGGTGGCAGCACTGAGAGAAAGCTTTCTCCTGCAGATCTGAGGACTCTCACAGATTTGTATGTCAAAATATGGTCTTCCAGATAGTCTAGACCTAATCTGGATAGGGTTTTATAGGTCATGACTGGAAACAAACCAGTAGCCAGTGAAACTGTTTTAACAAGGCAGTTACATATTCCATATTAATGTACAATTTTTTAAAAAATATTTAATTATGCAACTTTGCTTCAAACTGAACTTGTATAAATATAATACAAGGAAAGGGGGAGGGGATAAAAGGGGAAAATAGACCAGAAAGGTGAAGGGATATGAATAGGGACTAGACATTTAAATTACTGTAAACTGACCAGATGTCCCAAAAAATACATTGTTTTAAGGTTGATGCCTGTAATGTATACCTTCATGTATAGCCAAAGCCATGACATTTTCTGACTGCTGAGCAGGGATGGTGAATATTTATCTTTCCCCTCTTGGAGTGTTAAGTCTTTTACCAACAGTTAAAAGCATACTTCCAATACATTTATTATTTAACGTCTGGGTCATTTAACTGGAATTTACCTTCCATGTTGCAAGAATATTATTTAAAGGAACACATGCATCTTCAAATATAATTTCATGCCTTGTTTCAACTCCCCATTCAAGAAATTTTTATCTAATAGTGCAAATGATTTTAATAACTTGTTATATTACTTAATACTTTTCCATAGGGGAAAAAAGTTGTTAGAACCTTTTAATGCCTTAGGATCTTTGTGGTCCCTTGATAAGAGAATGATATAAAACTTTAAAAAGTCTACTCCAATTGCTTTGAAAAATGCCCTTGAAAAGTAACTAGAAAGCATTACTCATTACACTAAAAAGTGTTACAACCATTTTCATTAATCACATTATTTTTGACATGTAGCTTTGTCGCAGCTGTTACTTGTGATCCTTTATTTACAAATTCTGATACAATGTACATTCTTTTTTGTCTTTAGATTAATTTCCTTCCTGTGTTTATATGTCCAGTTCTCTAGTAACAAGTAATGATGGGACATACTTTTGCTCATTTTGCAGATGAAAACTGGGACACATGTGGCCAAGCAACATCATTGTGGTCAAGATGGCAAAAGTCATTAATGTGGAAGAACACACAAGTTAGGCAAGGCTGCAGCAGTATGCTTTTGCCTGAGACTATTGGGAAGTGAATGAAGATTCTGCCCCTTCCTTTCCTCTCTGAATTATTGGAATGCAAACTATTTTTACATTTTGAATTCAGTTTGCAGCAATTGAAGTAAGCTGAAGATGGAGGGGGAAAGTGGGAAGAGAAGAGAGAAACATATTTTAAAAGCCCTGTAAGAGTGGGACCCAAGAAGATTAATTGGCACTGTCAGTCCCAGATCAGGACAGTTGGAGGGTATAGATAGTATATTATATACCGTTAACACACCATGAAATAGTTTGTGACAGAAAGGAATTGATGAGCATTTTCAAAGTCGAAGGCTTTCATGGTCGGCATCCATAGTTTTTTGTGGGTTTTTCGGGCTGCATGGCCATGTTCTAGAAGAGTTTCTTCCTGAAGTTTCAACAGCATCAGTGGCTGCCATCAGAGCATTCTCTGAAGATGCCAGCCACAGATGCTGGCGAAACGTCAGGGAGAAACTCTTCTAGAACATGGCCACATAGCCCGAAAAAACCCACACATTTTCAAAAATTGTTTAACTTCCTGCCATATAACTCCACTGAATTTTCACTAGCTTTACAGTGGAAGTAAGTGTTAAGAGATGAGAGGCTGCCACCACCATACAGAAGATGACTGTATGGTGTACAGGAGATATATCATGAGTCTGGACTCTGGGCATATCTGTGCCCAATCCGGGTCAACATCATTGACTGGAGGAAATAGAGATGTGTGCAGTATAATGATTTGAGGACACATGTTAGTTACAGCAAACATAACAGAAAGGAATACTGAAATTTAACATGGAATTGCTGGATTTGGAAACAGTTTTAGTGACACTTAGTTCAGTCTTTGGATGATCAAGTTCTCCTTCCAGTTCTAATTGTCTTTTCTGATAGTGCCCTAAATACCTGAAGGCATCTTTTCTTGGATACTGAGAAAGGTGATGCCTACTTGGTACCTGGATGGGGGACTGCAAAGATATACTGGGTGCAGTAGATTATATTTCTAAGGAGAGTAATGGCAAACTACCTCTCAGTATTTCTTGCCTAAGAAACCCTTATGGAATTCATGGGGTCATCACAAGTCAACAGGCAACTTGAAAGCACATGTACACACACGCCCATTCTTTATATACTTTAAATATCGGACAGTGCAGTAGTCTTCTTTATCATGTGATTATTCCTGGCCAAATTAATACAAAACGTCTTATCCTGCACATTTCCACTTCATTTTAAGGTTCATAATGGGAGGAGGGGGGTTCTGAAAAATGAATTGTGTTTGAGATTCAGAGATTCAGGTATAATTTACAAGATGACACTGCTTTGTTGGTTTTTTTTTTACTCAGCTTAACAGTAACACTGACCTGAACTAGCTGAGCCACAGAGAAAAGTAAATATGTATGTGTGGAAATAGATAATAATAGGGTTCATCTTTGCTCCATTTTGAGATATGTTTTTGTTTTCCCCTTGCTGGCTCTTGCTGGGGTGGGGGAGTTTGGTCAGCAAAATGTTCAGTGTCAATGTTCAGGGTGTGGATGTTTACTGTTCATTGTCAGGTGCTTCACGTAGGTATCTAGGTCAAAAAAAAGTCACAAGACCTGCTTAATGGCATAGTCAATAATCAAAGTCTGGAAAAGTTACTTTTTTGGATGACAATTCCAGGAATTCCCCAATCAGTCCATGCTGGTTGGGAGATTCTGGCAGCTGTAATAATTTCCAAACTCTGTTGATAACATAGCGGCTACATGAAGATAAGGGATGCAATTACTGTACATTGTTGAAATAATGCAGACACCATTTTAGCTGCCACGACTCCATCCTACAGAATCCTGGGAAATGTAGTTTCGTGAGACATCATCATTCTGCCAAAGAAGGCAGAAGGCTAAAGATCTTGTAAAACTACAAACCTCAGGATTCCATAGGATGGAACTACAGCACTTAAAGTGGTGTCAAACAAATTATTTTGACAGCGTAGATGTACCCCCAGGGACCTCCTAATATCAGATCATAGTATTTATCCATCTAGCCTACTGTGGTTTATTCTATAACAGGATACAGTTCTTGGAGGACTCAGATTTGATCTTTCCCTTCACCTGCTGCTGTGTTTTGCCTGGAGATGTCAGGAACTGAACTTGGACCTTCTGCTTGGAAAACCTGGGAAATACCATTTCTCACTACCTTACAGTCCCTCCCATCCTACACTGAAATGGATGGTTAATACAAGCATGAAAAAAGGGCCCTTCTCTGAGAGACCCCCCCCCCAAGAGGGAGTGAACAAACTGACAAAATGGGCACCAAGGGTTCCCACCCCTGTCCAAAACACACTGAGGCAATACTTCCTCCTGTACATAGTGTTCAGGTGGCTTTAGAAAGTGAACCAACATTTCCAGTTTCCATATGCTTTGCTGCCATATTTTGTTTGTGAGTTCCCAAACTGGCCTTTCTTCATATAAGAGGGATGAGTCACAGGCCCTGTCCGATCTAACTCTGTAACAACGTCCTGCGAGGGAAACTAGGCTAGTTTAGAAGGAAAGCGATAAGCCAAATAAGGGCCGGTCAGGTGAACTGATGTGAAACAAGGTTGCATATATTGGTGTCTTGGAATATTTCATATATATAATCTTTATTTATAATAATAATAATAAAATAAAGTGAACAATCATAATGGTGTATTCAATGAGTTCCACACTTATTTCATCCTCTTCATGTTTAGCCAAGACCAGGTACAGATACACAAATAGTACTGCATAAAATGACCTTGCACATTCTCTCTATTTAATACATTATACGTATTCTCTATTGCTGTTCTTCCTCAATTATATCTCTTCCATTTGTAATATCATTGTATCTATTCGTATAAATACTCTGTATCCACATAGTGTAAATGAATTACAAAACTATTGCCTAAGTACTTCACTTTATATTTTTACTTTACTTTACTTTAACTTTACACTTCACTTACATTCTTACATTCCATTTTTTGTTCACATACTCCTCAAAAGGTGTCCAAATACTGCTTTTATATTCCTCATTTCTTAATAATGCAGTTAATTTATCATTGTTTTAATTGTCTTGGAATATTTCAAAACCCATGAAAGCTCCCCTTCTATGCTAGAAATGTATACTCATGCACATTGGATAATTGTTTGTGTTTGAAAAGCACTGTGTTTTTCTGTTACTGTGCTGATTTATGAATTATCTTACTACTGAAGTAGTAAGTTAGCAGCAAGACAATCCAGGATTGTTAGGGCAGTTTGCAAGCTGAAGCCATAATAACTCATTCATTTAGAGTGTCAATACCAGAAAGAAGAGATGGAGAAGAAATTACATATCCAGCTGTACTCATCAGTAATAAGTGGGCTGGACAGAATTTGGCAGTGGTAACATATAAATACCCCAGGTACCCTTGTGAATGGATGTGTCCCATACAACAGTTTTGTGGCTGGAATCTCAGGACTTGAGTGGATAGTTCTGTCCACATGTTCTGATTGCATGCCCTCCAATATTTCACAGATGGAAATTGAGACACATGTGGCCAAGGAACATCAGGGTGTGATCAAAATGGCACAGATTATTAACATGGAGGAATGGGCAAGCTAGCAGAAGCTGCTTTGGAGGGCTGAATACCACCACATTGCATTACTGATTAGAAAGGGGGACTGTAATGGGGGATGAGGAAGCATAACAAAACATTTCCTTTCCTTGTAGCAATTCTTCTTTCTCTCCTGTATATTCTCTAGCTGATGTTCAACTGCAGTTCCCAGCATCTTTAGCCACCATTACCAGTGGTGATGAATGTTGGGAGTTGTAGTCCAGCAACATCTGGCCACATGATCCCCACTCTTGCTCTCTCACACTGCAGTAATTCCCACTCTACCAATGCCATTGTAACAAAATGGGGCAAATACCTTCCTTATTTATTTATTTAGATTATCTATATCCTGCTCTTCAGCTACTAAAGGCTGTCAGAGAGGCTTACAGTTGATTAATTTGACAGTTCCCTGTCCTCATGTTCACAATCTAAAAAGACATGACATGAAAGGAGAAGGCAATGACAGTAGGGAAGGGGATCAAGTCCAGCAGATACTGCTCCTTCTTCTCTCCCTCCAAGGCCAGAAGGGTGACATTCGGAGTGGAGGGAGGGCCATTAATCTGCCTCTGAGGCTAGCTACGGTGGAGCTGTGCTTGCCTCTTCTTCTCTTCCTTTAAGGCCAAGGTGGTAGCTGTCAAGATGAGGGAAGGGCCTTTCAGTTTCCTTTGGGGTGAAGCATGGTGGAGCCTGCTTCTCTTTCTCTTCTTCCAAGGCCAGGATGGTAGCAGTTAAGATGGAGGAAGGGCCTTTCATCCTTCACCAAAATATAACTGTCTGACATCCAGACATGAGGATGGTTCAATTTTCTCTCCCCAAACATGCAAATTGCTGTGTCATCACATCAGGCATGGCATCATCACCTCCTTTCTCCCATCATCTCACCCTGCTCTTTCATTGTTTCTTCAGCACCTTGGCTAACAGCAGCAGCATTTCATAAATCTGTCAGTGTGTCAGACAAACAAAGCCCTTCTCAAAACTTCAGTGCTGCGTCAATGGAGCAGGAGTGCTTCACCTTGCCTTAACATGGTGCCACAAACAGAAGGTTAAAAACAACAACAACAGAAACCTCCAAAACCTTACCTCCAAACACAAGGGCGTGGGAGTAAGCCCAGCCAGGATTAGCAGCATTCTGTACTCCTCAGCAGTGATTGCAACAGAATTGCAACAGGCCAGCCTGGTTGAGCCACAGCACGTACATAGGATGAATCTGTCTCCTCATCTAACTCTGAGAGAGGACATGAGGCAAGGATTCTCACAACGTGTTCCTACAAACTGATAACAACTTGGCTTCTTTTCATTGAAATATTTCCTCCTCCTCCCTGCCATGCCCAGTGTACTTCGAAGGCTTCTTGGAGATGCCTAGAATTGAGACAGAAGGTAATCTTCAAGGGTGGTGTTATCACAAGCAGCCCTAAAAGGGCTTATCATTTATTGCATTTCCTGCCTCTGCTATGCACGATAAGACAGCATTGTCTAGGAGGTACATTTTTACACTTTCTATTCCGCATGAATGACACGCAAACAAGGGCGAGTCAAATGCCTTCAATAGCTCGATCCTATGGAAGTTTAAGACCTGAAGTGGCATTCTTTTGAATGAATGGGGCTTAATTAATGGCTGAATGTGCACACACTGTGCACACTTCAGCCACAGTGTGTCAGATTAAAAAAATATGCTATAGGACAAGATTGTGATGGGTCAGAGGTAGCACCACAGCGGGGGCAAATGTCCTCTCAACTGCTTTGGAGACACTCAATGCCTGAGAAACAAAGGCTATAGCAAAGTACGTTCCCAAATCAAGTTAGTTCTCTTGTGTAATGCTGGGTACTCAGATGTGTGGGGCATTGCTTTAATGGGGCAGGATATGTCAATCTCCTTTTTTTGTAACTACTCGGTGCATTCTGCCTATGATCCAGGCAATCAAGGTAGTTTTCCCTTAGCTGACAATATTCCAAAGTGAGATTCGAAGCAGTGGTGTCACTAGGGTGGTGTGTGTGTGTGTACCACACTGAGTGACACCCAGTTGGGCCCTCCTCTCATTGCATTACCTAGCAGCTTGCTTTCTGCGGTAGGGCCTTTCAGAACCTCTCCACTGCTCCCTGAAGATGTGACTTTTATCAATCAATTGCCTTGCTTGATTCACAGAATTTTACAGAGGCCCATTATTATAACCTTCTATTTGTAATGGTGTGTTTCTCAACCACAAATGATTATGTTTGTGCCTTTATTTTTCTTTCCATAACAACAAAAATAACAAGAAAATCTATTAGGCGAGAAAGTGGAACTGTGGGAAATGCCTTATGACTGGTAGTACTAGAAGCTATCCCTCTGCAAGCAATCACAAGATCACCCTACACTGTTATAGTGCTATGCTATTAGTCCACTTTAACTGCTATGGCTGCCTCCTGTGGAATCCTGGGATTTGCAGCTTAGGGAGGAGTATTTAGAATTCTCAGCCAGAGAGCTCTTGGGCCTCACTAAACTACAAACCCCAGAATTCCACAGGAGGTAGCTGTAGCTGTATAAGTGGAATAATGCTGCTGTAAAACTAGTGTAATATATTTCTCTAATGCCATATCAGATTTATAAAGGTTTGACTACAGAAGGTCTCAGAGGTAAATGCTTCTCTTAATGTGTAATAAAGTTTATTCGGTCATTGACCAGCATCCTTCTCTTATGAAGTGTTTATTCCTGTACGCATGCTAAAAGATTACAGGGAAGACATCTTGTATATAGCTGGATTTTCCACATTGGTTGACTATAGGTATACTTATAACTTCTCTTCTGCCTTTTCTTTTTCACCTCAGCACACATCTTGTTTTCACTATCTGGAGTGGATGTCTTCTATCACTTCAGGATCAAAGTACATGGGACACTAAGTAAGTCACTAGAAGCTGAATCTCCTTCACCCAATTCTTTTTCCTGAAAATACCTCCCTCTTAGATTAACTGTAATTCCCACAGTATCTGGAGGGAAAACAGGTTTTCCAAGCTTTTCAGACACAGAGAACCCCATGATAAGCTTTCTTTAGGGCTACCATAAATTGGAAATGATCTGAAGGCACACTATAACAACATCAGCAACAACAACACACATCACATTTCCCTGCATTTTGGGATTTTTCTTGGTAATATTGCTATAGGGAAGGAATAGATGCTCTCATTCATTCATTCATTCATTCATCCATCCATGTAGTGCATTTATACCCCACCGTTCAGCCAAAATGCATGCATCTTACAAAATGTTAATTTGATAGTTCCCTGCCTACAGTTCCCAGCAGCCCCAGCCAGCATGGCCAATGCCAAGGAATGCTGAGAGTTGCAGTTTGACAGCATGGCTGCACAATTCCCAACCCTGCTCTAGGAATGTTGTGGATGAAGGCCTGTACTTCACAGTTACATATGACAACCCTAAGTGGAGCCTTGAGGCAAAAGACAGGAGAAGTGGAGGCTGGATGGCCATCTGTCGGGGATGCTTTGATTTGGATTTCCTGCATGGCAGGGGGTTGGACTGGATGGCCCTTGTGGTCTCTTCCAACTTTATGATTCTATGATTATATGTTTGTTTCTTCTGGATTGCTTATTTACTTGGCTTTGTGAGAATGATAAAAAGTTATTAATATTATTAAAAGGAAGATTAAACACATGGCAACATAACACCTAATGAAGTCATTTCCCATAAGCACTGAACTTTCAGTTTCCTCAGAAGCCACAAAGTCACTTGAATAAACCTGAAGGAGCAGGGGAGCAGAAAACAATAACCCAAATGGCACCAGCTTGGTAATACCAGCAATGTAATTTTTTTTTACTCACACAGGGTGAGGTACCATAGGATTGGAGGGCCCAACTGGGTGTCACTCATGCAATTTTAGGGGTGGGGGGGTCAGTCCAAAAATAACTTTTCCAAGATCGGGACAGAGAATTCTTAGATCAATGGGTATAGGAGTATAGTCTAAAGCTGTTGTCTGGTAGCAAAGAAGCAAAGTGCATTGCACAGAATTAATGGCAGGAAAATAAGCAGGACTTTGATTTATTTCTTCCCAGAATCTCCTCACTGGCCCTTGTCCCCAGAAATCTCTCTCTGTCCATTGTTCATAGAAAGCTGTTGTTGAGCAAGAACTGGTCTGACTCAGCATACCAGTCTTTAGTTCTTGGGTTGAGTGTGCTGCATCCTAGTGTGCCTTACCAGCACTTTGAAAGCTCATGCTGATGTTCGGCCTTCTGTACTGCTAGTGAAAGGAACTGAACCCCTCATAAGGAAAAACATAGTAGTTCAACTTGAAACTATGGCCTACACAACAGTGGTGTCTGGTGGCTCTCATGTCAGTAGACTGTTGAATCCACTACGCGTTTTTTTGAAGATCTGTCTAAGATGTGAGACCTATTTTGAGCATCTTTGGTTAGAAGTGTAGTGGATTTACTGCCCCAGTGACATGAGTGTAACCAGTCACCACTTCTGCATGCTTACAGCTGTGCAACAGGGTAGCAGCTGAGCCAGGCATCCATCATTAAATGTGAAGGTACTTGTCCCATTGAAGGGACATCATTAGGACCAATGAAAATTTTTTTGGGTGGGAGGATGGACTTACTAAGGGCACCTGGAATACTGCGTCCAATTCTGGGCATCACAGTTCAAAAAGGATGTTGACAAGCTGGGGCATGTACAGAGGAGCATAGCTAAAATGGTGAAGAATCTGGAAATGATGACTTAAGAAGAGCAACTTAGGGAGCTGTGTATGCTTAGCCTGGAGGGGAAAAAAGGTTAAGAGGTGATATGATAGCCCTGTTTAAATATTTGATGGAGCAAGCTTGTTTGTTGCTGCTCCTCAGACTAGAACATGGAGCAATGGATGCAAATTACAGGAAAAGAGATTCCACCTATATTAGGAAGAACTTCCTGACAGTAAGAGCTGTTTGACAGTGGAACACACTCCCTTGGAGCATGGTGGAGTCTCCTTCTTTGGAGGCCTTTAAATAGAGGCTGGATGGTCATCTGTCAGGGGTGCTTTGGTTGTGGACTCCTGTATGGCAGGGCGTTGGACTGGATGGCCCTTGTGGTCTCCTTCAACTTTATGATTCTAGAACTGTTGGACTATAGGGAATTGCCATAGTTTTACTTCATTATTTCATCACCAAATTGTATTGAGGGGTGGTAAAATTTGTTCAGGCAGAAGATGCTGGAAAGCAAGGCATGTTGGAGAATACAGCTGTGTGTGCCTCAAAGCTGTCTTTGTGCTAACCTGGTTCTCTCAGGTTTAGTGAAGGATGCTGACCTTTCAGCAGTGTGGAAACAAAATTCAGATACATATCTAGTCTCATTCTGTGTACAGAATGGAGAGGGTGCCACCATCTTATTCTTTGCCTCACACAACAAAATGTCTCACACCAGCCCTATTCCTCTCTCTTCCCACACCCTGACACTCCATTTCTTTTTCTATATTTGCCTAAAGCTAAATTTCCAAATGGTTGTTCAAAAACTGTTCTAAGCAAATAAGAGGAAGCTGGGGAAATCTGCTTGTTTAGGAAATGATGGATTCTTTGTCACTCCCAAGTAGTCCACTGGAAAAGGGCTGCAGAGGAATCTGGCAAACTTGGCAGCATCAGTCACCCACAGACTGGATTTCTTCCAAGGGCTGCCTGTAACTTCCTGTTGTTGGAATGAGAAGAATCAAATGAATATTGTGTTGGTGGTGTACCTTACAGCATCAAGAGGAATGTCAAAAATGTCAGTGTTAAAGAAAATGTGTTGGTGTGGTTGGCTTGAGGACTACTAAACATTTATCTTACTGCTCTTTCTATCCAAGATACTATACAATGCTACTATCTGGATATAATACAACAAAAGCTGAAACAAAAAAATGAAAGGCAATCAAGACTACTTGGATTAGAGTTGTTTAGTCCAGGAAACAGCTTACACTCTACATTTTTTGGCCCAGACTAGTTGTTAAAAATCCTCAGGGAAGGCCAGTTCCACACCGAATGCATAAATGCTTAAATTGGTTTAAAAATCCTCACTTTTTGCTCTGGATTTTGCAGGAGCATCTGGAGCACTCCATAGTGACACCATACTGTTTACATACATGTCCTGCTGTGTCACCTGGCATCAACACTGCTGGTGTGAGTTGCTCTTCCTGAGGTCTCAATGAGGTGCCCAGCGGTATACTGGGTGCCTCATTTCTGACCTCAGAGGGAGCACCTTACACCAGCCATTGGTGGTACAGCAGGATGCATGTGTAGACAGCTGCCTGGCATTGCTATGGAGTGCAAAGGTAATGGAATGCAAATGGGACTGTTCCGGGACCAGAATATTCCAGGAGCAGCTGAAGAAATCTGGCCTGTGTAGATGAGCCCCCAATGACCGCAATAAGATTCACTCCTAAATTTTATTTATTTATTTATTTCATGTGTATGCCGCCTTTCTTCTAGAACGGACCCAAGTATAAAATAAATAAAATAAAATAAAATAAAATTTAAAAACAAAATCATCTAAAATACTATAAAATTACATAAAAATATACAAAAGTTAAAAGATATAGCTAAAACACTCATACTCCATAAAAACCACTTTGGTATGATTATATGTTGAATGCCTGCATTAAATAAGAACTAACAGACATTCATGGACAACATCCATTTCCCAAACTATATTTTATTTTGATTTTTTGGTGGTTGTCTTAGAAATGGTGACGTGAGGTAGGGCCTTCTTATTCCATTTAAAATAGTGGCAAAAAGTAGAAACTATGGGTAAAAGGGGAAAGTGTTCAGGAAGAGGCCATTTTTCATATAGGTGTTTGAGTTCTCTTTTTGTTTACCTATGGTTTATTACAGCTTAGTCTAGAATCTTCTACTGAAACCAAGGCCAAGAGGCTAGTTTACTGATACAGGTCAGGTTGTGAGATACACATAACCTATCTTCTAACAGGGGAAAGGGGCTGCTGTGCTCCCCCAGCTTTTGCTTCCTGAACTCCTTGATTCACTTTGGTTGTTTGTATCCAGGCCATAGTGTCTTGTACACTGAGATGTTTTAGAGCTATAAAAAGTAACCAAGTCTGAACTTAAAAAACTTACTATTGAAATAAATGGGAATTTGCTTGCAAAGCATTTCAAGAACCAGACTGGGAAACTCTACTGTTGACACTGAATTACTTGCCTACCCTCTGGGGCCAGCTGTGGTTCATATGTAGGCAAGACCTATTTATTTGAATTAAGTAAATATGACAAAAAAGTGTTTATCCTGACGTAAAACAAGTTGCATAAATGAGTGCTTGCAGTGAATTCCAAGAGTTTTTTCCTTCTATCAACAAAACCAGTGCAAAAGAAAGTTACTGAAGATTCTGTAGTATAGCGTCATGGCAATTAAAGTGGTGTCAAACTTCTTTAATTTTGCAGTGTGGATACACCCTAAGAGCATATATACATTCTCTTTCCTTTCTGACACCAAAACTTTATCTTTATTCAGTGATCCAAATCAAAGGTTCAGAAGACATCCAAATCAAAACTCCCTGAATTATTTGTTACATATAATTATGAATTATTTCAATTAAGTAATTAGTAAGGAACTGAATATTTCTGCATAGA
This sequence comes from Sceloporus undulatus, assembly GCF_019175285.1. Lineage (NCBI taxonomy): Eukaryota > Metazoa > Chordata > Lepidosauria > Squamata > Phrynosomatidae > Sceloporus > Sceloporus undulatus. The sequence continues at coordinate 86,557,765 of NC_056525.1, forward strand.
TATTACTCTTAGTACATTTGCTTGATTGGGAAAAGGGGGAGGATAATTTGCAAGACAATCTTGGTCTAATCAATCTGTCAGTAAGCAAGCAAGCATCATATCTACTGCAAATGAAAATGTGGCATTTGCTGAGCCTTGTCTTCAGGGGAAGAACTGTGTGTGTCTATGTGGACAATTTCTTCTGAATGTAATTTGTTGGGGGAAAATATAACAGCAAAAGGTGGAGTCAATGTGGTGCAGCAATTTGAGTGCTGGACCATGTCTTTGGAGACTAGGAGTTAAATCCCTGCTTGGCCATGGAATGAAACCCATTGGGTGACCTTGGTCAACTCAAACCGTTTCAGTCTCAGAGAAAGGCAAAGGCAACCTTTTTTTGTCAAGAAAAGCTCATGATAGGTTTGCCTTAGGGTTGCTATAAATTAGAAACATCTTGAACAACAACAAACAGGGTGGAGATGAAAACAAGAGGCAAGTGTAGGTCATAGTATGCCACATTCTTAGCTAAGTTTTTTTTTTTAACTCTCCATGGAGAGATAATGAACTCAGAAGCAATATTTCTTCAAGCAGCTGATTTAATCTTGCTTCTGAATATTAACTCTGCTTCTTGTGTACAATGCAGTCCACTAAAACTTCTATGTTTAGCTTCATGTATCAAACATGCTACTTACTTTCTTGCATATTGCCACACTATTGTGCTCTGCTCTTAAAAGCAAATGCAAACACCGGCCACAACTTAAATGTTGCTTCTGCAATCTACAAATAGATGCTAGGCAATGTCTTCTTGTGTGATAGATCTGAATGAAATAAAAGCAAGTTCTTCACATAGTTAAGCATAATTAAATTGTGGAATTCACTGCCACAAGATGTACTGATGGCAGCCCATGTAGACAGTTTTAAAATAGGTTTTTGCTGTATTAAAGTGCAAATTGGAAGGTGTATGGATTTATCCAGTGTTCCCATACTTGGCATATAGATATGAACAACTCACCTTAACTCATACAGAGCAGAGGACATAAAGGCAATAAACTTCCGTTATAGTAAAGGTAGGTAGCCCTGCATGCTATCATTATCAAGCTTCTTTTGTCCGTACCTGCCATAGGTTTTTTGCTCATCACGCTTATTCAGAACAAACAACATATGAGCTAAGGTGCTAGGATAATGCTCTAAAGTACAGATTACAAAACAGACATATACAAGCTGTCACTCGTGGAGCTCCTCAGTAACACTGTGATAGTAAGGTTTTACAGAGGCTCTCCAGACCGCCTCAGAGGTGTGGGCTGGAGGTGCCCAGTTTTCCTCAGTAGGGATGCCGCAGCACTCAAACCGCACGGTATCTGTCCGGACCAAAAAGAACCCGGAAAAACCGGCTTCTTTTTGGTGTGCGGGGATGCCATCATCAGTGCGCCATTGGTGCACTGTGACACATCCAGGATGCAAGTGTGGTGCATGGAGGTGTGGACGTGGCACCGCGCTTGTGTCTTGCATGCGTGCCCCATATGGACGGCACTGCGTAAAGTTGCTGGCGTCCATACATTCTAGGGTTTTGCAAAGTGCAGATGCTGTGTGCTCTGGAACCCTAGAATTGGCCCCAGGCCACCACAAACCAGCGATTTGTACCGGGCCATAGTTTTATAATTCTTTCTTTTTCTTTTTGGAATGCCAAAGGAAATGTTACCAGATTACTAACCTGCCTGCTACTGAAGTTAGGAGCCATTTAACTCCATGTTGCTTCTGCCTCTTAAACTCTTACGCCTAATTGGGTCATATTCCATCCTTTTTATTTACAATCTAGAAGTTGCTTCATTTCACTGAGAAATTAACATCACTATAAAGCTCCCAATGGGGAAAAAAACTATTGTATATGTTGTAGTCCCTGCAATGTAAGGATGTTCCAACTTAGAAAATATACAACAGTGAAGAAATAAAGCACCAAATACAGTATGAGCCTTAATTCAGGTACCACTTTTGGTGTTGTCCAAAAGAGGACAAAATAATACTCTCATGTGCTAATTTACATTTACAACCACTGTCTCTTGAGAGGCTCTTGTCTTCTTCCTGCTCTTCTGGTACAAAGATGTGCCTGATCTGTTGTACTTCACTGTTTAAAAATATTTAGCTACTTTGTTCTTTATGTTTGTGCTGAAATGATGATATATTGAGTGATCTGATCTGTTTTATTACTTGTTTGTTTTGTTTGGGATTTTCTATGGATACTTTATTGACAAAATAGTAGACATTTAGAATTCCCTGCCAGAGAACTCCTTTAGTTTCCCACTAAACTGCAAATCCCAGAATTTTAGGTTGCAGCCATGGCAGTTAAAGTGGGATTTTAGAGCTGTTGTTGTGAAGTGTGAAGGGGCTCTTAATCCCTACCTAAACTGGTAGGAGGAGACATCTAGGGATGAATGTATTGTGAACGGTCATTTTAATGATTATGAATCATTTTAATTCTGTTTCATTCAGCCACAATAGGCATCACAGGGAGGCAACTGCAAAGTTACTCCAAGGTTACATCTACGTTATAGAAATCCTTACTCAAATACAAAGCTATTGAGTAATGAGGTAGACCACAGCTCTGCTGTGAGCAAAGAAGTTTGGAAAAGGTACTTTTTGGGACCACAAATCCCAGAATTCCCATTTTGGCCAAATACCCAGAATCCCTCATTCATGGTCCAGCAGATGATGCCTGCTGGAAGTTTCTTGGAGCTGTAGCTCAAAAAAGGATTTTTAAGTTCTGTTCATAGCAAAGAATTGCCCAAAACCTACATTCTGGGAGGACATCTGTCCAAGCAAGGCAGGAGGAAAGGCAGCCCCTGAAAGACACAAATAGGTGAGGCAAACCAACCACAGTCTAGTTAGGAAGAGCTAATTTTACAAAGCAGTGACTTCATAGGACAGGAATGGGACTCTTCTGCTTATTCAGAGTAAAGGAATGGACACAATTCAAGAAGCTTGTGTCGAGGTTCAAAAACTATCACAGCCACACCTCCCACCAACTGGCAGCTGAGAAATGAAGTCCTGTTCTAAGAAAGCCAGAGCGTAAGTCCCACAGCGCACAACACAGAGATACAGTTACCTTGCTGCAGCCTTTCCCCTGACCCTGCACCACCGACAACCTGGCGATTCAACCACAAGGCTCCCATGAGCCTTGACCTATCCTTTGGGAATTGCTGACACATGCAACGTTCAGAAACAAGAGAGTTCCACTGAAAGCTGTACCCTGGAAATGAACTCCACTAATCAACTGTTCATGATTCCAACAGATGTTTCTGTTTATCAGACTATTGGAACCTCATGTTCAGCTCTTGTCTCTTCTCTCCCCCCTCCGCCCCAACACTGCCTTTTAAGACAAGAAGCAAATGCCACTATACATCTGAAGCTTCAGAAACTTGCCATATGATATGAGGAACAAATTGCTAAGCCAGTCAGCAATGAGGTTTGAAGTGGTGGTCCATCTATGCAACAACATTGGGGAGGGGGACTTTGGAAGGAACAAGCATGTGCAGCGTTCTATGCAACTCCGTGGTTTCACTGAGACTGTGTCTGGAATTTTGAAACATCCTATGGATCCTGACCAAAATTTGCTTTTTAGTTTCTAAAAAAGACAGAGCTGTACTAGGAAGCTGTGATGATGCACTCTGTTCTTTTTTCTAAGCTATGAGTTGTATTCTGTCAAAACCACTGATAAAAAAGGGTCTCTATTGTTTATCCAATGGGTTATCCAGTCTCACATCTCATGGGAAAGTACTTGCTGGGCTACCACTACTAGAACACAATGAAATATAGAAGCAAAACCTTTTCTTTTCTTTGTCATAGAAATGACAAAACTTGAGCTTTCTTTGTAAGCGGATCTTCTATTAACATGTGACTAATCTGTGTGCATGATCAACTTTTATCGCATTGTTTTGAAGAGGGACTAGATGTTTGAAGCCTCAAAAGGATGTGGTTCAACCTCATGCCGCCGAAACCAAAGACAGTATGTGCAGACTAGACACCTGTTGGATCAAATACAACAAAGTGATTCAGTTTTGCTACAGTTGGAAACTGAATAACCTTACACACTATATTGTACTGTCTAATGCTCTTCTCTTTCACAATGATCCCATCATAATTCATTGAATGAGTTTATCAGGAATGAATTGATCAAACCAGGGGGTCATTCACACTACACAATTATACCACTATTATTCCACATCAACTGCCAAAGTTCCATCCTGCAGAATTGTGGGCTTTGTAGTTTGGTGAGGCAATGGAGGGTTCTGGCTGAGAATTCTGAATGTTCCTCTGTACACTGCCAATCCCAGAATTCCACAGGACCTAACCATGGTAGTTAAAGTGGAATAATAACACTATAATTCACCGCCTTGAGTTCTTATATTGGGAGAAAAGTAGGATATAATAATAATAATAATAATAATAATAGTGTGAATGGATCCCATGGATTTAAAATGATTAGATCTGTCTGGAGGTCATTTTCCCCCATCTCTTAGCCCATTCCATGCTGGGTCTACATGGATTTTTTGGGGTGCATTGCATGTATTTTGTGCACATTTCTAAAAGGTAAATGCACTCACAAATTCATATCTCCACTGATTAGTCTGTTTGCTTGCATTATTGAAATGCATGGGATGTTTTCTGCACATTTTTCATAAGTGTACATTTTGACAGCACTTCTCTTTCATGGAATACACTGCGAGCCCCAAAATATATGGATTTCCAACCACAAATTGCACCAGTTTCTATGTTTAGTGGGGACAGTGTGGACTCATTAAATCCATAATATCATCGCATATTATCACTAAACTACCATGCACATCACAGTAGGCACAATTAGACAATGTCAGTTATGAAATTGTCCTCACAACCACACATTGCTGAGATGTACCAGCCACCATTTCAGCCAGTATCTGTCAGATCTGTCTCCTTCACAGTGTTTACATTTTTTTCATGCACTTGAAATTCTAAGAAATCATTTTATTTTATGGCTTTATATTCTATCTAAATCAGATAGACTAAAGAGTCCACTGTATTCCTCTTCATTGTCCTTCAGTAAGGAGATGAAGACCATTACTCCAGCAAACTTTTGGGCCCTGACTGTTTATAAAGAAAAAGCTTTTAATTGTATAATGTACTGTTTTTATTTTCTTGCCTTTCTAATGGAAATGGGAACAGACCAGTTTTAAGAAAACAGCTTTTAATCATGTTCTGTACTGTTTATTTCTTGCTTTTCTAACAGAGATGTTTTAAAATTATTCTTAATTCTATAGATTGTTTAATTATATTTTAATTTATAATAAATACATTTTTATCTATAAATGTTTTTATCTCTTCATTTTTGTAAATTACAGCAGTACTACTGCTATTTATTTTAGCTCTTGTTTAGAAGATCCTGTAGTCAGACCTAGTTGAACATTTTATGAAATCACCCTTGTCTAGGTAAATGGATTCAGGACTACCCAGACCAAGAGAACTATGACTATAAATTTAATACTTGGAGGTTTTCCCTTGCACAATGTAGGCTGTTGGAGTCAACTGAAAATTACACAGCTGCATGTAATAGCTCTAAGTAGCAAGGCAAAAAGTTCAAGAACTAAGAGTTCATCTGCACTGTAGAAATAACATAGCTTGGTCCCACTTTTAAGTGTTGTAGCTCCATCCTATGGAATCCTGGGATCTGTAGTTTTACAAAGGGGAGTTACAGACCACCCAAAAGCGGTCTTCCCGGCACAGCTAAAAAGGTGCGCCGAAATGGCGCTCCTTTTTGGCCCCTGGAAGTGGCGCCGCGAGGTGTGCACTCGCGGCATCACTTCCGCCGTGCCACATCTGGACGCTGTGTGTCCAAGACGTAAATATGGCGCCCATGTGGATGGGCACTGCCATTTAGTACACGTCCTAGAGAGAGAGGCGGTTAGGAAGGTGAGAACCTTCCTAACCCTAGCACGCCCCTTCCTAACCCTAGGACGCGCGGAGCACGTACTAAATGGCGGTGTGTAACCCGCCAAAGTCTTTAGACTTCTCAGCCAAAGAGCAATGGTGCCTTACAAAATTACAGATCCATAGGATGGCATCATGGCAGTTAAAGTGGTGTCAAACTGCATTATTTCTATAGCATAGATGCACCCTAAGAGGCTGCTTTGACTAAGTTTGAACCAAGCACCTATATAACAACAGAGGCTTGTTCATTGGCTAAGCCCTGGCCCTTAGGAGAGGTCACAAGAGCTTATATAAAAAGGGCAAAGGCAGAGCCGTGGTTTAGAGCTGTGCACCACCAGCACATGTGCATCTAGACTAGCAAGAGTACTTTCTTGGTGTTTAGCTCCAGAATATAAAACTCTTTCCCACAGTAAGCTAGGCTGGCCCCTTCTCTGATGACCTTCTGCTAATAATTTTATTTTATTTTATTTACCTGTATTGACTTGTAATTTGAAGATGATTTTTTTTAAAAAAGAACTTTAATAATAAATAATAATAAAATTTTTATTTATACCCCGCCCTTCCAACGATCAGGGCGGCTTACAGAACAGTTAAAAACACATACAATCCATATTATAATACAAAAAAAATTAAAACCATACAAATACATCAATACATCAAAAAATAACAGGAAAAAAGCCCCATAGCCCAACCTCTTGGCCACGGAAGAGGAGGGAGGCCCACAGGATATTTAATCAGGGAATGCCTGTTGAAACAGGAAGGTTTTTAACTACTTTAACTACTAACTTCTTGTTGCATCACTTTTAATGAAGGATGATGTACTTTTATTCTTACTGTTTTGCTTTAAATGCTTTTAAATGGTTTTCAGTTAGCATTGTTTTAAACAGGAGATCTTATTTAGTTAAAAAGAAACACCTTCATTGTAACAGTTATTTTTGTATTGTATTTTAATCTACCTTGCGAGCCAACTTGGGTCCTTGTTGGGAGAAAAGGGAGATATGAAATATATACATACAAAAATACACAGCCATCATCCTGTGAGTAACCTATAGAGCATTCTTCCTTGCCTAGAATTTGGGTCAACTTGGAACTGTAGAAATTTTGAGGCAAATTTCTGCAAACCTGAATCTTGAGTGATCTCCTTGACTGGATGGCCACTGCCTCCACCTGGAATATGGCTGCATGTATAAGCCAGGTTTGGACAACTTGTTGCACCTGCGCAGGGAAAGATGCACCATTCAGTCAAACAGCATCATCTCCAATCAATCAGGAAATAAATGAAGACACTCCAACCAATTCAAATGATTCATGGCAGGGATGCTGAAAGGTAGGCAGACAGGCAAATGCATGAGTGTGTCTATGGACACACATGCACATATATGTTTGTGTATGTAACATTTATAGGTTTTATATCTCTTTTGCTTTGTAATTTGATTCTAGGGACAGATGTGCAATTATCTCAAATGATACCGAGAACTGGCTTACTGATGTTCAGAACATGAAGATTCTTTTATACCACAAGAATTTTGATTTACTGAAAGTACATGCAATGGCTTTCTGTAAATCAAAATTCTTGTGGTATAAAAGAATATTCATGTTCTGAACTTCTGCCCATCTTGCAATGCAAAATTGTTTGATCTCTCTCTCTCTCTGTTATGTACTGTTCTTGACTATTAATCCCCAACTGGGGATTCTAGAATTTATGATCCAAAACATAACTTTCCCAAGCTTTAATTAATGGCCAGTAAGATTAGCTGTTACTACAGATACACTAACAGCTGCATAGCTTCCTGGCCCTTTTGACAGGGCAGAGTCTGTGGAACCACAGAAACCTGATGAGTTGTATCTAGACCAGGACTGGGAATCAGGCAACCTTCCAAATGTTGCTGGATTACTACTCCCAATAGGTCTAGCCAGAATAGCCAATGGTCATGGGTTCTGAAAGCTGCAGTACATCAACTTCTGGAGGGCTTTGTGATTTCCATCTCTGATCTGGCCATAGTTCTATTAAGAGCAAATCCATTTTAAATCAATGAGATTTAAATTAGTCATTGATTTCAGCTGGTCTGTGGTTAAGTTAAACTTAAATTATACTTAAACCAGCCTGGTGTAGTGGTTTGAATATTGGACTATGACTCTGGAGACCAGAGTTTGATTCTCCACTTGACCATGAAAACCCTCTGGGTGACCTTGGGCAAGTCACACACTCTCAATCCCAGAAAACCCTGGGATACGTTCACCTGAGGGTCACCATAAATCAGAAATGACTTGAAGGCACACAAGCAACAACAAATGGTTAAGTACAGCCAGTGTGGGATAGTGGTATGAGTGTTAGACTAGAACTCCAGAAGACCAGGTTTCAAATCTACACTCAGTCATGGAAACCCACTCGGTGACCTTGAGGAAGTCACATTCTCTCAGCCTTAGAGAAAGGCAATGGCAAAAAAAAAAAAAAAAAAAACCCACCAAACAATGATAGGATCAGAAACAGTAAACCATGCTAGAGTTGCTATATGTCGGAAACAACTTGAAGGCACACAACAATAAATGGTTAAGTAGGGATAACTCTGGATCCACCCCAATACATATTCTCAGAAGTAAACCCCACAATAGTACCAAGGGGCTTACTTTCAGGAAAGTGTGTACAGGACCATTAGCTTCAGTTCCAGCTCTGGTTAACACTGTCCAATTGATCTAACTCCTGTTTGAAATCTTTTGGAAGGAAACTGCTACTGCTACTACTCTCCAGCTACAAACTATTTTAAAATGTCTCTATAACCTGGTGACTTACGCAGCTTGGATGGGAGATTGAAGGAATCCGTTTGCCCTTCTGATTCATGCTGAATTGTAAAAGGCCATCCGGCAGCAGCCCTGTGAAGGCAACCACCCACTGCTGAATCAGTGCCAGCAGCTGGCATATGAAGTGGTAGCACTGTGAGGCTGTTTTATTGCTCAGGCCACTGGCACTTCCTTTAGTGTTTTGCCTGCAATCCAGGAAGGTTTGGTTCTGTTGTTTTACTTTTTGCTTTTTGTTGCTTTTGCACATTTGGAGGCTGAAAGTTTGATTCAGACTTCTTCTGTTTCCTGTTTGGTTTACAGCCCCTTTTCTTTTCAGCCTTTCTGCTGATGATTAGGCTGTACCAGCTGTTTTGTTGATGAAGATGTCCTCAATTAATTCTGCCCTGTCTGGTTTTCCAGGAAATCTCATTTCTCTCTCTCTCCCTCTTTCTCTGCCCCTGCCCCTCTTCTCTTGTCATCCCTGACTGAAATTTATCAGAGCCCACAGCAGGCAGGAAATTTGCTTCTTTACAAAAACATACTCCGCTGCTTCTTATTTTTATTGTTTTAATATTTTCCAGTGGTGGGACTAGTTCTAGGAGAACAAATCTGTTTCCTCTTTAGAAAGTGCTCTGTTAACCTCTCAAATGCTGACTCTGTTCTCTCTCTTCTCATTGCTGTTTCTGATCCTCTTCACGGGATTCCTTTTCCTAGCGGCCAGATTTGTGTTAATGTTCCAACAAAATAGAAACATATCATTTGGTATCTTTCAAAGGTTTTCCCCCTGCCCCCAGCCACCCTTCATGAAGTTCCCCTTATTTCACTTTGCTGTATAAATATTTCCAGATTGATTGACCTATAGCTGATACATGGGCTTTTCCCAGGGGAAGGAGGCAGTAAAAACAGCTCTATCAGTTCCTGGGATAGGGCCTCAGTCGCTGGGGTGGGATTGAAATTGTTATAGTACTTCTGTGACGGAGAAAAAAATGGAAATTTGGTACAGATGGCTTTTATTAGAAAATGGGATTTTTTAAAACATAAAACACAAGGGCCGTCAGCTCCATATTATGGGGGGTCTTGGACAAGTTATACTCATACCAACCTCCCTTCACTGAAGAGGTCAGTTTCCACCTTGCTGTGGTCACTATTCCTGTTCCTTTGATTTCTGTCAGGCAAATCCAGATGGTGAGTACATGGCATGCCGATCTTTCTGGAACCAGAAGAGCCTTTATGTATTGGAGCCAGGGCTTACAAAAATCTTCTCCAGACACAAGCAAATATGCTGTGAGGTTGCACTAATTACTCCTATAGTTCTCAGAGGTTTTTTTTTTTTAAGATCCGAATTTCTATTCTTACAGACCATTTCCTGACAATTCCTGGCACCAGTGTCAACATTGTATTCCCAACCTTGAATGAGTTTTTTTTTAATTCCAAGATATAACAGAGCAAAAAAAGCCTCCTTCTCCTTTTAAGAATAAAATTCTTAAGAGTTATACCACATTAGAGCAATGACATTATTAATATAAAGCAAAGTGATTTCATAGAAAAGAAGAAAAAAGTTGCCCCAGCAAGTCTAGCCACATGATTCATCAGAACATATGTATCTTTAGCCCAGTCTGGAACAACCCATAGTCTACATGCCAGGACATTTTGACTAGCAGGGATAATGTCATCTATTTCTTTCCCCCTTCCCCCAGGCCTTCTTATTTCTACTCAGCCTTGCTGAGGTCCCTACACCAGCTGAGTGATGAATTTCCCCATTTACAGTATATTGTTGTGAACTATCTTGTTATTACGCAAAGTATTTTGGTATAATGTGGTTCCATTAGCTTTACAAAAGGCCTGATCCTGAGAGGGAGAGAAGAAAACTGCTAGAACTGGTTTGCTGATATGGATCTGCAATACACCTTTTGATATGCATGAACACCCCAGTTTGTCAGGGCATGCCTTCAGGGTGTGGTTGTAGCAACTGTCATGATGAGAGCCTGCAGATCAAAATTTACAACTGGACAGATGAAAAGAAAAAAAAACTGTGTAACAGAGAACCTACACAAATTTGAATTAGACAATGAAGAAATGGAAATAGTAAAAGAATTCTCATACCTGAGATCAAACATTGATAGAAGTAGAGACTGCAGGCAGGAAATCAGAAGAAGATTAAGAATGGGAAGGACATCTATGAAAGAATTAGAGAAGATCCTAAAATGCAAGGATATACAACTGTGCACAAAAGTTAGAATCTTACAAGCCATTGTATTCCTTATTGCCATGTATGGATCTGAGAGTGGACACTTAAAGAAGAGGATAGGAGGAAATTCAACTCATTCGAAATGTGGTGCTGGAGAAGAGTGCTAAGGAATCCGTGGACAGCCAAATGGACAAATAAATGGGTCCTGGAGCAGATCAAACCAGAAATCACCCTAGAAGCCAAGATGACAAAACTCAGGTTATTGTACTTTGGACACATCATGAGAAGGCATGAATCATTGGCAAAAAAAGTAACGCTAGGAAAGGTAGAGGGAAGTAGAAAGAGAGGAAAGACACGTGCAGAATGGATGGACTCTGTTCAAGAGATCATGAGTATGAGTTTGCAGGAGTTGGGCAGAGCAGTGGAGGACAGAGGATCTTGGAGATGTCTCATCAGCAGGATTGCTATGAGTTGAGATCGACTTGAGGGCAGTTAATGTAAAAGCAACAAAAATGGCAGCATTTTACTTCTGGGAAATTCTGAAAGTAAAAACCTGCAGTTTCTGTCCCTTTTATGTTCACGTTATTTTCACATTATTTCACATTTGCAGGAACATTGTGTGAAAATCTTCCCACCTTTGTGGGTTTTCCCCTAGTTTAAATTTACTTTAGATCCCTTTTCTCCATGGGATTTTGCAAGTGTCATAAGGTCTGTTTTAATAACAGTTCTGTTTCATGGGTTTTCCTCCTAACTTTTGTTATATAACATTTTAGCCAATTTCTATTGTAAATTATTGTAAGCCATTTTCAGTCCCCTGGCAGGAGAAAAGCGGGTTATAAATTGATTTGAATGAATAAACAGATGAATTTAATCTGCACACAGTTTATTTTCTGAATGGGAATGGATTCTCTGGTAAAAAGTGCACATCCTTTTTTCAGCAGAGTTTATTGAGTTCTTTGGCCCCCTCCTGCAAAAAGCCTAAATTCCTTCAATATATAGCTGGATTGCAGTCTCTTCAGTTCGAATGAAGAGTATTTTAATTGGGTAGACAAGCTCATAGTCACATCTAGGCAGGAAGAGCTATGCAGATTATTTTCTATTGGTTTCTTCTGGTACCAGTAGTAAGGTCTGTCTATTCAGATTTTTCCATTGGCACAATCCTAAATCACAGTTCAGACTAAAATAAATGTACATCTTTAAACATACAGTGGACCCTTGTTATACACTGGGGTTTGGTTCCAAGATCCTCTGTGTATAACAAAATCCGTGTATGCTCAAGTCTCATTATATATAATGCATAGCAAAATGGTGTCCCTTATAAAAAAATGAAAAATCAAGGTTTGATATTTGAAATTTATATTTTTTTTAACATTTTCAAACCGTGTATGCTTGAATCCGTGTATAACAAGTCTGTGTATAAGAAGGGATGACTGTATTTCCTTTCTTTCTCTTTTAATAGGAGAACTGAATGCAAACCAATTCCCTAAGGGACCTCTGTACATTGCAATGCATGATGATCAGCATGACCAATAAGAAAACTGATTTGTTTAGTCCTTTTAGTTCTGACAATTTATCCTGTATGAGAGCTATCCCTGTTTGCTTTGCTATATCCTGACTTCCTCCCCCCAACACAGCGTATGACATATTAGTTGTTCCCCAGGTTTTGCCATGTTGGTTGATCACTAGCTTTAATTTTAGTACTTGCAGAATGAGAGTCAAATTCCTCTAACTGAAACCTTGACTAGAATTTTATATCAGCTATTTAGGAACTGAGAAGACAGACAGGAAAAAGCAGGGCTTCCCAAATTGTTTGGAAACCCTACTGTCTGCTTGACCAGCTTCCAAGCCAGGTAGACACCCATGGGCAGTCCATACCATGAAGCATCAAGCCTCACCTCTTGGGTTTTCCCCCAACTCCCCCCAAACATGCGCACCATTGCACAGACACACCACCTGAGACTGGAATTACCTCCCTCTTCCTGCCAGGCTGCCATCCCATTGGATGCACTGTGTGACTGGCCACAGAGTTGCACATGCGATACACTGCCCATACAGTGCATCAGTGTGCCCAGTGACACACTGACATAGCGCAATCCTGGAGGCCCACTACAAATGCCCCTTACCTCCTGTTGGACTGTATGGTTTGTGTATGTTTTACTTACAGCCATTACATTATTGGCAATCTGCCATGTTTGTCATACTTTGGGATCATGGGGTGTGCGACAGGTTAATGGTGTGATGGATTTATGGTGTAGGTAGCCACTTGTGTGCCTGTATGCTAAACTGGGAAAAAAAAGTATGAGAAGCAATGGCACTGGCAGGTGCATCTCACTGGTCCCAGGATGCATGCTCCAGACCACTTCTGTACACAGCCTGGGCTTTTGCACATTCCTGCACTCATACCACGTTGTAGAGAGATCTTGTAGGACCTTTGAGACTAACTGAAAGAAAGAAGTTGGCAGCAGGAGCTTTTGTAGACTTCAGTCTATTTCCTCATGCCATGTTGTTTATATGCAGGTACAATGATGTACATTTTCACTGTTGATGCAGTGTATCAGAGCTTCTTTTTGCTCTGTTTTTTGCCCTGGAGCACAGCTTCCTGTCAATTTCCACCCACTTTCACCTCACACATCATCTGGACAGGTAAATAATAAATAATAATAACATTTATTTGTATCCTGCTTTTTGGTAGTAAAAACAATCAAAGCAGCTAAAGGTAGCCTTCAGATGGTTTGAAACTGATTTATTTTGCCAATGTAGACAAGCCTAAAGTTAAATATATTTAAATAAGTAACCTCTCTTGGCCTGATCCCCGCAAACCCGATGGAAACATCATTCACCACTGCTCCATTCTCTGACAGAGTGGACCTCCTTCTCATGCAGTGAATGCTTGGAAAAGTAAGTTGGGGAAGGAAGTTACACTCATTGCAACATAAAAAGGGAAATGGAGAGAGAAAGAAAAAAAAATATAACAACACCTTTAAGCCTAACTGGTTTTTATATTTACCTGAGCTTTTGTGGATATAAACCCACTTCTTTGGATGAAGAACAGAGTGATAATAAATGTTCAACTATGAAGCATATTTTCACAGTTGTGAGACTGAAATGAAATGTAATAGGATCCAGAAGGATGGGAATCGTGACCTTGCCCTAATTTTTCAAAGGGTTGCATAAGGTGATACAGGTCTTTCAGACCCTGGCAGCAGTCAGTTAGTATTAGTGTTGATGTATGAAACCAAAAAAATCTGCTTACCAAAAGTCAGATTCTTTGGGTTCAAAACCTTCTCTGAGAAGATCCCTTTTGCTACAGTAGCAAGGACTCTTGTATCAATATATGTGGTGTGCCATGGGCACTACATGTTAGTCTTAAAGGGGCTGCTACACTCTCTTTTCCTCCTCCACTCCCTTCCTCCTTTTTATGTTGCAAGAGAATCATACAACTACTTCTTTGAACACTACGACCATGGCAATGATGTCACAATAGTGAGCACACAGTGGCCATGAATCTCGAACAATTACAGATGAGTTAATTTAGGTAACTATTACATATTCATGATTGCTACTATGTCATGATTGTGGCACTATTGCCACAATCATAACTCCCCTCACCTACTTAACTGGGCATCAACTGCATGGAGAGAAGGAGATCCATTCTCGTAGTGATTGGAGCATGGGTGACTGATGTGTCTGTCAGGTTTCATAGAAGTTAGGCCAGGAGAAGTTACTTAAGTATACTTAACTAAGCATATTTAGCTAAGTAGCTGATATAAAAAACTAGCTCTCATCTCCAAGAGATCCCAGGGAGAAATAGTTGATTATTTCCTTTATGATGTGGCTAAATCAGTTGTGTCTAGGAACAGGAATTACAGATCTAGCTCATGGTTGGTCAGTTGTTTGCTGCTATTGGTGAAGCAGGACAAAATCACTTTGCATTTTCCTAGAAGAATGTAGAGTGTCCCATTGCAATGCAGAAAAGGATCCTGAAGGCTGTGTGGGGAACAAGCAACCTTGAAAACAATGGTCTTGCCTACTGTTTGCAGCTTACCAAATATCTCTGGAGCTGTCTTGTCCCTGGAAATACACATACCTTCTGTCTGATTGTGAGAGCAAGTACTTTTTTATCACCTCAGTTCATGCTGGGCAGGGCTCTGTTATGAGTAGAAGGACAAAATACTGCCACTCAAATTACTTTAATGTGTATACTGCATATGCTATACTGAGTACATAACATAATATATTGTGTTATTGAGTATAGTATACTAGGCTTCCCAGAAGGTGCTGGATTCTGGGGACCAAATAACCACATTTTAAATAACACAAGTTATGCTAAGAACATCTTTTAGTCTTGAGTGCATCGTTGGCAAACATCAATGATGCAAGATATGCCAGAACAATGTATAATTTTAATGTATTTATTTACATTTATTACCCTGCCTTTCCTCCCAGAAGGTGCACAGGCAACAACAAATAAAATACAGTTTAAAAGTAAATACATAACTGAAAAATAACATTAAAAGACATAAATTAAAACATTAGATTCAAAGAGCAAGATAAGACCTAGCGTCAGTTGGTCAGAGGCACTTCAGAAACAGACTGACTTGCATTTCTTGCTGGTAGAAGGACAACAGAATGGATGACTTTTACCTCTCTTGAAAGTGAGCTGAAGACTCTGGGATGGGCCTTCAAGAAAGATTTTGGATATTTAATAACATTACTTTAGGGCAAGGTTGGGAAATTTATTTCATTGGACTACAACATCTAAAATCTTCAGCCAGCACAACCACCAGGCATGGTGGTTTGAAAGTTTGAGCTGTAGCTCAACAAAGTAATTTCCCCCTCCTCTGCCTTTAATGTTTCTTGCAATGGTCCCTTAAACATAACTTCAACTGACATTTAAAGTTTATTTATATATATATGAACTTTGTTCTGTAGTCTAGCCATGAGAGCCGTGCATTTTACATGCAGCCACAGAGCTGGATAATGGCTGCTTTCCTGGACATAATTATGTGTGGCTGACAGTTGCTTCTGAAGGACACATCCATGTGGACAGAACACATTGGACAGCTCTTTCCCATGCAGTTAGCTCAAGGGGAAAAGAAGCCATGAGCTACACTGCCCATGTGGTGCATCATTCACACAGACACACATGCGCACACACATGTCCATTCAATGTGGCAAGCTATTGTAGAGAAACAGTTCTCATGTCTCTGTGGTTGTGTACCAATGGTACCAATGACTTTTCTAGTCAAAGGAAATGTACAAATGCATATAGTTATGATAAAAACGACATAGTCCATTTCCTGTGGATCACACCCTCTTCCTTTAGGCAACGGTACACCCTGAGTCTCAAGGACTATATGTGGAACACTCACCCATTGGCTAGAGCTCCTGCAGCACATTATATAAAGGATATGAGTGAGCGGGATGGAAGAAGAATCAAATTTCAGCATTTTTATTTTTTCTAATTGTGCCTGAATTGAAGCCTGTATTATTTATCACATTTTCCTTTCATTCTTGAACTGTATTTCTTTGGGAGAACAAGAGGGAGACTTGGCTTGCAAAATGGAGTCCCATCTCTGAGACTGAAAGAAATGGTTTAATGGCTTCCTTCTATTGTCTTATCTCTTGCTATCTTCTCTGCCACTAATGGTCTTTGTCAGAAAAATGTTATCAACGGTGTGTTTTTTGTTCTCAGAGAGAACAATAAAATGAATACTGCTTAGCCAATCTGTTTGGAAAGTACATATGGAAATCTTTAGGATTGCAAAACAGTGCCAAATGATATTAGTGTGCTAGCTGAACGAAGCAAATATTTGGTTTATGATAGAAGCCAAATATCCAGGATTAGGTCAATGAAGATTCCACTTGGGTGGAAATGCACCTAGATTTCTGTTTGTCTCATCATGCATCAGTCAGATAAAAGGACACTCCTGATATCTGGCCTGTTCGCTGAGACCTGATCTGTCCTTTAAAGGAAGAAAAGAGGCAGCCTTCATGGCAGACACAAAGACTCAAAGTACACATGATCCCAACAGGCATACATAAAACAAGAAGTGAAGATAATTTTACAGCAATTTCTGGGAGGAAATCAGCTAAAGGGATGACCATTTTTGGGAGTGCTTTAGTTGTGTATTCTTGTATGGCAGGGGGTTAGACTAGATGACATTGTTGTGGGGATTCAATTCTTTGATGATTTCCATCTTAACTGAAAGCAGTGGGCAATTTTAACAGCATTTAACTTCCAAATGCAACAAAGTCTTCAATGACTATGCAATTTTCGAAGACTATTTACAGTTCAGGACCTACTCTGTACAAAATTTGCATGTGGTATTTTTTTTTTTTTTTTTTGCAAACAAAACAGCATTTTCTGGTAAGTAAAGAGTTATTGTCTGCACTGAAAAAAATACTTCTGAACAGAAATATTTTATGCACAAAGAATTCTGTTTTCTGCACAAAAGAACCACATATGAATTTTTGGATGAAAAAGGTCCTATCTATAGCATTTTCTGAGGAGGAAACACCACAACATGTGCCGAGAATAATATTTTGTGCAAATTTTGCATAGAATAAGTCCTGAACTGCAAAGATTGCCATCAGTTAATGATTTTTCTCATCATTTTTTTTTGACATTCAAGAAACATAGTTTTGACTATTTTTGAAGCATTTTCAAGTATTCTTTTCATCTCTACCTTGTGGTCCCTTCCAACAGTATGATTCTATGAGAAACTCCAAAGAGAGACACTGTGGTTCATGATGATAATTCAGCATAACCTCTGTATACACCATTTTTACTTTTACAACCAAATCTTCCCCTTTCCTTTCCCATGTTACCAGTATTGTAGTAGAATCAGGGCTCAAAGTGGGGGGAAAATAATAATCAGGGCTAGCCGCACCATTAGGCCAATTGAAGTGTCTGCTTCAGGAATTCTGTGAAAGGGCAACATCACCATATTAATGTTGCATTTCTACTCCCAGGGCTTCCACAGTTGTTTGCCTGATGTATCAACATCACTTGGCTGTATTTGCATAGTATACACATTGATCTGCAGGGATCAGTGCATCTCTCGACACATTCAAAAAGACGATAAAAACAGATCTCTTCCGGCGGGCCTTCCCAGACTGACCTCCTAATAGAACAGATTTACCTGCCCAACTAAACCTGCACCCCCTATACTGTTACTCTGTTTTTTATTGTTTTAAGTAATGTTATTATCGATTGTATGGTTGTATTGCTTTATTGTTAAATTTACATGTGAGGGAGGGATAGTTGGAGGATTGGGGAGATTAAGGGAATGTTTTGCTATTTGTTTATGTAATTTGTCTTAATCTTACTGTTACCTGTCTCAGTCCTCAAGAAGGGAGAGAAAGGATACAAAAAATATTTATTATTATTATTATTATTATTATTATTATTATTATTATTTATTTATTTATTTATTTCTTCCTCCTTAGACTCTAAAATATCCTTGTCCAGTCATAGATGAAATGATGGCATTTTTTCAGTAATGGGGATTATTACATCATCTGCCACCGTTCTCTTCCTAATGGTAGACCCACACTTGGCATCATGTTCAGAGTGCTCCTACCTAAAAGAAAGGGGTTATTGCTCTAACTAAGAAGTGTGAAGCTCCATGAGAAAAAGGGAGCTAAAACAAGTTTGTGTGTTTTCAGCAGTAATTCAAAAAGAAATGGAAAAGAAGGGCAAGTGCATTGAAATTAGCAATTGCTCTTTGTTCGCGCAAATCCTGGTTAGAGTTTGTGCAGAGTGATTCTTTAGGTGTTGATGTCAATAATAAGAATGGCTCAACACTATGCTCTGCCAACACAAAATATTTTCTATGATTTCTCAGAATCAAGGAGACTACCACACATGCCCCATTTTTGTAGTAATCATATCAGTTTTTTAAAAAACATGGAAACATACCTAGGGTTGCCATAACTCTGGACCTCAAAAACGGGAAAAATGTAGGACAAAATTTTCAAATGTAGGACACAGAAAATATGTGTCCTACATTTGAAAATTTTGTCCTACATTTTCCCGTGGAGGCCGCGGAGGATGGCGCCAGGCCTCGGGCGAGCGCCGAGGCCTCCCTTCCTTCCCACCGGTCCCCCGCGGAGGGCGGCGGAGGAAGGCGCGAGGCCTCGGGGCGAAGCAGCGCCCAGGCCTCCCTTCCTTCCCCGGGAACAACACCCGCAGGAGGCCCAGCGGAGGAAAGGGCAGGCCTCGGGCGAGCAGCCGAGGCCTCCATTACCTTCCACGGGGGGGGGGGGCGGGGGGCCGGCCCCAGCAGAGGCACCGCCGACCCGGCGGAGGAAGGCGCGAGGCTGGAGGAAGGGGCTGCAGGGAGGCGGGGAGGTGTGGCGCGGCTGCGCGCAAGGAGGCGCACACCTCACTGCAGCCTCCTCGCGCCCCAGGCTTGCCTGCCCTCCTCTTCCTCCGCGCGGCCATGCGCGGTGGAGGAGGAGGAGGGCAGCGAGGCCCCAGGGTTGCCCAGCAACCCCGCTACAACCGGGCTTTTCCCGGTTTTTGGCTGCACCCGTGCCGTGACCGGGCAGGTGCAGCCAAAACCGGGAAAAACCCGGTTGCAACCGGGTTATGGCAACCCTTTTGCAGCAGCCATTATTGCACATTTTCACAATCTCACGGCTGGGGTTACTACTACTACTAGTGTAATGCTCTCTTCCTGATCCCACTTACCCACACCTTCCTGTGTTATGCCCTACCCAGCATGTCTTTCAGTTATTTTATTTTTATTTTTCAGGCAATCCCAAAGCTCTGCTACTGAGATGGAAGTTTTTTAACAACAGCAACAACAGAAATAGAATAAAATTACAGGAAATCAGCCTGCTTGGGAATAGCAAGGGGGAGTAAGGACATGGGAGAGGAGGAGACATTGACATCCAGCAGCTATGGATTGAAGACACAGCAGCTTCATGCTGGAGGTGTCATCGTGTTATAAGTATATCTGAAGCCACTTTTTTCTGGGTCTAATCATGGTTTAAAAGCTGTGTGTAGTAATCTCCCAAGTCACAAGCATTGCAGTGGTGTTGACATCGACTATCCTATAGAGGAGAAATAGAACAGTACACAAGGACCCATTGTAGACAAATGTCCAAGGAACTGGCAATTTTGCTGCATGTTCCTCGCCCATGTTTATCCAAGACTTAGAATTGTAGTCCATCCAGAGAGCACTGATGTCTTGAAATACAGACTTTGTGTTCACTGGTTAAAGGTTTTAAATAATTAAAACAACCATTTATACATGGAAGTGTCACTTACATACAAAACACCATTTGTGGATCAATATATAGAAACACCCCTAATGGATCAGTCTGCTCTACTGGGAATCTCCAGGATTAGGAGAGTGAGTTATCTGTCTCAGGTAGCAGATGCTGGGGGCATGGAGTGGGCAGAACAGCAGCAAGATAGTAGAGAAGAGAGCTGCTCTGCTAAGCTAGCCTGCCACCCTCCAGTTCTTTTTGTTGTTGCTCTGCTTTGCTTATACACCATGGACGTGTTCTGGAATGTCCTCTCACCTTAAGGACTTCTGAGAAAACAATAAAGGAATGTAGAAGTGGCTTGTTTTCAGCCATTCACTGCTGTCTGCGACTCTCCTTTGTCAAATGTTCCGATACAGATATTGTAGCACAGAACATGCCAGGACTGCCAAAAGGACATACAGTACCCTGACCAAACATAAATGTTGTGATCCCTCCCAATTTCATAGCTGAACAGCAGCATTCTTAGCATCTTCCTTGATTTAGTTCTCCTTCCATATTACTTCCTCCTTCCCACCCTGGATATTTGCTATAGTATGGGAAAGTTACTCTTTCCCACTACCACTCCTAGAATTCCCCAGCCAGCATAGAAGTGTCTAGGTGCTGTAGTCCAAACTGTTAACCATCTGCTAGATATTTCTTCTAACTCTTTGTCTCCCAGAGCCCACATGGCTAATAGGGAGCAATGGCCTCTGCCTACATGATGCCCCTTCCTACTATCTTAACTGAGGACAACAACATTTTGACAAAATGTAAACATGTGACTCTAACGTCATCATATTTTTCTTCCTTCTGTATGAATAACACATTTGTGTAATGAAGAAGCCAGTGGAACTTCAAAATCATGTAATTGCATGCACCATATAATTGCATGCATCTTGGTTGGCCCAATAAAAGTATAACTGTTCTGTGGATTTTGGATATCATTGTACTTGATTTTGTGAAAGGCTCTATTCCTCCTGCTGATTTCTGCATTTCATTGCTCTGCAACAGTCTTTCCCTTGCCAACTAAAAAGAGAAGAGATTATTTGTTCTTGCGCTTCCTGAGGAACTTGAGAAAAACACAATTGCCCTGCAATATGCTATCAACCGTTTCAGATATATCTCTACAAAATGCTGCCGTTTTCAGCCTGCTGTGCTCAGAAGATCTTAGTGTTCATTTGTGGGCATTTACATCCATGTATCCTCAAGTCACATCCACAATCAGCACCACCCACTCAGAGTTTAGAGATATAACACAAAACAAAACAAAAATAGCAAATGGGTCCTGTACAGAAGAAGAATTTGAGCATATGGAAATGCATTTGTTTAAAATGAATAAGAGAAAGGAACAAGTCCAGGATGCCTTGAGTTCATTGGCTGCTTGTAGTCTGGGGATTAATCTGTCCTTGTCAGGCATGTTCCCATAGATCTTCTCTTTTATTACTCTGCAGGGCATACCTGGATATGGGAAATTGGAATAAATACTCAAAGAGGATGTCTTTAGCTTGTATTTTCAGCCAAATTGATAGGAGTCCAAGATTTAATACTTCCTCTCATTCCACTAACCGCATGTTATTACAAATAACATGTTTTCAGGAAATGGGAAACCACTACAAATATCTCACACTTTGCACTTGTATATCACCTTTTAATGTGGGAAGCAAAGGCACGTGCAGCCTCATAATACCCTACTTGGATCACAAAGGGGACTTGCATGTAGCAAAATGAACTGAAAAGAGACTAAATGAATCTGGGTTTATATTCTGTCCTGTTGAGTGTTCTCTTTCATCACAGTAGGGACATCCATTCTAGTGTACTTTGGCTAAATCCCAACTGTGAATATGCCATCATTCCCTTGTGTTCAATGCTGGATTGCTATTTTATTTTATTTTTTTAAAAAATCTTTGACAATGCATTCTTATTAGAGAGCCACTGCCTTCATACAAAGGCCATATGGCTCATTTTCAAGAAGGAATAATGGACAAAATGGCTTGAATCAGGATCACATGAGAACTTATTACTGGGTAATGGTCTGCAAGCAAATAAGATACATAAAATTCATCAGTTCTTCCAGGAAAACAACTGAGAATTGGATGAATAAAAATATGGCGATAGCTATAATAAAAAGGACAATACAACAATACATGACCTATAGTCTCCACTGAACCAGTTCCCTGGGGGCATACGCGTAGATCATAGGGAATATTATTGTATCTCCCTTCCAATGAGGCTGAAGGTAGAACATTAAACTTTGCTAAAGTGAATGCTATCCTATGTTTTGGAAGGGTTAGAAGACTCAAATGGTTAGTTAACAAAAAAGCATTGCCATTGACTGTGATCAGGGCATACAGTGGCTGTTTTTACATGTTGTTGCAACTCATTATCTATAATTGTTGATGTATTTTCCGTTTTTCTTTCTCATAGCCCATTGCCAAAATGGTGGTTTGTGAAAAACTCAATTTAACCAGTTTCTCATTCAGAGTCTTACACAATCATGGCTGTATTCAGCATAGTCAGTTTACTAGTATAAGAAGCGGAATTTCACTTAATGCCAGTTGCTGGGAAAAACTGAGAGGGAGGGTGCTGTTGTACCCATGTTATGTCTGTAGGGTTCCACTAGCCATTGGCTGGCCAGTGTAGGGAGTTAGGTAGGTTTTTTGTCAGATCAGGGCTCTTCTTATGCTCTTAAGATTTCAATCTTCTAAGTGAATGGCCTTAAACCAATCTTTCTTTCTTACATCAAGTCAACTCCACCTTATGGTAACTGTATCATAGGGTTTTCTTGTCAAGATTTATTCAGAGGTGGTTTGCCATTGCCTTCCTCTGAGGCTGAGAGTGAGACTAGCCCAAAATCACCCAGGACTTTTTCACATGGGGAAAACTGGAAGGTTAAACTGGTCCCAATGCAGACATCCAGGGCATTAGGGACAATTTTGCAATTGCTTTTCAGACGATGCTGCACACAAACCAGTCAGAACCCAGACAGAAAGTGAGGTGAATCGGGGAATTAGCATTTTCGCAAAAATACAGTGTTTTCATTTCCATTTCATTCATGAATACACTTTCTTCACATAATTGCAGCAGACTGAAAACCATGTTTCTGATTCTCCCTGTTCCCAGATTTCCCGAGTTCTTTGCTGTGCTGAGGAGAGGGAGGCAGCCTTGTTCTTAAAGGGATACACAAACACACACACACGCACGTCTTTCCCTTGTGGGGTTGGTCTCCTCTTCCTGCAGCCTCTAAGCTTTAACTCTAAGGGAACAGCTGGGGGGAGAAGGCAGAGAGAGAGGACGTTTTGAAATTCCTCCTATATAGGAGGGGAAAATGGAAGATAGGTCCTGGAAAAGGAGGGCATCTGGGAGTATCAGCCCTTGCTGAAACCAGACAGTTTTATGGACCAGCCACCTCCTCTCTCTCTCTCTCTCTCTCTCTCTCTGTGTGTGTGTGTGTGTGTGTGTGTGTGTGGTTTTATGAGAGTTTGTAAAGAGAAACCTCAGCTTTCCTTCCTCTAAAACAGCTTCTGGGGCAAAGAGGATTTTCCTCCCTGGTTTCCCTTCCCTCTCCGGAGCATGTGTGTGTATGCACTTGTGGAAATGACAGTTTGGAGCATGCACAAAAAAGTTATTTCCAAGCTAGCAATGGGATTTGTCCTCATCTGTCTGAAACTTAAATGCACTTTCGACCCCCTTTCTTGCCTAAGTAATGTGCTTTTAACCCCTTGTTGTGCTCTCTGTGTGATAAGCATTAGCGAATTTGCTTGCTTTTCTGGGATGCCAACACTTTTAACAATTTTCAGGATGGAAGCACATAGATCCCCATGTGAAAAAGTACCCAGTGGATATCTAAGGTTGAGTGAGTATTTGAACCCTGGTTTATCAGTATTCTTGTACAACACTCAAGCCACTATACCATACTGGCTCTCTTTCAGTCAACAAATAATAGATTTCGAGTAGCATGCATGTACATTATCCAAAACATAACAGTACTCATAATACATGAGCAATAGACCATGGCATACATATGCTGTCAGACTGTTATAATGCATCATACATAGAATGGCAAGAAACAGGCATCCAAAGACATGAGCAGGCTTTGTCCTTTTCAGAATACTTGTGGTATTTAATAAAATGCCCAAACATGCCTGCTGTATTTTGAAATGGTTATTTTAAATGCCACACCCCAGAAGTAATGCTTGCTAGTGTGTGAAAAGTGCTCCTGCTCATGTTACAGCTCTCAGGCAATTTAAACAACTTAACTGTGCATACAGAGAGCTGTTATTCTCTTTAAAAAAATATTTCTGGTTTATGCAGGAGGACCTATAACACCTTAGATCATAAATGTATTCTTATAAGCTAAATGTAAGCTTGAACTAGCCTGCTCCTGAGGGTTATAGTCCAGATGTGGGAAGAATTAAATAGCACTTAGAAATGTCAAAATTTTAATATTCAGTAGAGAGGCTCAAGTGCTAAGGGCCCAAACAGACATGCCAAATGAAATGGCATCCAGTCACTTTGGAGGCATGCTGTTTAAATGATGCATACCTCAAAACTAACCACAAGCTGCACCAAAGCCACACTCTAGTCCTTAGAACTGGAGCACAAAGGAGCTGGCATAGTCTGATAGCTTTTTGTGGCTTCCTTTTGCACCCTCAAAAGTCTGGATCAGGGCTGCGGCATGAGGTTGCCACAGCCCTGATCTAGCCCAAAAAGGCAGTCTTCAGGGCAGTCTGTAGAGCCCCCCCCCCCAGTCTAGGAAAGCTTATGCCACATATTTCTTTCTCTCAGTTATTCTCAAAGGTGTGACAATACCCCTTTGCATCATTGTTGTGACTACTGTATCATCTTATATTGTATAGTAGGCTTGGACCTGGGCAGTCAAGAAAGCAATTCACTTATCCTTTTCTTTAAAAATGAAAAATAAATAAAGAATTAAATTAAATCCCCAGGTGTATTGCTTATACAACCAGAGCAGCAAACAATTATAAACTGATGGGGTAGCAGAAAAGTGAATGGAAGATTAATTCAGATTCTCCTGAGATAAAAAAGGTGGGATACAGGAGATAAAATGACAAACCAAGGACAGGTCAAGTGCAACTCACGACTGCAGGGAATCAGAACCAAGTTGGAAAGTTACATTTATTTTTTCCCCATGATTCATTACAGCAATTAAAAAGAAATTAATTCTCATTGCAGTGTCAAAAAAGTAGTTCATTGCATTAGTTGAAGCTTTCCTAGTCCTTAAAGAAAACTTTGAATGATTACTAAATAGCATAGAACTTGAAGAATTTCATGTCAAATTGCCTCTATAAGTTACTTCAAAAATGACTTTAAAAGTCGTGGAATTTAATTTTACTTGAAACCTATTATGGCATTGTGTGTGTGTGTGTGTGTGTGTGTGTTGTATGTCTTCAAGTTCTTTCCTGAAACCTATTACATTGAAGCTCTTTTCAGTCCAGCAAGTGGCTTTACTCATTCTATAGAGAAAGTGACTTAAACAATATGCAGAGAGATCTGTAGCACCTTTGAGACTAACTGAAAAAAAGAAGTTGGCAGCATGAGCTTTCATAGACTTCAGTCTACTTCCTCAGCTTGGGGAAGTAGACTGAAGTCTATGAAAGCTCATGCTGCCAATTTCTTTCTTTCAGTTAGTCTCAAAGGTGCTACAAGATCTCTCTACAAACTGATTGTACAGACTAACATAGATGCCAGCCACAGATGCAGGTGAAACATCAGGAAGAAAATCTTCTAGAACATGGCCACATAGCCCAAAAAACCCAACAAAAACTATAGTATATCTTTGAGAAGACTGCCTAAATTCTGCCTCCAGAGGACATTTTTAAGCCTGATTAGATTTACAGTGTAGAAACTGAAGCAGGGAACACAAGTAATGCAATGCTCAGCTGGGGCAGAACACCTGTCCCTCTGCATAATGCAGGGCAAAAATAGCCTCAGTAGAGATGATTGGATGGTGGATAATGAGGAGATAATGAAGGAGCAGACCATTGCAGAAAATGTGCAAGAGATAAAGTGACTGCCTCTTCTTTAAATACCTTGGATAGTTGAAAGATGTAGGCCCCATCATCTCGGGTGGATGGCATGTGACATGCCTGGGCAATGATGTACAGAAGAACAGGAAAAAATCTCTAGAACAAGGGGCAGCTCTACAGATGAGAAATATTTTAAGTTTCCAAGTGAATTAAAGTTACATGTTGGATTAAACAAATCTGAGCTGCACCAAATTATTCATCCATGTGGGAGTGAGGACACAGAATGTAAACTGCTAAAGGCAGACTCTTTAAACTGTAACCTGTGCAGTGTGACTCACCATCACTGTACCTTGTTTCATTCAATAAATGAGTCTTTTGAAAACCACTGTGAATGGGCTGTGAGTCCTCAAACCTGCAAGAAAATGATGGTTCTGCCTACAGAGCTCTTGAGAACAGATGTCAAGAATCTGTTCCTATCACCTTTTTGGCCTTGATAAAATGAGATTTTAAAAGCCTGATTGTGGTTTTGCTACATCATACTTGTAAGATCCTAGAGTCTGCTACATAAAAGTGTGTGTGTGCACATAAAATTTGATTTGCAGAGATTATAGATTTTATTTGTATTTTTATGATATGTCACTGAGAGAGTTGTTGGCTATAGAGTGAATAATAGTTCTTTAAAATTCAAACATTTAATAGAGTTTCTTGTGTTGCTTTTGTTTGCAGCTGCTATTCATATGTCATCCTATTTAGTTTGGAAACCCAATAATTTTTGTGATAGTCAGATGACGTTTTTACAGTATGCGTACATACAAAAGGCCTTGAAATTACACTTTTCTTCATTTAGCCTACATTTTCCTGTGAATAAGTGTGTGTGTGTGTGTGTGTGTGTGTGTGAGAGAGAGAGAGAGAGAGAGAGAGAGGCTGTACAGATTGGTTGTATCCAGCTGCCTCTTGCTCCAGAAGCAGGCCGCAGCCTGCACACAGAGCAAACACGAGCCCTGAAAAGGATCTCCTTTTTGCGCCATAGAAGGTGTGTCATAAGCACCATGGTATGACGTTATGATGCCCCTTGTGCACAGCACTGTTTGGGTGCTGTGCACAAGGGACATCATCATAGCACGCATCATCTGGATGGATTCACACCATAATGGTGCCCCATCTGAGAAAGAAGGGCTTGGAGCATATGAACACTCAACCCTACTGCGCATCCAGGTCGGCATAAACTGCCAGTCTGTTGAGCTTCTATATCGCATAGATGTATGTTTTCTAGCAGCCCAGGATTTAAAATAATAGCAACAAATATGGAGGTGATGAGGAACATTATATTTGCTATGAAAGAGCTCACCATGGTTCGGAATAGAATAATAATCTTTTGTTTTATGGGAGGAGGGGGGAAGAAATGAAGAAAATCAACAATATAGTATTGTTTTGGATAAGCAAGGCATGATTTTAATAGTGCTGGAGTGAAGCAAAATCATTTAAGTGGGAAGATGGATTAAGCAGAAGTAAAAAGCTATTTTGGAATTTAGGTATTTATAACTGAATATCCAGCCAAACAATGATTTCTTAATGAGGTGCATTTGTGGAAAAAATAGGCAGGCAGAGTTTTACAAGTGTGCAGGATTCCAAGTTGTCAGTGTTTGTGAGGATCCTCTTTGTTACAGTAACTGCAGCAATGAGACTCACTGACAACCTGAATACCAACCAAATAGAGGAATATTGTAGCCTGGATAAACCATACAGTCTCCTGGGAAGGTAAGATCAGAATCTAGAAACTTCTAAGTTGGGTCTATCATTACAGCTTCAAGCAGAGAATACAGAGGAGGGGAAACTTTTGCCCACCAGCTCTTCTGAGTGTCAATTCCTATAATCTCTTCAATTTAGCCTTAATGGATGGAACTAGTGAGGATCATCAACCCACCTTTGGAGGAACAAATGCTGTCTGTGTAATGCTACAAATCAAGACAGATACTTAAGCTTTTCCTCATTATTTGCTCCAGAAGGAGCAGAAGGAAGCATGGCAGGCTGACAAAATGGATGGAGATGGCATCAACTGGACCACCCGCTACCAATATCACAATAAATTTTGATTGCATAACTAAAGCTTCAGTGGGAAGCAGTTACACTCACTGTTCCAAAATAGCTAAAGATTTTGTTCACAGATTACATTAGCATGGGCTGACATAGATTTCTCTCTCTCATAATTGAATGACCCTTGATGAGGTTCCTTGTGACATCCATCTGCTCAGGTGGCTTTTCCTTTCAAAAGAGAAGCAAAGCAAAACAAACACATGAACAGCAGTATCTAATTGTAATTTAACTAGGCGCCATGTCTTCTTGCTTGTTTTTGTTTCCTCCGTGCCAATCTGTGTGCCAATAATTAGAGCACTTATTGAAAAACAAGCTGCTTCTCATTTCTTTGCAGCAAGGCTGAGCATACAGGGCAGCAGAGCTCTTTTTCTATTTATTGTGAGGTTGAAGCTACACTGTATCCATCTGGTAAACACTCTGTCTACCCACTCAAGGGGTGTGGTGGATATTGCCTATCTGTATAACAACTTGGTAGTGCAAGTGGGTCAGGTAACCCAAAACAAGTAGCTTCCACCCCTTTGAGGAGACTAGTAAAAGTCTAGCCTTTAAGTAAACATTTCCCTTTCCTATGGAGTGAGCATCCTTTGTCATGTGGTGTCTCAGCCATTTCCTGGTACAGCTGTTCTAGGCAAACTTTTCACTTTATCTCCCTCCAGTTGTCACACTGGCCACTTCATCATGGAGACAACTATTTCTACAATCTTGGATATCAGCAGGGTCTAGTGAACTAAAAATCTGCCCTTCTGAGAACCCTGGTCATACTCTTCAGTAATTCAGTTATTGTTTCAAGCAGGATCTGGCATAGTTCAAAATCTCATGCTATTCAACTGTCCTGAATTGGCAGGGACAGTCTCAGTTCATCCTCTGTCTTCCTGCCTTTTGCATTGCTTTTAAAATACTCCAGTTTCTCTTTCTTCCTTTCATTTGCCCCTTTTGTCTTTAGCTTCAGTTGCTGCAAACTGAGTTCAAAGTCCAAAAGCAGTTTACACCCAATCAACTTGGCAGGGAGGAGAGAAGAGGAAGAGGGAAAGAATCTTGCTCTTCCCAATAAGGTTCAAGGAAAAGCAAACTCCTGTAACCTCTCTTTTTGGGGCAGTACAGACCACCCCTTTCAGGGCACTGTGTAGGTGCCCTACAGCATTGCCATAACATCCAAACCGTCCAGCAACACTGTGGACCAAAAAAGGAGCTGCCTGGAGCGGCTCCTTTTTGTGATGTTGTAAGGGCCCTTACAACATTTCTTCCTTCACATGACATGTGGGCACTGCAACACTCGCATGTCATACATACGCCCCCGTGTGGGTGGGGTGGCACTATAATGGTTCTGCCTGCACGTAGTAGGGCTCGGGACCGTGCAGTTGGTGTGTGGTCCCAAGCCCAACTATTGCCATCAGGATGTCGCATCCTGGCAGTGTGTCTCGGGCCAATGTTTATGTTTTCTTCCTCATTATTGCCATCTTGACTACACTCCGCTTGGCGACACATGTCCTGATTTTCATTGTGAAATACCAGAAGGTATGCAATCTATTTTTTTTGCCCTGGAAGACATGAAAAATTACTCACAAAGAATGCCTCTGGCCATGTACAGAGAGCACACCTTCATCTTATATAGGGACAGAGAATTCATGTACTGTGTGTAGAAACTTAAGTTAAGCAACAGTTTGTAGCACTCAGGTGTTTTATTTTTAAATAACTATTTCAGCTATTTAACTGATACAGTAAAGAATCCCTTTTAAAAAATTCAATAACATTAACACTAACTTTTCTCTGCCTCAGAACTTTTTGAGTTCTGAAAAAATAACTAGCCAGAAACTTATTCACAACCATTTCTCAGCTAAACTCTCCCTCTTTCTGCTGCCAAAATTCAAGATGATGCATTCATTTCTCTCCAAACAGGTGGGTGTGGCTTTCATAATGGATTTTTAATTGAAAGCTAGTCTAGCAGGCAGCCAGTTACCAGAAACAAAACTCCATTTCCACTATCATCTGGAAAGCTAAACACAGGGAACTAGAGATAGGAATCTAAAAAGTAATTAGTTAGAGCTAGAGTTCCAATTGCAATACTAAAAGCAAAGAGTTGGAATGACTACTGATGAAAGTTAAAGAAGAAAAGAACGGTTACAGTTTTACATCAAGGAAATAAAAAAAAATAGCAGCCACCGATTGACATCAATTGAAAATGCTTATGTACATCAAAAATGTCAACATTGTTAAAGACTTTTTATATCTTGAATTAGTCTTTAATCAAAACAGAGACTTCAGCCAATAAATCAGAAGATGATTAAGCAGCTTATCACATGGCATTTTAATTTAGTTTACCTCTTTCCAGATTAAATCTTAATTCAGGCAGCATCCTGATCTTATCCAATGTTTTTTGTCGCATAATTTGCCATCCAAATACATCCCAGATCCATTCTCACTTCCAGAGCCACTTCTCTCAGCTCTTTTCAGATCTAGGAGTTTTCTGGCTTGAGAAAATGGCACAAAATACCAAAGTCAGGCTTCAGTTGTTCCTTTTTGCGACATATGGAAATAAAAGCTGGACAGTGAAGAAAACTGGCAGGAAAAATACCCAACACATTTGAAATATGATGTTGGAGAAGAGTTAATACAGAGATAAATGAATGGGCCTTAGAGCCTAAACTCTCATTAGGAGTGACTTATTAGAAACCAACATATGGTTATAACTTTGCTCAGCACATTAGAATAGCATGGGATGAAAGTGTGTTATCACTTGTGTGCAGACAAAAGTGCTCTGTTCAAATGTTTGCATTTATTTATGGAAACCTGCTACTAGTTCAGAGAACTACATATTCCAATCTAACTGTTCTCAGGTATTATGTTGTCGGAAAGGGGACTGGGAAGAAATTGCAAACGTGTACATGAACTGTTCTCCTCTTTGAATGAGAAAGTACTCTATATTTAGAAGAGTGAATGCCAACAAAGAGAGGAGTTTATCACATGACCCCCATTCTTGCCGCAATCATGTTAATGAAGGGAAGTGAATACTTACCATTTTAGGAGCACCCCTACCACACATCCTTAGCACAACTGGGCTGTTGCTGGCTCCTCGTGCTCTCTTCTGCCCTCATCCTTAACCCTCCTTCCTGCGATATGCTCTATTCCGCATGCCTTTGGTTTTTCTCTCTGTGTGTGTGTTTGTGTGTGTGTTAAAATAATTTAATAAATTAATTAAATAAATTAATAAGTAGAAAAAAGGCTATTCTGGAATAGCAGAGGGGAGGTGTGATGGGGAAGAGGAGGAGAAATGGACACCACGGGACTGCGCAATCCCAAAACTGCCACAGGAGTAAACTACTACACCTGAGGACTGGTGCTATACCAGAATTATTGGGAGCTTTTTGCTAGGTTTTTCTATTAGTGCAGTGGTTCTCAACCTTTGGGCCTCCAGATGTTTTGGACTTCAATTCCCAGAAGTCCCAGTCAGTATGCTCATTGTTCAGGAATTCTGGGAGTTGAAATCTCAAAAATCTAGACCAAAGGTTGAGAACCACTGTGTTAGTGGCAAGGTGCAAGACAAGGCAGTGATGAGAGGAAGATGGCATCATGTGACAGATATCACCAAAGTCTTTATTATCAAACTTTTATGGTGGATTAAAAGTCCAATGTCTTCCTCAGCAAGTGGTGAACTCTCCTTTGTTGGAGGTTCTTAAGCAGCACTTGGAAGGCCACCTCTTAGTGACGTTTAGCTGAGGATCCCTGAACTGGCAGGATTCTATGATTCCATGATTTTATGATAAGAAGGTAAGCCTCATTGATACAAAACTCAGTTGGTGCATGATAGAACACAACTTTGCATAGTGCATTTTTCTCACATATTGGACTGAATCTCACCTCCACATAGGAAAAAAGCCAGCATTTTTTGAATTGCATCTGTGGCAAAGTTAAGCGAAGACAAGCATGACACAGAATGTACTCACTGAGAGTGACAAGGCATAGGTCACTCTGACAACCCTCCAGGAACTCAAAGATTAGAAATACTAGGAGTGCTTATAATTAAGCTCCTGAAAAACTGATATCAGAAGTGACTGTAAAACAAATCCCCAGATAACAATGGACAGCAGGTCCAAATGGCTGCATTTGACTGACTTATTTCAAATAAATAAATATCAAAGAATTGGATTGTATGCTTACTTCTACTTTGTTAACATATTTCTGTGGCCTAGTATTATATTTTTTGAAAAGGAAAGTAGGGGAAAAGAAAGTACTGGATTAATTTTATACCTCTTCCCAAATATTTGCTATCTTGACATAGGGTTCCCACATAGTTATTGAATGCGCTGGATTCCTTTTTGCTTATTTTCTTTGGTTTTTATCTTTAGTTTAAGTAACTGTTATTTTGATTTCTTCCCTTGCTTAAACAAAGGATTTAGGACAATACAACGGCCTCTTGCTTTAACCTCACACAGATCTTGTAGACAAATTATTATGAGAGGCAGGCCTAAACATTTGGGGTGGCTTCTCACTTGACTGCCATATAGGGAAATATGCAATTGCAAGGTTATACTATGAAACTATTTTGAAACCAACTGAATGCTTAGGACTTCCCTCAAAAGCATGCTTCCCTCAAATACTGTTTTCTGTGCCTTAATATTTCTGCACTGAAATGCTGTTTTGCACGCAGAAGATGTTGTTTTCTGTGTAAATCAACCATGTGTGAATTTTATGCAGAGAAAATCCTTAATTGCAGCATGTTCTAAGCAAACACAGCATTTATGGTATAGGAATTAAATATTTTTTCATTGAAATATTATTAACTAAACTGAAAATGCTGTTTCCTGAGCAGAAAATGTCATTTACTATACAAAACAACCACATGCAAATTTTGTACCAAGTAAGTCCTAAACTGCAAAGACTCTAATCAGTTCAGGATTCTTCTCATCTGAGTTTTTCAATGCTTGAAAGATATGCTTTCCCAACATCTTCTTAGTATTTTCAAATATTCTTTCCATCCCTACTGCTGTGCCCTAGGGAGGGATAATGAAGTTGCACTTCAACAATTGAAAGGCCACAAACGACTCTGGTCCAAAACACACTGCAGAAATGATTCAGTTTGACACCGCTTTAACTTCCTTGGCTCAATGCTAGGGAATCCTGGGAACTGTAGTTTTGTGGGACATTTAGCCTTCTCTGTCAGAGAGCTCTGGTGCCACAATAAACTACAGTGTCCAAGATTCCATAGCACTGAGCCAGGTTATAGCAGGCTCAAACTTGATGATTTCTGCAGTGTGTTTTGGAGCTCTGCCTGTGCTAGAAATAACACAGCAACTTCAGTTATCAAAGAAAGGTTGATAAAAAACAATTAGGTGCAGTTGCACAGAGGCCTTCCCAAAGTTGTATAACTGAACAGAGAAAAGGTTTTGTATCTCTATCTCAAAAACAAATCCTTTGGAATATATCAAATTGGTGTTCATAACAGTCCCTGGAAAAGTTCATTTTCTTGACAACAACTCCCAGAACCCTCAACCAAACTCTGGTTCAAGCAACATCAAGTTCATTTTAGAATGTCTATGTGTTCAGTCATATATAGATACCTGAAAATTAGGAATCCTATTCATATTAAACAATTGTAGTACTATGATTCCAACATAATGCTGCATTTTAAATGCATCCTATGGTTGCATCCTATGGAATCCTGGGGCTTGTAGTTTGATGAGGCACTAGAGCTGTCTGACTGAGAATTCTAAATGTCCCTTCCTAAATGATAAATCCCAACATACTATAGGAAGTTGCCATGGCACTTAAAGTAGAACCATTGTGCTATAACTGCAAAAGAACCCTTAGAATGCACTCACCCATTCGTGATACCTAACCCCCCTAAATAACAGAGTTATTAAATAACTGTCATACACAGTCTCTCTTTTGCACTGGAGATCTATCAAGTGTCCAGAGAGAGCTAAGCTATTATCTTTGGGGAATATTTCCAGCTGCTCCATTCTGCCCACATTGGCTCTATTTTGTGTTGCCTCAGAAACCGAAACTATCGAGATGCTGGGATTGAGAAACCAAAACAGGAAGTTAACACAGATTGCCATAAAAGGGCCACTCAGGGCGTGGAGTACCATGTTGAAACTAAAAATATACAGTGATATGGAGCTGCCTTCTATTTTCAAGTTGGCCCAGTTCCCACCTTCAACACTTCGAAGGCACTGAATATAATCTCTTACTTTTGGCATTTGGCAAGGAAGCATTTTGTTTCCTCCCTGTAAAATCTTGCATAACAGTACAGTAGCTACCACATATGGAAAATAACATCTTGCTTTTATACAGAAAAGTGCAAGCTTTAGAGAAGTATCATGGAGAGACAACCCTTTGGAGGTACAATGGAAAGATTTTCCTTCTCTCTATCCCGTCTTGCATTCTCTTTCTCAGCTCTGCCCATTTCCCCTGAAATTTTGCTGCTTTTATTCCTGTTAAATGCAAAGTCCTGGAAAACTTGGAAACTTGCATACTGCTACATTGGCACAATATATTATTATTTTACCTTTATTAAATTTGTTGATGTTGTTGTGTGCCTTCAAGAAATGTATGACTTATGATATTAAGGCAATCACAGGGTTTCCTGGAGTATAGAGTCTGTGACTCACCCATTAGCACACCCAAGGTCACCCAGGGATTTTTTATGGCCAAGTGGGGAACTGAATCCTGATTTCCACAGTCCTAATCGAACGTTCAAACTACTAAAACACACTGGTTCTTTTATTAAAATTATAGGATTCAAATTGCAAGGAGAGCAATTCCCCCTCAGCATTAGGAAGAACTTCACCCTAAGAGCATTTGATATAGAATAGACTACCTTGGTGGGTAGAGCAGTCTCCATTTCTGGAGTGCTTTGAAAAGATTGGATGACCACCTTTCAGGAGTGCTTTAATTGTGTATTCCTGTATGGTAGGGGATTGGAGTAGATAGCCCTTGCCCAGTTCTAAGATTACCCCATCTCTCTTACACACACACACACACACACACACACACTTAGAAGATTAAACAAATCCATGGGGCTCAACAGACGGGCAGCTCCGCACCACCCATCTTTGCCCCGAGTCAGTGCTGCATACTGATGTGCTGCCCCAAAGAATCTGCCTAGAGCTGATTCTTTTTTGCAGCACCACAAACAGGAAAGGCGCCACTATGACACCACCTCCTGCCAGCATCTGGACACTGCGTGGTGCTTGCATTATCATGGCAGCCTCCTGCCACTTCCTGCCAGTGTCTGGACACTGCGTGGCACTTGCGTCATCATGGTGGCCACCTTGTGGATGGGAGGCCCCCATGATGGTGCTAGGGTTCAGGAGCATGTGGTTGCTGCATGCTCCTGAACCCCAATTTTGGCCCAATGATGGTGCTTTCTGCCCATCAGTACCAGGCCCATGAGTCTATGAAAGCAGTAAGTTCATCTGGAGAGGCACTTCTCTCTGTCTTCTAGCCTCTCAGGCTTGTTTGGTAGGATCAAAGGAAGACCTTCTTGGTGGCTGCTCCCAGACTTTGAAAATCTCTCCCTAGAGAGACCTGCATTTCCCCCCATCCTTGGTCTCCTTCTGATGACAAGTCGAAATATTTCTGTGCTGTCAAGATTTTACCAACTAACTAGCATTGGGCGTTTAATGCTGTGCAATTCTGTTTTGAGGTTGATATAGTCTTTTAATGCATTTTGATATTTTTAAATGTTTAGTGTATTCATAAATTGTTTATGCTTTTGTATACTTTTTAACGTGTATTGTTTTAAATATGGCATTAACTACCTTGAGTCCCAGTATTGGGAGTAAGGTGGGATAAAAATGAATGAAATAAATACAAGTCAGAGCACACAGAAAAGTCAAAACATACCCATAAGAGGTGCTTAATAGTTTATAGTTTTTGTGACAGCAGTTCCTAAAGCAATAGTGCCCTTTCTCCCTCCTTTTCTCTTCAAAATGGCAAACAGAGCAAACTAGATTGTCGTCTCAGTATAGTGAGCAACCTAACTTAGATAATCAGAAGAAACATCTCAGCTACAATCCAAATTGATCATTCTGAGTAGATCAGTGGAACTGCATTAGTTAGAGGGAAGAAGAGCTCAGGAATCCAAGACAGGAAAGAAGGCTTGTGGAAGCAGTGCCAGGAGGGGAGAAGTGTGGGAAAAAGAATATTGTTGACAAAGGGCGTGGGGCCTGCTGGCCAGCTAAGCTGTTTTGTTGAATTTCAGAGGAAGAAGGTGACACAGATGTTAATGATAATCGGGATCCCCTTTGCTTTGGAGAGGGAAAGGGGAAAGGAAGAGCACACTGTGGTGGACGTCCAAGAGTGATGCTGCTGCTATCATTATGCCTTTTATCCCCCTCCCCACTTCCAATTCTATTTAAAGGCAGCGTAGGAGCCGAGGAGAAGCTCAGCATAAACACCCCACAGATCAGGGTAGTACCAGGTGTCAGCTCGCCCTGCAAAGTCACTGAAATGTCAAGGATTGTTTTTCCCTCTACTCCCTTGCTTCCCACTGACTGGGAACTGCCAATGTTTATTTAAAAGATATCCCTTGTATTTGGCAGGGATGCCAGCAGGGCAGACGTTAATGGATTATTATTTGGAGCTGGCTGTCTGCCAAGGAGACAGGGATAACTCAGTTTTGCTGTCTAAAGCCTCTGCCATTAAGCTTGAGAGCTGAAGAGGGGGACTGTCCAGCCATCTTGTTTTTATTCCTGGGCTGAGAAGGCTTTCAAACATGTAGTCTCTCTTTTGTGTTATATCTAATTGATTCATGTTTGTACAGGAGAAGTGAAAAGAGGAGAGCTCGGATGTGGGTGCAAGGTTGCAATGCAACCATGTTTCTAGTTGATTGGTTGGTTGCTTTACTTTTAATAGAAAGCACTGTTATGATGGTGACAAGAGCAACTTTTCATAGACATTTTGCTAGATAAGGCTTGCTCAGATACCAGTTGAAGTATGTTGCAGGTTCATCAGTAATTTCATACATATCTTTCATGTACCCCTTAGGTCTATAATGCAGAAAATATCAGCTCTGGAACACACTTGTAATTCTAGCCAGGATATGCCAGTTTATCAGAGCTAAAGCCAGCAGATTGATTGGTCTTCATAACTGCTCAGGATAGATAGCTAGAGGCTAGAGGGGGTTGCCATTACTATTCTCTGTAGCTGAGAGTGTGTGACTTGCCCAAGGTCACTCAGTGGGTTTACACAGCCAAGCCAGAATTCAAACCCTGGTCTACAGAGTCCTAGACCAATGCTCAAACCACTACACCATGCTACCAGCCTTTCATTATGTTTACATGTGGAGTTGAAAAATTACTTTTTAAGAAGAATGGATATAAAGATATGCTAGAACTGAGTCATGGAGACGTTAAGCAGTGGGTCTCACTATCCTACCACTGTTTAGCTATTAATGTCTTCAGCATATCATTACACTCTCTAAAGATACTTTCCAAGACCTGCTTGGCTGAACGTGACAGAAATAGGAACAGAAAAAAAAAATCTAATCACATACTTTCTTCCATTGTGGGTTGTGATCTAATGGTATATTTCCACTTGGGTTCTACTTCTGCAGAATCAAAAATTCTCCTTCCTTCCTGCAGCTCCCCTGGACCCCAAAAACCTGCTCCAGAAGGCTTGGAAACTTGCTAGGTATTTGAGACCCCAGCGGTATGCACCAGAAGGAAAAGAAGTTCCAACTCTATTACTTTTGAATATCACGAGTATACTACTCTGTAGGATCTTTGTCGTAAGTTGCAACCTTGATGCCCTGGGGAACAAAAACCAAAATCAAAAAAACAAATAACAATCTCCCATTCAGCAGTGTCCCTATCCTGGGTGTCACTCAGTGTGTGTGTGTGTGTGTGTGTGTGTGTGTGTGTGTATGTATGTGAGGCTCCAGAAGACAGTACTCCAAGTTCTCTCCCTCAGTGCTTCTGTGGCATACTAATTATGAGTATAATGATGCGGCAACAGCAAGGTGGGGGTGGCCTTCTCCCTCAGTGCTTCTGCCTTGTCCAGTTCATGAGTAGGACAGCATAGTGGCAGCAAGGTGGAGGAGAACCCAGCTTTCTCCTTCAGTGTTACATCGTCCTACTCATGGCAGCAGTGACGGGTGCAGGAGGAGACTGAATGTGTGTCACCCTTCTTCTGGGGTGTCACCTGGTGCAGGTCACACACCCCACACCCCTTGAATGACTCCACTGTTCCCATACCAACCAGCCAAGTTTGCCAATTCTAGGAAGTTCCAGGCCCATCTGAGAAATAGGATACACTACAACCTATAACTGGAACAATGACAAAAGGTTCTGGCCAGGAAAAATAGGCCCAAGATCCTTTCCCATGAGTAGGAAAAGACTAGTAGCAATAGTTTCAATACTTGTTGTGCAGTGGCCATATAGTTTCCCATCAGATATGCCTGTGATTTGCTGGGGCTTAATTGCTTGAAACTAGTACAAGGGGAAGATAGTATCAGCTTAGAGTGATTGTGGATTTGTATTGTGTTAGATACAGACTAAGTGATTTGGGAAGTTATGTCAAGGATATCATTGTATTTGTCATGCCTGAAGGGTAGCTGATGATTTTGGAGGCCATCTGGAAGCTTTGCATCATATCTTGATGACTCTTAGGAGCTTAAAAATACCCTCAGCCTCACATTTCTTTCCTTTGAAATATTAACATTTCTACAGCCTATGGTTTACATGCTGGGATTGTCTGGGTTTACTTCCATGAACAGGGAAATATATCCAATACATGTTTGGAGTATTGTTTTATTTTACACAGGACTGAGTTCTAGTGACCCTGACAACAGGTTGAGCATTAACATCCAAACGTATTGTTGCTTCAAAGTAATCCTTGCCACATTCTACCAGTACTCTTAAGCAAGGGGATCCCCCTAGAAACCCCAGAACATTATTTGATAATGTCAAAAAGATGAAACAAATGGAATGTAGTTTCTCATGTCTGAGGTATTTTTAGATTGACCTTGTTCACTTTTGACCTTCTCCTCTACAAAGCCTTTTCATAGAAATACAAACATGCATACACACAGAGAGAGAAAAACCCTGCTATTGTGCTCCATAACTATATTTTTTGTATGTACGTATGTATGTTCTTTGGGAGTTAACTTTCTCTTTAGTCCATCAGGATCTGCACACCATAATTAAGGTGCTTAGAAAACAATTTAGGAAAAGCCAGGAGCTGCAACACGGTAACAATTTACTGCCATGATTGAAAGCCTCAAAAGATTGGGGTGGAATTTTACTAAGTAGTAATTTTATCAGTCCTGCCGAAAAAGAAGAAAATAAACTTTGGATTTGTTGAAGGAGTTAACTAGTCAGTAATGAAATGTAGGCTCCATACAGAAAGTTTAAAATAAAGCTGCTTCGAGTCATTTTGGAGGTATGCTGTTTAAATGATACATGTGTACTAAGAGTCCAGAAGTTGCACCAAAGCTGCAATCCAGTCCTTAGGACTGAATCATGACTTTGGTGTGGCTTCCGGATTCTTAGTGCGCATGCATCATTTAAACAGCATACCTCCAAAGTGAGCTGAAGCAGGTTTATTTTGGCCTGTCTGTATGGGGCCTAAGATAACTAAAATTACCTCTGCCTATTGTTTGAGAACAAATGTAAAGAATATTCACATTCTGAGTGTCTTTTTGTTTAATTTATATTTATAAACGCTGTCCAGTTTCAGTGTTTGTCAGAGCAGGTATATAATAAAACATACAGTAATTGTTACATATGGAGAGCCAGTGTGTGTGTAGTGGTTTGAGTGTTGGACTACACCTCTGGAGACCAGGGTTCGAATCCTTGCTCAGCCATGGAAACCCACTGGGTGACCTTGGGCAAGACACACTCTCTCAGCCTTGGAAGAAGGCAAAGGCAAACACCCTATGAACACATTGTGCAAATAAACCCCCACCTTAGGGTCGCCATAAGTCAGAAACAACTTGAAGGCACAAAGCAATGACATAGGTCTGAATACTACTCTTAGTCCCAACTAGAATAGACTAATTGAATCAATGGGATGTACCTTACTAATCAACAAGGGATTTACATTTGTAGAGTAAGTGTTCCACATGACTGAATAACAAGCATCATTACTATGTAAATCATTGTCTATTTTGCTCTCGTATGCAAGGATGAATAAATTTTCTCTTCGGGGTGGGGGGGGGGGGGAGATGCATATTTCTCCTGTGTTCTAACATCCAGAAGTATTCCAGAGGAATTATTCTATTGAGAAAATGTATGTTTTGTTTCATTTTTTTTTAATGCACAGAAGACAGGTCTCTTGCACAGGAAACTGTTTTCTGTACAGGAAGCACATCTATTTTTCTCTGCAGAATAATTCCTCAGTAACATTTTGGGACATTTGAATATTGGGATAAAATAGTAAAAAATTCTCACTGACTTGTTATTCTTCCTGACAGGATTACCCACTTGTTGGGAAACAAACATTTTCAACCTGGGAATGAATAATTATGGACATTCATTCCATCCCTAGCACCATGAATTAGGGCTTCTTGAGTTTCAGCTTCTCTTTTAAAAATTGTCACCTTTTTTAGACATTAACAGTGTAACAGCTGCAAGGCTATGTATTTCAGCAGCAAATTTTCTATGGCAATCGAACTATCTCATAGTGAGACATTTTGCTCAGTCTCATCATAACTTACTCTTGCTTAGATGTAAGGTGGTTATGCTTATCCCAACAATGAGATCTGTGTTTATTGTATTTGCAACCATTAATCATTCTCTGGGACTAATTTCCCATCATATCCCAAGGCATCTCTGCATTTGTGTGTGTGTGTGTTGCCGCTGCTGTTGTTTTTCTACAAACCTGGACATCCTGTTGCTCTCAGCAGCTGTATTCACACTGAAAGCATCAGACTGAGATGCTGTTGTGCTTTTGATACAGTGAGAGAGATTCCCACATAAAGGAAACGCCTATCTTTCTTTTAATTGTTGCTGGCACATGAGCATAGCAATATTAGTTTCTAACCTGATTTTTGACCTGCCTTCTTTAAGTTGTCATTGAGTTTTGACTGTTGATTTAAAATGCTGCTCCTTTTAAACATTTCACAGAATCATAGAAGTGGACATGGTCCCATGTAAGGCATCTTGTCCTGCATGTACTCAGTGGAGGAAATCCAGAGTTAGATCTCCAGCAGAAGGCTGGCCTGCCTCTGTTTGAAAACCTCTGGACCCAGTTGGATACTGGTTCATTGGTCAGATTCTATAGCTATGCAGTAACTCTATGAAATGCCACAAAAGTGTTCAGAGCTTTGTTCACA
The DNA here is from genome assembly GCF_019175285.1 of Sceloporus undulatus. Lineage (NCBI taxonomy): Eukaryota > Metazoa > Chordata > Lepidosauria > Squamata > Phrynosomatidae > Sceloporus > Sceloporus undulatus. The sequence goes on from NC_056525.1 coordinate 86,599,283, forward strand.
AGAGGTGGTTCTCTCTCTCTCTCTCTCTCTCTCTTTCTCTCTCTCTCTCTCTCTCTCTCTCTCTCACACACACACACACACACACGAGAACAGGAGAGAAGAAACCGAAATGCCCCAAAATTAAGCCAGGCTGTGAGATCTACAGTTAAACTCAGTTCCATGTCTGAAGTTAAATGCAGTTCCGAGACTGCAGTCTGGGTGTGCAGGCACTGAATTCCCCTTTGAAATACTAGGATGAAGAACTGATGACTGACCTCTGTGTCTAGAAGCACAAAGGCTAGCTGTGTCTATATACTACACAATAAACAGTTATAACAGTTTGATGCTATTTTAACTGCAATGGTTCAATGTCATCCTACACTGGGGTGTAAGGGGGTCTTGGGGGGATGGGGATTCAGGGGTGGGGCCAAAAGGGCATGCCCTCACCTTCCTGTCCAGCATGGTTTTACATGTGTGTAATGTCATGCTGGGCCGGCAGGAAGAGGTGCTCTGGGCCTCTCCCTTCCTGCTGCAGGCCATGGCACATGGCAGGGAGGTGTGTGGGAGGCACTCTACTGGGTGTCACCCCTCTTCTGGATTTTCACCTGGTGTGGTCCACACCCCCGCACCAATCTAGTGATGCCACTGCCATGGCTACATCCCCTGGAATTCATATCAGTCTGATGAGGTGCTTAGAATTCTCTACCAGAGGGCTCTTAGGTATTCTGAACACATTCCAAATTGTCCAAATCTTCTGAAGGTATCATTGTCAACTTGAGGCCAGGATATCTGAAGGATTGCCTCCTCCCATATGAGCTTGGCCAAAATGTAAGATCCTCATAGGAATACCCGCTTGCCTTTCCCACAAGCCTGTGAGGCTAGGTTGATGCATATATACGACAGGTCTTGCTCTGTATTAGGCTCCTCAACTTTGGAATTCCGTCCTGAGGAAAGTAAGTCTAGCTATCACTTTTGAGCTTCTGGTGCTATTTTGCTTGGCTCTCAGTCCTTAAAATTAGACTAGCTGCTTTGGCTGTGGTTTAAAATTATTATTAAAGAAAATTTTTTGGCCACCTCATGTCTATTCATGTATTTAATATTTTAAGTATTTTTACCCATTGCACATCACCTCATGGGTCCTGGTGGTTTGAAAATACATTAAAATTAAGCACCTGAATGGCAATGTAAAGCAGACCCATTCAGATTTTGCAGCCCGCAGAGGATGGTACCAAATGTATTCTAACTAACTTCCTAAGTATTTCTCCCGGATTAGAAACCTATAGAAGTGGTGGCTGGTCATTCCCATGTCAGCAAACCAGCAAATCAACTCTGGGTTTAGCCTGCAATTTAATGGAGCTATCTATGATGCTGAATTTGGGCATGGAATGTTGGGGCAGCGCTTCAGAGAGCTTTAAAGTTCACATTGAAACCCAGGGTGGATTCACTTATTTACCAGTTGCCACAGGCTAATTGTATGTAAAACATAAACATTCTTGCAAAAGTTCCTATGAACAAATCTTGCCAAGAAAATCCCATGACCTTAGGTTAGACTTCAGAAATTACTTGAAGACACAAAACAACAACAGCAACAACAAAATCAATATGAAGAATAACAAAGTCTAGCTGGAGAAAAACTGTTGGTTCTCTGTAATTTTTCATGTGGTGTTTTATATTCATAACAGGCTATGTTTTAGTAATGTGACTAGTATTGTTGTTTAGCCAAAGGCTGTTTTTGGCATTATGTACACTTGATTTCATGTTGAAAAAATATATATGAATAGATGGTTGTATCCAGAGAAGAGTGACCATAAAGATCTAGAAACCATGCCTTGAGGAGCAGCTTAGGGAGCTGCGCATGATTAGCATGGAGAAGACAAGATTAACGGGTGACATGATATCCATGTTTAAATATTTGAAGGGATGTGGTGTTGAGGATGGAGCAAGCTTGTTTTTTTGCTGCTCCAGAGACTAAGACATGGAGTAATGAATTCAAGCTGTAGGAAAACACATTCCACCTAAACATTAGGAAGAACTTTCTAATGGTAAGAGCTGTTTCACAGTGGAACACTCAGCCTCGGAGAATGGTGATGTCTCCCTCTTTAGTGGTTTTTATGTGGTCTTATACTGGGAAAAATGAATAGATATTTGTTACTACTGATAAGCTAAATAAGTTATATATAATATATGTGTGTGTGTACACGTGTGCGTGTGTGTGTGTGTGTGTGTACTGTTTTTAGACCTCTGTACTGCCCAGCCCTGCTGTTTTGTTCTGTTTTTTTTAACGTTTGGTTTTATTATATCCCATCATTGGCTTTATCTTAGTTTTATTATTTCCTTGTACTGTATTTTATGTTTTTAATTTGGATAGGTTTAAAAAGTATTATATTCTTTTAAGGCCAACTTTTAATATTTCTTCTGGCATCCCATTACTCTTCCTCATGTTTGCATTAAATACATCAGATACAGTGGTATCCATCCATTAGCAGTCTGTATGGGCAACATCACACAACACAAGTATGTACAGGAGGCTGTTTTGTATTTATGCAAATATTGGTCCATTGGGCCCCATGTTCTCAAATCTGACTAGTGGCTGCCCCCAAAGGGGTTTTTTTTTTTGTATGACTCTTTCCTAACCCTATCTAGAGATTCCTGTGATTCACTGATGGATCCCCATTCAAGTGCAAACCAGTCCTAATCCTGCTTAGTTTATGAAATTAAGTGAAGGGCCCTTTCCTACTACAGCCATCACTTTGTTATGGCTTCATCCTAAGCAGTATTGGGATTTACAGTTTGGTGAGCCACTACAGCTCTCTGGCTGAGAATTCTAAGTGTCCCTCCCTAGGTAAAGGTATTCCCCGTTGACAAGGTTGTCAAGTCATGTTTGACCATAGGGGGCGGTGCTCATCTCCATTACAAAGCCAAAGAGCCAGCATTGTCAGAGACTACTCTGTGATCATGTGGTGAGCATGATTGCACAGAATGCTGTTTATCTTCTCACTGAAGTGGTACCTATTTATCTGCTTGCATTTTCATGCTTTCAAACTGCTAGGTTGTCAGAAGCTGGGATTAGTGATGGGAGCTCACCCATCATGCTGCACATGGCCTCAAAACTGCCAACCTGCCCATTTTGCAATTAACAGAGTCCCTCCCTACATAGTGCTATAATCATGTTGTGTGAAAGGGCTGCTGGTGTATTGAGGGCAGCATGGTGGTACTTAAGTTGCAATATCTTTTGACTTATTTTTTAATAAATTATCTTAAAAGATGATAACTATCAGACAGAAACAGATGTCTTCTTAATCAAACAGTTCACAATTTACAAGCAAAGAAAGAACATGATGAAAGACTGAACTCCAAGTCAAGGGCTGGGATCCAAAAGGGTTATTTGATGTTGAAACTACTTTCCTCAGTGGCACTGGGAGGGAGGCCATTTTCCCTCCCACAACCTGCAGCTCCTCAGGCTCAAAATCTGCTCCAAAAGGGCTGTGAATCCTTCTTGAACAGGTATTTATTCTGCATGGATATTTGCATTGGGTGGAAAAGCACACAACAAAATCCCATTAGTTGAATGGATCAGGCCTAGGTATGTATACTCAGGGCTATGTGGATGAGTCTTTAATGTTCTGTGTATAGGGGGTTGGATAGGTTACGCTGCTTGTGTGTAATATTTTGCCACAAAGAACATGTAACTTTCATCGCACTTTGCAAATTGGCTAGGTGGGATGCGAATTGTGACCCATGAACAGGGTGACCAGATGTTATAACTGCAAAGGAGAACAAAGCACTGTAAAATGTAGGACAGTTAAGAAAAATGTGGGACATTCCCAGATGAAAGTTAAAAATAATCATAGAAATATAAATTAATGTTTCTTAGGCATACTCAAAATGGAGGACATTTTGAAAATCCTCCTGGACAGAAGGGTGAAATATAGAACATGTCCAGGAAAAAGAGGATGTCAGGTCAACCTGCCCACGAGGTGCATGCAGGCCTCATGGCCAATTTTGTGGCCCTCAAAGGGGGCAATATTTTTGTGCCCAAAAGTCCCATAGGGGCATGGGGGCATTTTGTCATGTATTTACACCCCTCATGACAATATAGGCCCAGAAGAAACTTTTGTTAAAAGCAAGAAGTGAATAGAAAGTGACTTCAGTTTACTTCCTGTTGTTAAAAAAAAAAGGTTTTTCCTTCACCTACAATGGCCCAGAGGGTCTCAAAAATAGTGAAAATTCCCTGCTATAATCCTTGAAGGCATATTTTGTATGGGGTGTAGTGTGGTTGTAGATGCAATGAGAAGAACTAGACCATTCAGTCAGTATGGACCATTATACAAATTCAGCCTTGTGGTAAAACAACTGCCACAGGATATAACATAAAATATTTCTGACAAAGTAGCCTCATAGTCCTGAATGCCATTGGTTAGTCCCAACCAGAGCAGATTCATTGGATCTATTGTTCAATGGTGAATCAACACTTATATAAATTTCATTGGTTTAATACAGTCTACTCTAGTTTGGATTAGCAGTAGTATTGAGGCTACAATGTGTATTTTACCAAGGTTATTACAGAGTTTGTAAAAGTTGCTTTTTTGGACCACAAAACCAAGAAAACCCCAGCTATGGCTTTTCCAGCCTTTCAATCAGGAAAAAGGATTTTGTTCACCTGCTTATTTTCCCTCATCAAAGAGGAAAAATAGGGCTATGATTAGCATACCCAAGAGCTGGGGTTTGGGGAGCAAAATGGAAAAGGAGTTAATAAATTGTAAGATTTATTACCAAGGCAACTGGTGAGTCTTGGACTGGCAAATCTTGGCTACATAACAAGCTACCTTCAGCTCCATCCAACCGGCTTTCCCCCCAGCTGCAGAAATAACAGAGCACATGAAAGGTAATATTTTTTGCTATTAGTGAAGAAAGGGAAAAATGTGATCTTTGCTACAGCCTTGGGAATAATTTTCCAAAGCTACATAGAAAAAGCCAAAGTGAACAGTGCTTTTCTTGGCAGCAGCTTGCCTGCTTAGCTCACATCAATAATTTTAATGCTTTATTTGTGGTTTGGTTGTAGCAATTGGTGAAAGCCGATGGAGAGAGAGAAAAAGTGACAAAATCTACTAAATATTCCCAAAGTTCACGAGTTTCATTAAAAATACACTACAGTTTTGAGAAGCCCTAGAAACTGTACAGGCTAATAAAGTATTGCTATAAAAGCAGTTTATTTTACGTTTTCAAACATCTCTGAAAAGCATTTTACGAGGCTTTAATTAGACCTTTATGGTCTGAAGAGTTACAATGACAGATTGTCCAGAATTTTTAGAGATTCCTAAATTTTGTGCCCTGGCATCATCACTGGCTAAGCACAAAAGAAGGAAATATTCCTTTTGTAATATACCTGTGCTTTCCCCAGCCTCTTAATTATAAAAAATTGGCTTGGAACTGATTTTTTTGTGATCAGCAAATACAATTATCCCTCCAACTGATGAAAACTATGTTTTGGAAGTACTATTAAACTAATGCTTCAGTTGGCACAAATGAACATACTTCTTTTTTTAAAAAAAATAGTTCAAATACAGCATTTTAATCTAGACATTGGCAAAATTTTGGGCACTAATACAGGGACTGTAGACAAGAGACAGTGATTCTGAATAGCTGCACTGTAGATTTATGAAAGGAAGTTCCTAGCAATGAGAACACCTGGCCAATGGAACAAGTTGCCTGTGGAACTTGTGGAATCTCTTTCTCTGCCAGTTTTAAAGGGGAGTCTGGAGAAACATCTGCCAGGAGTGGATTAGGTCTAGAGGAGTGGTTTTCACCCACTTGTCCCCAACATCAGGATTTCTGCTGCCTCTCCAAAGGCAGAAGCCTGACTGGCTCAGCTTCCTTTATTTTAGCAGGAAACTGCAGTATCCATCTCTCCACCACCCTGAATTTTACATATTATAACCCTACCAGTAAGGGATGCCCTCCTGTTTGATATAAGGGCCTTTGTAAGCCAATAAACCCTTAGCCCAATTTAAGTGTGTTTATTCCAATGTAAATTTCACTCTCATTGTTCAGAGTTACTGACTCCCCAGTAAATGTGTTAACACTAATCCATACACATTGTTGTTTGCTATCAAGTTGGCTTTGCTTATGGTGACCCTATTAATGAAAGACCGCCAAGAACCTCAGTCATCAACAGCCTTTGCAAATCCAGGGCTGTGGCTCTCCTTTATTGAAGAAATCCATCTGTGGTGTGTAATGTGGTTTTCCTCTTTTTCTGCTGCCCTCTACTTTACTGAGTGTTATTATCTTTTCTAGTGATTCATGTCTTCTCATGATATATCCAAAGTACAACAGTTTCAGTTTATAAATTTTTGTGGGTTTTTGTGGCTATGTGGCCATGTTCTAGAAGAGTTTCTTCCTGACTTTTCGCCAACATCTGTGGCTGACATCATTTATTAACTCCTTTCAACATCTCCACCTTTCCTTCCATTGACAGCTGCTTGCTGCCCTTGACTGCAAAGGCTATTGGGGAGGGCCCTACAGACACACACAGAGAAAAACAGGTATATTTACTATTTCTCTAATTCATGTAAAAACGTCAGATTAAATACTTAGCTATTCTACCAAAGGTGCAGTGCAATTACACAATGAATTGTCAGCCATGGTCATTGACCACATGTTGTGTTACACTGGTGTTCAGTATTGGGGTTGTGTATACTTCACCAGTGGGTATGCTGGAATGATGTAGGATATCAGTCCTAGCCAATGTAGCCAATGAGAGGAATATTTGTAGTTGTAGTCCAACAACATCTGGATGACTACACAATTCCCAACCCTGACCAAACTGAAAATAGATCTCACCTGCTGACTGAAAGTTAAAAAGGTGGTCCTTGTGGTGGTGGGTAGTTCATGACTGGAGTACAACCACAGAAGATGCTGTATCTGAGGTTTCCATTCAACCTCAGAGGGGAAAATGTCCAGGAAAGGGCATCTAAAGGAAGTCTTGGTTGATTATGAAACTCATGAAATCAAGCAGTCCCAGTTCATCTATAGAAGTGTCGATTGACCTGTGGCCCTTCAGATGTTGTGGAACTACATTTTCCATGCAAGTGGTGAAGTTGAATTGGAGAGGAGTTCATCAACATCTGGAAGGCCAAAAGTTCTTCATACTTCATATATGGCTTTATCAAGAAAACCTAGCACATCAGATTCTGTTGAAAAATTAACTGGAAGTCTGTGGGGATATTATGTACAGGACAAATGTACTTACTAAGGCAGATTCCAATTCAGAGTTTTATAACATTCTTCTTTTTGAACTCTCAAATTCCAGAATCCCCCAGCTAGTTTTTGACCAGATGTGTGTGTGTGTGTGTGTGCGCGCGCGCACACACACACACACACGTATATATCATATGGGATTCTGGGAATTGGGAGACACAAAAACATTTCCAAGTCCTGTCCAAGTCAATAACATGACTGCATTGTCCTGGATCAGCCAAAGTTTCTGAAGATTTTTCAAAGGCAGCCCCATCTGTAATGCATTACAGTAGTCAAATCTGGCCATAATTAATGCTGACAAGATTATAAATGGTATGATGCTACACAGAATCGTAGCATTTTATTATGGATTCAGGACTGCTGTTCTTCAGCTGGCCCAATTAATCCAATATAGCATAGAAAGCTAGAGAGCAGTGAAATGTTCCTCTTCCCATTTAAACAAAGTGAAGCTAAGGAGACTGATGAACAAGGAGCAAAGAGTACACAGTTACACAATTCTCATTTTTTAAAAAAGCAGCACCTGCTATAGATTTCTGCCTCTCACCCATAACTATAAATTTAGACAGATGGGAAGCCTCAGGTACAAAATACCTGGCAGGGTAGAGCAACCCCTCCCTTACGGTATAACAGACAGACTGATCAGGTTATCCAAGTAAGATTAAAAATAACCTTTGGCCATGACTTTGGAGATAAAAAGAAAACATTGGAAGGCAGCCAGATCAATCATGTGGCACCTTAAGTGAAATTGTTTGAGAAATTGCCAGCACTAAGCAGATCAACTGGAGGGAAAATATGGGTTTGGATTTATTTGTTTGTTTATTTATTTAACACACTGAATTCTTTATTTTGGGCATTGAAAGAAAGTTGTCTCCCTAACAACAACAACAACAACAACAACAAGATCTGTAGATAGTGAATTTTGATTCTTTAAGTCATGGTGCGAGCAGATAACACAAAGCTTTCATTCAATGAACCAAGAGTGATCAGATTGACAGCAACACTTTCCAAAATGTTCTTGTCTGGATTTTTTGGTGGAAGGTGTTACATAGTTCCAAATATTTGTTGCTCTGTTTCTGTGGTAACAACAGTGGAATGGCCTATTACCCAGACAGCATCAATATATAGCATGTGGAACATTTCAGTGAGCTTTTAAAAAATATTTTTAAATTGGGTTTTTAGTTTACCTGTCTTTTTTATTTCTTCTTCTTAACCAAGACATATGATTCAAAACTTTATGCTCATAATTAAGAAGCAAATGAGTCTCAAAGAGGGGGCACAGGCGGAAGGAGGGTGAAGGTTAGCAGTAGAATATCTCATTCCTAAAATCAGATCCTTTTAATGTGACAGAGGTGACTGGAATAAGCTCTCATTTCTGATTCTCCTCTGTCCACCTCTCTTCCTTGTCTATCCATAAAGTAGTCAGTAGCAGCTGATGACTTCCATGTCATTGGCATGGTGCATCTGCTGTAGGTTTTACATCAACTTTAAATTTGCTCTCCACGGTTTTGAAACTTGTCCCCAAAACACATTCAGCACCTTGGATAGCTCCCTAAAGTTCAGACAAATACCTGGAATGAATTCATAGCCCCACATTCAGAAAGCTGCCACTGGAAATAATAGATTTTGTATAACTGTCAAACAAGTTTTTTTTCTTCCCCCACTGAGAAAAAGAAAAGTACAATAACACCAAAATCCACAAAACAGTAATACCCTATATTTGGCCAACCAAAATGCACAAAATACATGCTGCTTTGGGGTTGGCTGAATAAAGGTATCACAGTTTTGTGGATTTCGGATGTTATTGTACTTTGCTGTATGGCCAACATGGCTACCCCTGAATATGTTTCCAAGAAAAATAAAGAATGTATATGTATATAAAGAAGGATCTCAAATGAGCATATATTATGCACAAGTTTCTAGAGTGGGCTGTTTTTTCATGGCACCACCTTGGACAAGCATTCTGAAGCAATTGTTCCACTTCTTAACACTGCTCCAGAGCTTGAAAACCTTACTTTTGGGAATCAGGAAAAGTATCAAAAGACCACATGCTGGTTGAAAGATTCAAGGAATTGTAGAAAGTATATCTTTCACCAAGCTCTGCACAATGCATGTATCCCAAACTGTTTCTGAAATACTTTCTAGGCATAGCTGGAGGAAAATGCTGTAGAGGAAGCAGCTGGTGGGATGCTGGGTGTCATGCAAGATACTGTTTAGCTTAGTGGTTGGGATGTTTCTATAGACAGTAAATATCTTGTGTACTGGGTTTCATCCCAGCACCAATACAAGATGTTTTCCTGCCTTAGGAAAAGGACATGATAGAGTCCCTTCCCCACTCCATGGGGAACACTGTTGTTGTGTGTCTTCAAATCATTTCCTACCTATGGTGACCTTATCACTGGGGGTTCTTAGCAGATTTTTTTCAGAGGGGTTTGTCCTCTGAAGCCAAGAGAGTATGACCTAGTTAAGGTGAACCAGGGTTTCCATGGCTGAGAGGAAATTCAAACCCTGATATCGCAGAGTGCTAGTCCAACACTCAAACCACTACACTGCTTGGCTCTCTTGAACCCATTTTCAACTGACAGGAGATACCATCCTCCATCGCCATCAGACTAGTGTAGAGGGCCCAAGAGAGCCCATGTGACATACAGAGCTCTGTTGTCTGTCCTGCAACAGTGGGAGCCAACCGTGGAGTCCAGGAGAAAAACCACAAGATTGCCCCCGCTGGCCACCAGTGTATGCGCCTGGAAGCCATCTCATCTCTCTGCCTAATAGCAGAGCTTCTTTTCCACCCTTCTGGGCTAATAATAATAATAATAATAATAATAATATATTTATATTTTCCCATCTCTCCCTGGAGATCGAGGTGGGATTACAACAAGGATAAAACACAATAAAACAAAGATGATACAATAAAACAGCAATATGAACTAGCATAGTAGATCTGTTTCTTATTTGGGTCATTCTCTGACCAGCTGTGTATGTAGTGGCATATGATCCATCTCATTATACTATGGACTATTTTATATATGCAGCTATATTAGCAGATGGCTTCTGATAATGATGTGTCATAGACCCATGGTTCCAAGGGAGCATTTTCCCATGTAGTTCAGATGATTGTATTCATGCTTGTACACTTATGAAAGAAGAAATATCTGAAATCACCCACTTTCTTTTCCCAACATGCATGTCTTTACAGCAAACTTAGCACTAATGTTTTGTTATGAACAGAGTTTGGAAAGGTAGATTCTGGAAACTGCTTACAAAAATCAACAATTCCAGTCCCTAGTGTGAATTTCCTTAAATTCTGTCATTGTTTTCCAGGACACTCCAGCCATCTTTGAGTTTTGTCTCCCTTCCCTTCCCACTTGGAACTTTACTTATTTCATTTTTACAGCCCCAAGGATGTAACTGCCCCTTGTGGTATACAAATCAAAATCATGATATAGGATATTAAAACAGTAGCAATAAAACAGGTCAGGATAAATACAAGATAAAATCAGAATCAGTACATAATCAAACCGAAAGCAAAGTTCCAGCTCTGCAAACATAAACACACTTATCCCTGAGTAAGTTCCACTTAATTACTCAAAGCTTGGACATTTTCAAGTTACAGTAGTTATTTTTATAGTTCCATGGTACGAAAAAAGCTACTACTGAAGTTATAATTTTTAACAGTCTTTATTTTAAAAAAAGAAAACCTGCAAAAATATTGTGTGCCTTTGAGTTGTTTCCAATTTATGGTGACCATGAGGTGAACTTGTCACAGGGTTTTTTTTTTTTCAAGATTTGTTTAGAGAGAGGTTTCCTTTGCCTTCCTCTGAAGCTCAGAGAATGTGATTTGCCCAAGATCACCCAGTGGGGCTCCATGTTCGAGTGAGGTTCCAATCCTGTTCTCCAGAGTCATAGATCTACACTCAACCTGCTACGCCATGCTGATACTCTATTTACTTTTTACTGATTTAAAATAATAATCATACCAGAGGCTACTGGTCTATAATAAAAAAACAGTGCTCTGTCTACTTCATCATCACTTCAGCATACACAGCAGAGTATAACACAGCAACATGAAGCACAGCACAAGCCAGCACTTGAAACCAGGTGATATTCCTCCTCAACCATTTAGTGCAGCAGTACTCTATAACTATAGAAGCCAATCACATTGCTAAAGACTGATATTGTCCCTTTCTAAGCTATGTTCACAATGTGGTGTAATTGTGCTTTTATTATTTGTAAAAGAAACTATTTAATGTCTTATTTCTATATGTTGGGCTTACTTCTAGAAAGACTGGTATAGTATTGGGCTGTCATCCACACCTGGCCTTTATCCATTATCCTGCTCCTTTAAACTCCATGTTGTTCATGAACAAATTCAAATCAAGCCAATATTATCTAAAGGACAATAACTATGGGAAGGTAAAATGCAGACTTAAACATAATATCATTTGTAATAAGGTGATCTGATTCAGACATCAAGTAACTGGGTACTGAAGCTGGGTAAAACAGGGAGTCTCCGTTATTATTCCTTTAAAAAATAGATATGGATAGCATTTGGGTGAAATTCCTGAAGAACTGAATGGCAAACCAGAGAATTAAGGCCCTGCTCCAAGGCCAAATAAGTCAGTATGGAACCTGCTTATATTGAGCAAAGAAGGTGTTAAGGAGGAGAGGGAGCCAGACGACTGAACTTTGGATAACCAGACAAAGGTGTATTTAGCAGACCTCTCCCATTTAATTATGAAGGGTCAAACAACTTGTTAATTTATGACTTGGTTCATGCTTAAACAAACACCCAAAAATGGAACACTGAAACTAAACAAATTGAGAGGTTTGGTGAAAGTTGTGAAGCGTTTGAGCATTTGCCAGGAGTAACGAAGTGGAAAATGTTCACACCACAGGCTACATTACAATACACCTGTACAAATAAAAAGAAAGCCAGGACTGTCTGATAATCTACCACTGCCTCCTTAAGGGCTTCTATATATTATCACATGTTGGAGCTGATTAGGCTGAAGCAAAGGCAACCATTTGAATCTGGAAGTTGTGTAGTCATCTCTGTATACTGAAGCGCACTCCCTCACCAGTATTTGCAGCTCCTAATATCTTACTGAGATACTATATGTAAAAAAAAGTTCCTGCTAGAAGTAATCTCAAACTCACCTAACAGGGCCTGCAAACAAGTGCATACAAAAAGGACTTTTTTCTGTGTTGACATTTTTCAGGGTATGTATTTTATAGATGTAACAACAATATAACTGCCTGAGGTGTTTACAGCCTAAAGCAGGGATGGCAATGGATTGGCTTTCCATATCACATTGAACTGAAATTCCTAGCATTCATAACCATTGGTTATGCTGGCAAAGGCAACTGGAGCTGAAGTTTATTACCATCTTGAGTGCATTTTCTGCCCCTGAATAACAACAAGGACAATAACTCCTCCAACTGACCCAATTTAGCAGGACCATCCCAAAAATCGGCCACTCGGCTGGATGGGCAGGCTGCTTTGCCGCTAGAAGCGGCGGCGAAACTACAAGCCCCAGAGTCCTCTGGGGCTTGCCCCGGCTTCTTATTGGTGCGCAGGGCAGAAGGAGTGTCTCTTCTGCCCCGCGACACTCTAGGAGCAGGGCTCTATGGTCCGGGAGTTCCGGTCCTCCATGGCAGCTCATTGGGCAGTTGCCCTGGAAGAGGAGTCTCCTTGACCACGTGGTCTGGGGGCGGAGCCAGGGCCTATTTAAGGCCGCGCTGCCGGATCCAGCCCTCAGTCGGCGCTTGGCTCCGGTTGAGGACGGAGACAAGCTGGAAGGGAGGAGGCACTGGAGTGCTTCTCCCACCCACCCACTGCTTGGTTCTGGGCTTTTTGTCACAACTTGTGGGCGGCAGCATAGGCCAGGATCTGTATGGTGTGGTACCAGGGCTACAGAGTGCTGGTTTGGGAGTCAGTCGTGACCCAGGGGCGAATAGGGCAGGCGTATGGCCATTGTGGGGGCCATAATGCGAGAGTGCCTCCCGGTGACTAGGGGCTTAGCGAATATGTGAATGCATGGCAGAGTTGCGGTCAAGTGGTGTTCCTTAGCCCCTAGGTCCTCCCAATGACTGGTGGGGACCAGGCTTTTGCTAATCAGACAAACATGGGGTTGTTTGATTTCGCAGATCCTGACCTCATGCTTTGTGCCAACCCTACCAATTGTTTGCTAATTAATAAAGTTGTGGCCTTTCCTCCAGCTTGGTCTCCTGTGGTTATTTGGCGGCAGCATCTGAGGCAATTAATCCTCTGTTGTCCACTTTCCTGCTTTTAAAATGTTCCAATTTCTCTCTCTTTCTCCCACTTTTCCCCTTTGTCCTTGGCTTACATCAGTTCCTCTAAAGGCAGCTCAAAGTACAAAAGTAGTTTGTGCACTATTGCTGCAGTAGCCAGGAGAAGAGATGAGGACATATTATCTTGCCCTTCCTAGGAGGTTTAGGCAAAAGCAATCTGCTGCAGCCTCTCTTAGCTTATGCGTTCTTCCTCATTAATAACATTTGTCATTTGGACCACATTCTGATGTTGTTTAGACACATGTATTCAAGTTTTCATCTGTGAAATGTTGGAGGGTATGTAGCACAGGGCATGCAGCAGGGGAAGATGGGTCTAGGCAGGAAAATATGGCAAGCATGAGGACTCAGTTCATGCTGCAACATGACTCCTCCAAAGCAAGTTGGTTTGTATCTTCCATCAGCCCTAACTGGACTAAACTTTAGCCATCTCTTGTTTAAGGGGATGCATGTACTATTGGGGATTTGGTGGCTTAGTGGTTAAGACACCAATTCTAACAATCGTAAGGTCAGAAAGTTGGCAGTTCAAGGCCCAAGTGCCTCATGATGGGGTGAGCTCCTGCCACTAGTCCCAGCTTCTGCCAACCTAGAAGTTCGAAAGCATACAAATGCAAGTAGATAAATAGGTACCACTTCAGTGGAAAGGTAACAGTGTTTGGTGCAGTCATGCTGGCCTCATGACCACTGGAGTTGTCTTTGACAATGCTGTTTCTTTGAGTTAGTAATGGAGGTGAGCATTGCCTCCTACAGTTGGTTATGACTAGATATTCATGTCAGGTGAAAGCCTTTACCTTTACCTTTTCATGTACTTTCCCCATTATTATTATTATTATTATTATTATTATTATTATTATTATTATTTTCAAAGATTTATATCCCACCCTTCTTACACAATGGGACTATTGCAAGGATATAGCTGATTTTTTTGGTCATTGGGAGGGTGGTCTTGCTGAATTCTCTTCTTTCACTATGAAAGCTGGCTACTATGTTTTGTTAACATGCTTTTCTTTCTCTGTACAGTGAGTGCCATAGCTGGAAGGAGAACATTAGTGTTTGTTTACTGAAAAGAATAAATATCAGGGTTTTTTCTTCTAATAGGATCTGAACTCCAAATGAATTTATAAATGGCTTGGGCCCAGGATACCTAAAGGACCGCCTCTCCCCATATATTCCGCCTCGCACCCTCAGAACATCTAGGCAGCAATTACTAAAGGTGCCTGGGGCTAGGTTAGCCTCCACCACACGGAGGACATTTTCCACGGCTGCCCCAGCCCTTTGGAATACGCTGCCCACCGAGCTCCGCTTGTCCACCACCCTGGCCCAATTCAGGAAGGATTTGAAAACCTTCCTGTTCCAACAGGCATTCCCCGAATAAAATCCTGTGGGCTTCCCTCCTCTTCCGTGGCCAAGAGGTTGGGCTATGGGGCTTTTTGTTTGTTATTTTTTTTATGATTGCTGTATATGTATTTTAATTTTTCTTGTCTTTGTGTTTTGATTGTATTTTAATCCTTGTTGTACGCCGCCCTGATTATAAGAAGGGCGGGATATAAATAAAAATTTTATTTATTATTTATTATTTTACTGCCACACTACAGAAATAAAACAGTTTCACACCATTGTAACTGCCATGGCTCAGTGCTATGGAATTCTTGTAGTTTTGTGAGATATTTATCCTTACCTGTCAGAGAGCAGTGGTGCTCCACCAAACTAGAAATCTCAGAATTCCAGAGCACTGACACATGAAAGTTAAAGTGGTGTCAAAGTGCTTTATTTCTGCAGTGTGGCAGCAGCTGGTGTCTTATAATTTTCTCTACTTTTCCTAAAGAAAGAAAAATATATATCTTATACCATATTTTAGGTTCTCCCACCAGATGACCTTTCCTCATATCAATCTTATTTAAAAAAAATAATAATTTGCTGTAATATTTGCTAAGATCTTGTATTACTTGATGAAATCTGAGTTCTGCCAGATGGAACACCTCCTTGTCCTCTTGTCCCTGTATGGTGAACCTCCCTCCTGAATTTTCTTTATATGTCCATTTAGTGTCTTGACAAGGTAGGGGAAATCAACAAGCATCTGGCGATGGTGCAATAACTGGATACAAAATGGCAAAGATGCCTTCTAAGACCTCCTGAGATCTTCCGAGGTCCTGGAGGATGATGCCAGTGTTGTGCATTCAGCTATAGAAACATGGACAGACTGTTATTGGCTTCTCTTTGCCTTCCCCAGGCAGTTACATGGCTGCATCACTGGCAGGGGAAGGCGAGTTCTTCATTTTGAGTGATTATTATTTCATGGAGTAGGTAAAGAATACCTTCTCCTGTCATGACAAAAAAGAAAGAAAGAAAAAAGACCCACATAGAGTGTACTTAGGTATGTATATGTCACCAACAGGATAGGAGTCATTAGTCATTATTTTTGTCATCAAAATTTTATTCATATATGACTGATGTAAATAATTTACAATTCAGCTGTTTACATGGTTCCATGGATGCCTTAGGGTGTCTAGCAACATGATGATGATGATGATGATGATGATGATGATGATGATGATGATATAAAACAGTGATGTAGACACTTAAAATCATTGGAAGCTGACCAATACCAAAAAATACAGTACAAAAACTGCCATTTCATGTAGTCAAGTAAGTCTTACCTCCTAATCATTCATTTGGCAAAAATATTTACTGACCTAAAAATAAAAACTGAAAAGGCCTTGATAGGGAGAGAGTTCCACAATGAAGAGACATTTTTCAGGCTGTACAAATTCTTCTTCCATCAAATTGACTTTGACTTATGGCTTCCCTATAAAGAAGAGAATTCCTGTCTTTTTAGCAGTTCATAGTATCCATAGAATATTCATAGAATCATAGCACTGTAGAGTTGGAAGAGACCACAAGGACCATCCAGTCCAACCCCTTGCCATGCAGGAAATCACAATCAAAGCACCCCCGACAGATGGCCATCCAGCCTCTGTTTAAAGACCTCCAAGAAAGGAGACCATATTCCTCCAGGACCATATTTCAAATGTGTTGATACTCATCCTGTCAACTTTCTTCACTGTCTATGCTTTCACAACCATACATAGAACCTGGAAATACCTGGATGACTGTGACTTTGGCAGTAGATTCTGACTATATTAGATACTGCTGCCCAATCACTGATAAGTGCAAAAATTTTACCACAAAGATGAATGGGCCATTTCATTTTTGAATTTATATGGTTTATATGGTTAGATCACGCTGGATTAATTTCAAACTACAGAAACTACAAAGTAGTTGTTGTCATGCTGAAATCAGTCTTTTGCTTACAAAATGAGACAAACTCATTACAGAGTTTCTTTCCATTTGGATTCAACCTCTCAGAGAAGTTGTAGAGCTGGTTTTTCATTTTAATTTCTAGCACTGAGGCTTGAACCATGTGATGGTATTTTAAAGATGTACTTTGGAGCCTGTGCAGAATGCATTTTCCTAACCAAACTGTTACAGTATGCCTTCTCACAGCATCATTTAAAGGGCAAGGCTTCCAATTAAGACAAGTTTCAAGCAAATTGAATTCTCCACTGCTAAATATATTAACTATTGCCAGTGTTGCAGATTCTGACCTGTTGCCAAATTTAATTCAATTGTTGATCACCATAAATTTGTTATTGAGTAAAATTAACAAATAGAATAGCTATTCTATATGATAATAATAACCACCTTCATTTGATGACACTGAACATAAATTTAAAAAGGAAGGACCAAGGTAAAAAGGAGAGAAAATACATCTCAGTTCACAACAACAAAAGTCTTGCTGTATTACAGTCAAGAGAGCAAGAGTGTAGTACAGGTTGAGTCTCCCTTTTCTGTAAAGCTTGGAATCAGAAGTGTTTTGGATTTCTGAATTTTTGGATTTCATAAAACCTGTATTTGCATATATAGTCAGCCCTTAGTATCTGCAGGTGTTCTATTCTGGAACCCTGCCCCCCCCCCCCAGATGAAAAAGAGCACAGAAACTCAAATCCCGCAGTTTTCAATGGCAGCACGCCATTAGGAGCAATGGGGCTTGTTCTCCATGGATGAGGGCAGGGCAGGCTGTACATATGTAATGAGATATCTTGGAGATGGGACCCGTGTAAACACAAAATTTGTTCATGTTTCATGTGCACCTTATGCACATAGCCTGAAGGTAGCTTTATACAACATTTTTAGTAATGATGTGTATGAAACAAAGTTTGTGTACAACGAAACATCAGAAAGAAAATCACCCATGAAAAAAGTTTTCAGTTTTGAAATGTTTTGGATTTTAGAATTCCAGATAAGGGAAACTCCACTTGTAGCAGCTTAAGTGTTGGACTGTGGGACCAGGGTTCAAATCTCTCCTCAGTCATGGAAATCCACTGAGTGACCTTGGACAAGTCATCCTCTTTCAATCTGAGAAAGGCAAATGCACACTTTTTCCAAACAAATCTTGCACAAACAAACAAACCTGTGATAGATTCCCCTTAGGGTTGCAACAAATAAGAAAACTACGTGAAGGCACATGACAACAATTCTAGTCAACTATTTCTAATCAATCTTTGATTTTAATTAAAAGGTTTTAAGTAATAGGCTATATGGAATGTTTATCCAGATATATATGAAGGTGGCTTGCTTTCTATTTCTTAGGAAACGATTTTTTTCCCCTGCAGCAAATAACATTTGGAATCAAAGAAATGGATTTGCAGGGCCTGGAGCTGGGAATTTTGGGGTCAAGACACAGAGTGATATGACCTGACCCTCACTCAGCCCTTGAATAAATGCCCAATTCCTTTCTTCCTACTGCTTAGGGCCATAATTCCTGGATATATCTTTATGGTAGAAGAAGTAATGTGTTCCTAGTTGACCTAGATTCCAATGACAGGCCAAATGTCAATCTCAGGTCTGTTCTTCAGGTATCTGAATTAATGAGTTGTCTGGATTCTTGTGGAACTCCACAGGACACCGTTAACGGCAACCCTGGCTGGTGTTTTCACAATGAGCCCAAGGGGGAAAGAGAAGCAATTAAAAATGTCTGAAACATTTCATGCCGCTAGGCCTGTGAATGCATGCAGACTAGATATTGCATCATAAATTCATGAACCCTGTGAAAGAGGAACAAGATATCAGAACGACCTGAGGCCCTGACACCTGGTATTATGAAATCTTCCCCTGCTTTCCAATATGAAGACTATTTGGGGGTGGGGGGAGGTTATAATAAATGGTGGAGTGGCTCAAGGCAATTAGAACTTATTCTTCAGGTGCTGCATGTCTGTCTTCTGATGGAGCAAGATTGGGAAATGATAGTGACAAAAACCCAGAGCAAGAAAAGTTGTTGTTGGAATCAGGAATGTAGGGTTAAACCTCCTTCAAGATAGACAGGCTGCTTTCAGAATGGATGGCATTTTGAATTAGAATGCTTATCTTTTCAGAATGCTTGGTATTTCATTTTAGAATGACTGTCATTTGTGTTATGGTAAGACCTGCTTTGATTTAAAACTGGGTTCAAGATGGTTGTCAAAAATCAACCATTCCTTCAAAGTCTGTTCTTATTTCATTTAGGACAAGGCTGGAAAACTTCTCTTTTCCCCTTTAAGCACCAAATTCAATTTTGGATAGGTTTGGGTGGAAGATCTGCATTCCAGTAGTTCGTGAGATTAAAAACAAAAGAGTAGGACCCAAAACAACAACACAGAATCACAGAATTGTAGAGTTGGAAGAGACCACAAGGGCCATCCAGTCCAACCCCCTGACATGCAGGAAATCTCAATCAAAGCATCAAAACATATTTTAGGTTAAAGTTCTTACTGCCATACAACACTGGTCCTTCAAGAATTGCACTGACTTCCAGTTTGCTTCTGAGCTCAATTCGAGGCACTGGTTTCTCCCTATGTAGCCTAAATGGTTTTGGGCCAGGATATTTGGAAGACCATGTCCCCCATGTGAGCCTGCCCCAAACTGCAGATTCTCGGGAAAAGGCCCTTAGCTATCCTAACACTTTGCAAGTCTAGGTTGGGTGTACCCTGACATAGCTTTCTTTGTTGCAGCACCTCCACTGGGGAACTGTTTTCCAAAGAAAGGTATACTGGGTCTACCTCTTCTGAGCTTCCACCAGGCAGCTAAAATTCAGGTGTTGTGTGTGGCCTTTGTTCTTTGAAACACCTGTGACTGTTCTGTTTGGATTTAAATTATTTTTATGGAGGATTATCATCATTATTATTATCATTGTCATCAGCAGCAGCAGCAACAGCATATGTGTACAGTATTTTAAATGGTTTTATTTCTTGTTCATGGCTTTGGGGGTCTTGAAGTAATACATAAATGCCTTAAATAAAGAAACAATAAATTAGGAGAGAGAGATTTTGGGAAATGGGGGAAGCAGTACAAAATCTGGGAAACTACAAATCAGTGGTGTACTGTGATACCTCCGGAGGAAGACTAGAGCTCTAGACTGCAGCTTTTGGAAGACCAGATTCAGCTTTGGAGTATGAAGGTCTACAAGTGCACTGGCGCAGTCTCTTACGCATAGTCTGTGGACACCTCTGTTCTAGATTGTACAATCCAGACCATCTTGGTTCTGGTTAGTCAGCTAAGATTCCAGTGTAAGGTGCTTTCTAAATCAATACTTGGGAGAATGCAAGCTGTCTTTTTCCAGGATTGCATCCATGTCACTACACTTCCTCCGCCCACATGGTTCAGGTGATTTGTGTGGTTTCAGACCACACCTGTGTTGATTAAGCCATGAGGGTGGCTATTTTTAATATGACCTTTGTGATATGGGAAGCAGCTCATATCACACAGGTGCAGCAAATCTTGCAACACTGCTATTGCTGATACTGTGTTCATGAAAATTAATTTTCATGTTTATAAGAATTAATCAGTTTGCTGTTAAAACATTTGTAGTAATATTATAGCCAAATCTTCAGTGGCTGGGCAATGGTGCCATACATAGAAATGATAAATAACACCACTTAGTGTTCTATGCATAACAGACCCATGTTTTTGTCTCTGTGTGTCTTTGTTAATTTTGAATATGAGGTACATATCCCCTTATTCCAAGATATCCAAATACACTGATGTTTTCAAATAAACATTATTTATTAAAATTTCTTGGGAAAGAGAAAAGCTGAAGACTTTTGGGAAAAACAAAATATTCAGTTTAACAATATACAAAGGGATCTTGTAGCACCTTTGAGATGAAAGGGGGGGAGGTTGGTAGCATAAGCTTTTGTAGGCTTACATCTACTTCATAAGATGCATCAGATATCTTTACATCTCAAATGGCTATGTCTTTGAATTCTTTACCTGAACATGTCTTCCTTGGTTTGCAGTATGTCCATGTAAGGCACTATAGTATCCTGCAACCCAGTCACACTAGACACTTATAGCACTATGATTCCATTTTAACAGTCATAATTCCATCCTATGGAATCCTGGGATTTGTAGTTTGCTGAGATACTGGGGCCCTCTGATTGAGTGCCTCCCTAAATTGCCAGTCCCAGGATTCCATAGGAAAGAAACATGTCAAGGTGGAATCATACTGCTATAATTTGGTAGTGTGAATGGCCCCTGGTCTCTAAGGCAGTGGTGTCACTAGGTTTGGCATCATCTGGTGTGGTAAATCATTGTGTCACTCAACACCATTGATCTCTTCCCATACCACATGATACAGAATCCTTAGTCATGCTTTTTATACTAATGTTGCTTGTTAATCATATTTCCTGTACATTACTGAATGTAATGGTAATAGTTTTGACATAAATAACTTAGGCTGTTGTGTGCCTTCAAGTTGTTCCCAATTTATGATGGACATAGGGGGGTTTTCTGGGCAAGATTTGTTCAGAGGAGATTTGCCATTGCCTTCCCCTGAGGCTGAGAGCATGAGACTTTCCCAATGTCATCCAGTGAGTTTCATGACCAAGCTGAAACTCGAAGCCAGGTCTCCAGAGTTGCAGTCCTGCACTCAGATCACTACACCACACTGGCTTTCTGAAAACTCGTAAAATTAAAATTATACCTTTTGATTACAATATCATATGCACAGTCTAAATGCATTTTCATCTACATAGTTTCATGTGGTTGAAGTAAAAAAATTGGTAAAAATATGATGTTTTTGAAAAATAATTTAAAGGTTTAAATTTTTATTGAAAAATTTAATTTAAAAAATATTTTTAATTTAAATTATTATTATTTATTTATTTTATTTTTAATTTTATTTTTTATAAAAAAAATAAAAATCAAAATTGAAAAAGGAGGGTTATTTTCCCTCCACATGTAAAGAAGCTACAATCTCACTTATTCCTAAAGAAGAAAAAGATCACACGCAAATGAAAAATTATAGACCAATCTCTCTTTTAAACAATGACTATAAACTCTTTGCAAATATTCTTGCAGAAAGATTAAAGAAGATAATAACATCTGTTATACAGAGTGATCAAAGAGGGTTTATTCCTAAGAGATACATTAGAGATAATATAAGGCACATTATTGATTTGATTGAGCATCATGAAGTACATAATGATAAGAAATTAGCAGTGTTTTTCTTTGATATTGAGAAAGCATTTGATAATATGTCTTGGAAATTTTTATTTCAAGTAATAGATAAAGTTCTAGACTGTATCAACAGGAGTATAGTGTCCCACTCAAGAGAAGTACCATTCTATTTTGCTTTGGTCAGATTTCACTTAGAATACTTTGTCCATTTCTGGGCACCACGGTCGAAGAAGGACATAGACAAACTGGAATGTAGTCTGAGGAGGGTGGCCAAACTTAGTGAGGAACAACAGACAGAACTGGATATGTTTAGCTTGGAGAAGAGAAGACTGAGGGGGGATAAGATACTCATCTTTAAATAGTTGAAGGGATGGCATGTAGATGATGGAGCAAGATTGTTTTCTGCTGAACATAAAGCAATCTATTCAAATGCAAGAAAAGAGATTCCACATACATTTTAGGAAGATTTTTTTTTTACTGTTACTGCTGTTCAGCAGTGGAATACACTGCTTGGGAAGGATGATGAACTATCCTCCTTTGGAGGCCTTCAAACAAAGGCTGGATGGCCATCTTTCAGGAATGCTTTAGTTATGTATTTTTGCATGGCACAAGGTTGGACCAGAGAGCCCTTGTATCTCTTCCAACTCTGTGTTTCTATGAAATTAGCAAGATTAGAAAAAGAGAGTATATAAGTAGTACTTTTGTTGTTATTGTTAACTGCCCTTGAGTTGATCTCAGCTCATGATGACCCTAGTATTATGGTGTCATCTGTGTATCTTAATTTGTTAATATTGGCTCTCGATAGACAGGCCCTATGGGGCACCATTGTCATGTGCAAGGGGGTGGCGCTTTCAGATGGCCCTCACCCCTCACACGTGATGAGGACATCAAAATGGTGGTGCCCTATACATACGGGCGCTGCCATTTTGATGTGATGGATGCCTAGCACCCGCACATCTCAGCACCTTTATGATGCCACAAGTGCGCCATTGGCGCCTTGCGGCGTCACAACAGCACCGCAAAAAGAACCCGCTTCTTGCAGGTTTTTTTGCTGCGTGAGGGAGCCGGCATTGTTTCTTCCTATTTTCTCTTCTCCTTCTTCTGTGTCCAAACCTGTTTTTCTTACAATATGTTCTACATATAAGTTGAATAGGTAGGATGATAAGATGTAGCCTTGTCTGAACCCTTTGCCAGTTGGGAACCATTCAGTTTCTCTGTGTTCTATCCTGACAGCAGCCTCTTGTCCTGAGTACAGTTTCCTCATCAGGACTATCAGATGTATTGGTACTCCAATAATAATAATAATAATAATAATAATAATAATAGTAATAATTTATATTCCGCTTTTTCGCAGAGGAATCAAAGCGGATTACAACAGTTTAAGAATAAAACATCATACAGTTAAAATTTACAATTAAAACAACCCCAAAACCTCAACCCTCCCCCCATATGTTTTTGTTTAAAAATATGTTTTTAAAAGGACAACATGGGGGTCTGGGGACTCACACAATAATGTGGGCTTCCCATTGGCATCTGGATGTCTTTAAGGGTGTTCGACAGCCTTTCATGATCTATGCGGTCAAAGGCTTTGCTGTAGTCTATAAAGCACATGCTGATTTCCCTTTGGAATTCCTTGGTATGCTCCATTAACCATCTTATGTTTGCAATGTGGTCCCTAGTGTATCTTCCTTTCCTGAACCCTGCTTGGACCTCTGGGATTTCTCTTTCCACATATAGTTGGAGTTTATGTTTCATAATTTTTAGCATAATTTTGCTTGTGTGGGAGATTACTGTTATGGCCCTATAGTTGCTGCAGTCTCTTGTGTCTCCTTTTTTGTGGATGAGGATGTATATTAATCGTTTCCAATCTGTTGGCTCTGTTTTGTTTGTATAGAAGCAATAGCAATAACAATAGCAAGTACATTTCTATACCGCTTATCAGTGCACCTAAGCATTCCCTAAGTGGTTTACAAAGTGTAAGCTAATTGCCCCTAACAATCTGGATACTCATTTTAACAACCTCGGAAGGATGCAAGCCTGAGTTGAGCTTGAGCCCTTTCGCTGGTATTAAATTCGCAACCTTATGGTTTGTGAGTGAGTGGCTGCAGTACAGGCATTTAACCACTGCGCCATCAAGGCAATTATAAGTATATATTTGTATACTTCAATTATATTCTTCCATCACATTTACATCACATTTCCTCTATCACTTTAGGAGTGTGCAAAGTGAAGATGTTATTGATCTGCATCTCTTACTATTCCTTCCCATTAACTATGTTAGCTAGGGTTCATCGGAGCTGCAGTCCCCTGAATCCAGAAGACCTCAGTTTGCCTATTCCTGATCTAGTGTGACCATCTATCCACCAATGTATCTATTTAGTTATTTGGCATATCTGTATACATGTACTAAGGAAAGATCTCAAGGGAGCTTACAATATATTTAAAATCGAACAAAACAGACAAGAGTTACTAGGGAGTGGCAAAGTGTAGACAAATTTCCCCTCAGACCTCAGACATTCTAGCTGTTACTCCAGTTCTAAATCTCTGGGCTGTAGCATATTTTGCAATTTCCCTCCAGACAATTACAGTCCATATTCTCCATTAACTAAACAAAAAAGGAAATGTTTACCCCTCTACAATAAACCATTGTCCCTCATCCAGGTACATGCTTGTGCAAGACAGGAATTTCTACAGGTATTGAGCTTCTCTCGTGCTGCTTGAAAACATACTAGAATTGCCTTAGCCTAGACAGTCATCCCCCAGGCAGGGGAAAAGGAGAATCAGGACAATCAGCAAGGGAAATCACACTCACAACTTTATTCTTAGCAGATAAAGTCCAGTTAACTCATAGATGGAAGAGCTGCATTTCATCTCTCCCTTAGCTTGGTGGAAAAGCTACCATACCTCAATATTTCACAGATGATAACTGGGCACATGTGTCCAGATAACATCAGAGTGTGATCAAGATAGCAAAAGTTATTAATGGGGAAGAATACACAAACATAGGAGAAGCAGCATCAGTTTGCTTTTTTGCCTGAACCTACTTGTAAGGACAGGATTCCACACCTTTTCCTCTTCCATCCCCCTCCTCCCTGATTTAATTGACTGGAAACTCTTTTTGTGCAGGCAGAAGGTCAGTAGGACATAGTCTAGCTGGCTTATGGGATTTAAATATATGTAGAGGACATATCTAGGCTGCAGCTATGGTGGACATTTCAGCTATTTTCATATATACACATTATACATTGGGCCTACATCATTTTTAATCATTTAGCTCCTTTAAAACAAGGCTTTTTGTACAAGGTTCAGTGTGAAGCCTGCCTTCCACTGGGATCAGATGCAGCCATAGTTATGGATGCAGCTGATGACTCTGGCACACCCAACTCAGGGGGAGCACTCGCACAGTGGACACGTTGTGCAGAAAGTGCAAGCTCTAGTGGCTACTCAATCCTAGGGGGGACAGGGGAAACAGCAGAAACATTTGTGTTAGGAGTTTGGGACTCAGGGTGTGTGCAAATGCAAACCATGTAGGTTTTCCTCCCTCCCTTCTTTCCTCCCTTCTTCTGGAGGAGGAGCAGGAGGATGGGAGTAAGAGACAAGGACACCCACCCACTGTGTTGTCCTCCTCCTCCTCTACCAAGTTGTTCACCTTTGAGCGGCCTGGGGGTTTTGCCAGGCAGGCAGCCTTGCCGCTTGAAGGTGAACGACTTGGCAGAGGAGGAGGAAGACAACGTGGTGGGTGGGCATCCTTGTTTCTTTCCCCCATCCTCTTTTGTCTCTTTTTCCCATTGTTGGGCAGGCAGCCTTGTGAGGAGAAGGACGGGGAGGACAGGATAAAGAGAGGAGAACGCCCGACCACTGCATTGTCCTCCTCCTCCTCCTCTGCCGAGCCATTCGCTTTTGAGCGGCCTTGGGGTTTTGCCAGGCGGGCAGCCTTACCACTCAAAGGGAGAACCCCTAGGCCACTCAAAAGTGAACAACTCGGCAGAGGAGGAGGAAGACAATGTGGTGCTCAGGCATCCTCCTCCCTTTCTCCTGTCCTCCCCCTCACTCACCAGAAGAAGGGACCAAGGCTCTCTTGTGATCTCTAGCTCTCTTGCTGTCAGCTCTCTCTCTGCCCTCCCAGCTGACTCTGCTGCTTGCCTGCAAAAAGTTCCTCCCTCTGGGCCTGCCTGGCCAAAGGGGTGAGAGGAGCTGTAAGCCTGCCCCCAGAAAAAGCTCCCCTGGGAAGCAGAGGCAAACTGGGGGAAGAGTCCATTGCCCCATGTGATCGGGTGAGGACTCTGGGAGCCAGGACATCCCCCTCTGCCTGACAGTGGGCCCCGGGCCTCCAGAAATCCTTTGGCAGGCTGCATCTTGTGCACCCCTGCATTAGGACTAGCTGAGGAGCAATCCAGGTATTTGGGTTTTCCTTGGGCTCTAGTGTTCCTCCAGGGTAAGCTGGTGCAGACCTACTATCTCTGTTGCTCCCTCACCAGGTTGCTTTTCCAACTGCTTATCATTTAAGTTAGTTAAATAGTTTAATAGAATAGTAAAGTGGACCTTATTCAACCCATGGTTTTGTGTCTGGTCTCTTTATTTCCATTATAGGTCAGTAAATCCCACCTAATATCACTAGTGAATAGTGATACAAGTCATTCTTCACCATGGGAAGAATGTGATATCTTGCCTTCTGAAAGAAGGGCTGGATGAGGCTGGGGTTGGGTTGTGGTGGGTGAGGGGTTAATATAAAACAATTCGAAGAAGAGTTTTGCATCCCAAGGAGGATCTTCTAAAATTATGATGCCACTTTCACAGTGTTAATAAAACTGTTCTTTGTTCAGAGTGAAGGATGAGTGTTAAACATGAATAAGCAACTATTTCTTTTCATTTAAAAATCAATAAGCATGACAAAGAATGAGTGCTATGAAAATAAGTATGTGGGAGTTCTACATAAGAGCAGCAGTGTGGCATTTGTTGTATGACTGATGTGCTATGAGAAAAGCTATGCAACATGACTTTGCCATTTGGTTTGTGCAGGTGCTTAACTGCTGAAAAGTTGCAAGCAGAAACCCTCTCTTCGGCAGCATCAGGGTGTGACTCATACAGAACTGATGTCAATAAGGATAGGAGAGAGAGAATAAATGACCACCATCCAGGTGAAAATGAATAGCTGCACTGGAGCTGAATACATCTGACCAAAAGGCAGAACTGACTCATATAAATAGCATTTTACCCACTCCTGACTGATGGGGAATGAGCATCTCAGCAAAACTAACTGTGGCTTATTCTTTCCTTTTCTCATGGTTCCCAGCTTTTGCTTAAGAAAATATATCAAAGGAATCCCATCTTTGAAACATACTCCAAAACATCCAGTGAACTAGCCACAGAGAGTTCTCCCTCAGACCCTTAGTATTTGTTTGGTCTGGAAACCTATTGATTCACCTTAAAATGCTCACTGGTTTAATCATAAAGGTATCAACCCACACCAGGAGAAAAGAAGGGCATCAATTGAGTAAGTAAGTAAGTAAGTAAGTAAGTAAAGAAAGAAAGAAAGAAAGAAAGAAAGAAAGAAAGAAAGAAAAGGGATATCATGCCATCTTTTGTAAAAGAGATTGGTTGAACTGGATCACTGGCAGAATAGAGATTAGTGGAAGCCCCCCAATGCCAGTGTCATAAAGCACACCCTCCAACATTTCACAGATGAAACACAAAACCATAAGGCTAAGCAAAATCAAAATGTGGTGAAGATGGCAAAAGTTATTAATAGGAAGAACACACATGCTGGGAAAGTCTGCAGCCATGTGTCTAAGCCTACAGGGAAAAGTGAGACCCCCCCCCGGGGTTCTCTCCTCCGCATTGTGTTAACTGAGTACAAACTACTTATGCATTTTGAACTCAGTTTGCAGTAATGGAAATAAACTGAAAACAAAGAGGGAAAGTGGGAAACAGACATCTTAAAAGTACTGAAAAATGGGGCAATAGAGGATTAATCAGGACTATACCTCCCAAATCGGGACAGTTGGCAGGCATGCACTTTCCTTTAGGTCTGACTAGTCCAGCCAATGGTGATAGGTGATGAGAGATGCAGTCCAGTATATGATGGACTGCCCCACTTATCAGTACAATAAAGATATTTTTAAAATTCCTATCAACCCCATCTGTGTCACCTTTACCTTTATTGAAACTGTGTGGCCTCCCAGATATTACAGGACTCCAACTCTTAGTATTCTTCACCAATGATTATACTGACTAAGGTTGCTAAGATTTGCTGTCCAACAACATCTATAAGCTTGCACAATGCCCACCTATGCTTTATGTAGTGGAAACACTATGGAGATCATCACACCCAAGCTTACTGTGCATAAAATGCTGGTAAAACGCTCCAGAAGTGTGAAGGTGTGATAGCCAGTCATGCTTCTAAAGTGTCACTGAAGTGTCCCCTCTCCTCTACAATCAGTGGCACTGAAGTTATTGATGTTATTCCCATTATTGATGAAATGGCTGCTCTACGAACACTTTGCTGATGGGAGAGGAGAGGGGACATTTCAGTGACACTTCAGAAGCAAGACCAGCTATCATATCTTCATGCTTCTCAAGCATTTTACCAGTATTTTAACCATGGTAAGCCACCTATGTAATAATACCCTATGTAGCAGCTTAAGTCACAGTTAGGGAAGCAGTGGTAAATGAGCAACAGAAGGGTGATGCTCTAGGTTCCAGATAGGGACGTCTCATATGTGTGTGTGGGGAGAGAGAGACAGAGAGAGAACAAAGACCTCTAAGCTTTGAACAGTTGTGTAGAAGAGAGAATGTCAACAGATATAGTTTGTTGTGTGAATTTTACCCACTGAAATTCTTTCTTCTACACAAGGTACAGAAGCTCTTTCCTCTTCATCATATGATCATCCTAGTTCTAGAGCTGCTTAATTATGGATGGCTTCTGTATACAATGATAGTCATTTTCCTCATAAGTAACTTTCTAAGCCCTTCATCCTGGTTGGTACACATTCCTCAGAAACTGAAGACTATTTGGTGCTAATGCTAAGGGTGTTGTAACTGAGCTTATATTAAGAGCTGAGAAACCTAACATGTCTTAGCACTTCTGTTCTCATCTGTTGAGGCTTTAATTGTCCTGCCTAAGTACTTAAAGATGTATTTATGGGTTTTGTTTCCAAATGATCACCCTCTTGGTAGTCTTTCTGTTAATTCTTGGGAAAGTCTCCATGCCTTCAGATGATAAACACCACAGTTTCTGAAAGGCACACTAAATAATCAGATAACAACATGGGTTCCAGATAGGGCGGGGGGGGGGGGGCAAATCAAGCGAGGCATATGGACTGCAGAGGAGGGAAGACTCCTACATTTCTGATCCTGATACTAATATACAGCATCTGTGCAGGATCAGGAATAACACTAATAAAGATGTGTGAACCAATTAGCAAAACTGAGAACTGGCACTCAGACAACAGGGTAAGAGGCTTTTTGGAAGACTGTAGCTTTTAAGCTTTTAAGGAGGTTTTGAAAGGACTGCTGGTAGTACAACGGATGAAGGCAAAACTAGTTGAGGAAAATCCAAACAACTTGCCATTAGCCTGCAACACAATGGCTAAGCTAGTTCCCTGGACAGGAAAAGGAGAGGCCTCAGGGGCTTTTCCATCACACACATTCAAGTGGGTTGTAGGGAAAGAGGTAAGCACTGCACCAATTATTGGGAGAAACAGCATGCTTGCTTTAGTTAAATAGATGCTGCCTCCCACCCACCCCCCATAATCTTCTGGTCAGGGTACAAGCACTTGAGAAGACGAAAGTGTAGAAAGAAACATTAACTTAGCAGTCACCGTGGATAAATCTAACAGCTCCAGGAATTGATGCAATTGTTACAGCACCCCTAGCTCCAGCACTGCATTCCTGGCCACCTTCAAAACTGAGTACAGTCGACCCTTGTTATTCGCTGGGGTTTGGTTCCAAGATCCCTCATGTATACCAAAATCTGTGTATGCTCAAGTCCCATTAAATATAATGACACAGCAAAATGGTGTCCCTTATAAAAAATGGAAAATCAAGGTTTGATATTTGAAATTTATACTTTTTTGAACATTTTCAAACTATGTATGCTTGAATCCATGTATATAAAAAAATCTGTGTATAAGAAGGGTCAACTTTATCTGAATCTTAGAGGATAATGTAACTCATCCAACTCAGCTTTAGTTCTTGATTCTTGAGGTGCCACTTGAATAACCAGGGGCATTTCTGCCTTGCCTACATTAAGCTTCCATTAGTTCATCCTCGTTCAGTCTATCACTGATATCAGACATTGTTGGAGAACTAGAACAGCTTTGTTGGATTTTGATGACAACATTCATATAGCTAGGGGTGGTGTAACAACTGTAGCCATTCCTGGAGATGTTAGATTTGCCCATGGTGACTGCTGAGTTACTTCTACCCTTCAGTCTTCTCAAGCCCTGGTGCCCTGACCAGAAGATTATTGAGAGTTGGGTCACTGGTTATTAACTATCTGGTAAATAAAACCCAATAGTGACTCATAAGACACAGTAACAAAATAGGTACTTTCTTTAATAGTTGGGGGGGGGGGGAATAGATGAAAATACATTTGCATTTTTAAAGGAAAATATGTGTACTTCAGAGAGTAAAGGGAAAAAAGCAAGTAAAAAGTACAAATGGTAGAAGCCATCATTTTATACAAGAGTGGAAGTTTTTTGCTCATAAAGACCAAGATTCAATCTGTGACATCTACAATTAAGAAGGAATTAGACTGCCATCAATAGGAAGGGCCTCTGCCCTTAGATCCTGACTGGTTACTTCCTGACAGCATAGTATTAGCAATAGCATTTACGTTTCTATACTACTTAATAGTTAAATAAGCACACTCTAAGCAGTTTACAATGTGTTAGCAATTGCCCCCAACAAGCTGGGTACTCATTTTACTGACCTATGAAAGGATGGAAGGCTGAATCAACCTGGAGCCTTGAGATTGAACTCACAATGTTATGGCATTTAAGCACTGCACCATCAGGGCTCTCTAGTAGACAATAGTGAACTAGATGGAAAAGCAACCATCTTTATTTTTAATTCCCATTGTAGTCACACCCTATCTCCCCCAATTTTATTTTCCTTTCGAACCTTCAACCAAGAAGAAGAGAGCCAGTGTGGTATATTAAGTGTTAGACTAGGACTCTGGGAGATCCATATTCAGCTACAGAAACACGCTGGATGACCTTTGGAAAGTCATACTGTTTGATTAGAGGAAGGCAATGTCAAGCTCTTTCTGGGTAAATCTTGCCAAGGAAACCCAAGTATAGGGTTGTCATAATTCAGAGTTGACTTGGAGGTGCACTGTTCACTGTAGAAGTAATGTAGTTTGACCCCACTTTTACTCCAATGGCTCCATCCTACAGAATCCTGGGATTTGTAGTTTTGTGTGGCACCAGGACACTTTGCAGAGAAGGCTAAAGACCTTGTAAAACTACAAATCCCAGGATTCCATAGGATGGAGCTACAGCACCTAAAGTGGTGTCAAACTGAATTATTTCTGCAGTGCAGACACATCTTTGAAGGTACATAACAATAAGCAAGGAAAGTCTGTTATTAATCCCACCACCAATATCATTTTATAACAAAAACAAGGACAAAATGGCTGAGCACCTACATTCCCCCACTCTCCTGTGTAAGGCATCTTCCTGTGTCTGTGCGTACACATAATAAACTAATTAAAAAGACACTCCAACGTGATTGTCTTATGGCTTTATTTTACATATGAAAGAATGTGGGCATCTGCTGCAATTTCCACGCATGTTCAACATTAACATTCTTATTATTGACCTTTGTACATCTGAAAAGTTCCCCATAAATACAAATGACAGGTGTTATCAATAAGTAGCAATGGATTTAATTATCTCTAAAGGGGTTTGAGCTTAAGGATTAATTTAGGGTGACAACATAGAGGTGGGTTGAATTCCATGTGTATGCAAAATCTCCTGGCACTGTCAGCATGAATGAGCAGATAAACAGTTGAAGATAACAGTGGAAAACATAAGTACAGTACAGGAGAAAGGAGTTAAAGCTCAGTGTTGAAGTATATTTTTCTGTCTGATGTTCCAGTTTCAGTTTGTGGCATTTCCAGCTTGAAAGGGAAGGTGCTCCTGAAAATATCTGTCTGAAATCCTAGAAGATTGCTACTAGATCCTGTTGCAAGCCCAAATACTGTTTGGACTGCAATTCCTAGCATCCCTCTGCTAGCATGTTCAGTCATATACAGTATAGGCTTGCCATATCCCGCCTGGGGGCGGGACTTTCCCAGTTTGGGGCAGGGCCACACGGTCCCCCCTCCCCAGTTTAGCCCCTCCCCTGGGACCTCCCCCCCCCCAAGGCCCTGGAGGCAGCTCCACCCCTCCCCATGGCTGTGTGCCACCCTCCCTGCCTGGCTTAGCCTAGAGAGCAGGGCTTTAAAACATCTGCCACTCAGAGCTATTGCCAGCCCACTTGGTATATATGTCTTGCAAAAGGCCTGACCTTCCAGGTTACAGTGAGCAAAGAAAAAAAAAAGGCCATCAATAGTTCCTGTTTCCCTGGGAGCCTAAAAGCCTCATCTTTTAAATGTCTACCAGGTCAGTATTCTTGTAATTCTTTATCACAGGATCGTTTTTGAGGCCCTAAACACCTTTCCTTGTAATATGCAAATTTCTCCCAAAGCTGACCAATGGGAAAGAAGCAATCAGCCCTCCTCCCCTTGGGTTGGTTTTCAATGGCTTGGAAGGAAGAGCTTTTGCCTTGCTTGTAAATAGGAAGGGCTTTAGGGTAGCAAAAGGCTGAAGAGATAGTTTGACCCCCCCTTAAACATCCATGGCTCAGTGCTATGGGATTCTGGGAATTGTAGTTTCTTGTGGCACCAGAGCTCTTTTGACAAAAGGAAGCTAAATGGTCCACAGAGGAGGCGGGGGCAGAGCCTCTTGCCAGCAGTCTTCAGTGGAAGAGAGGAGGCTGATGGTCCTGGCCACTTCCCTTGGCTCCCTCCCTCCTCCTCCTCCTCCTCCTCCAGCCGAGCTGAGCTTCTCATTCACTCTCCCTGGCTTTTCTCTCCCCCCCACCTCTGCACTTTGAGACCCCTTTAACTGCCAAAGCTCAATGCTCTGGAATTCTGGGGTCTGTGTGAGGCATTTGGCCTTCTCTGTCAGAGAGCTCTGGTGCCACAATAAACTACAATTCCCAGGATTCCATAGCACTGAGCCCTGGCAGTCCAAGCAGTGTGTTTTGGACACAGAGATCCTCCAAATGAATCCAGTCCCTAGCTTTTATATCTCTCTCACACACTGCAGGAATAATAACCCACTTTGAGACTGCTTTAACTCAGTGTTAGGGAATCCTGGGAATGCTAGTGTTTGGGAAACATTGAGACTTCTCTGTCAGTGATGGCTCTGAGGCCACAATAGACTACAATTCCCAGGATTCCCCAGCACTGAGCAGTCTCAAACTGGACCATTTCCTCAGTGTGGATGCAACTGGTGAGGCATTCTGGGCACTGCAGTTCAACTACGTTTGAAGGGTTATGGGACTCCCTGTCAGAGATAGCTCTGGGGCCACAATGTACTACAATTCACAGCATTCCCCAGCACTAACCCAGGACAGTTAAGTCACTCTCAAACTGGATTATTTCCTCAGTGTGGATGCAGCTTTGGTGAGGAACTCTGGGCATTTCAGTCCAGCATTGTTTTATTTCTGCAGTGCATTTTGGAATAGAGACAAGGTGAACAGGCATCCTCCTCCTTTTCCAGGACATGTCCTCCATTTGGATCATGGCTAAGAAGCATGGATTTATAATTACATGGGTGTTTTTAGCTTTTATTTTTGGCCATGTCCTACATTTTTTTGCTTGGGTGCCCTACATTTTGGGGTGAGGGCATTGGTCACCTTGGTCAGATAGCTTTCCAGGGGTTAACTGCCATTCTGCTGTGGTGCTGGAACAGACCACCATTCCCAGAATTCCATAGCATTCAGCCGAGGCAGTTAAAGTGGTCTCAAACCAGATGATTTCTCCAGTGTAGATGCAGCCCAAGCCTTTTGCCTCTCTTATGCCTGAGATTTCAAAGCCCAGCCTTGGCACCACAACAAACTACAAATCCCAGGATTCCATAGGATGGAGTGATGAGAGTGAAAGCAGTGTGGCAGCAGCCTAACTGTGCTTAATGCAGTTCTTAAGATGGTGCACCTCTTGCCAACAGAGTCTCACAAGACTTTTTTGTTTAACAACTTGTACCCATTAACTCCATTTCATGTCTCCTTTATTTAGTGGGGAGGAATACAGACAAAACAAGTCAAAATGAAGAAAAACCAAAGTCCCTTGACCAAAGGGTTTGGTTGTGGAATAAGCCTCTGAAATAGGCAAGAGGCAATGTTAAAATAAAGCCATGTTCAATGCTCAAATGTGCTGTTTGGAATGGGGAGAGGGGGGTGGCCAGAAAGGGAAGTACATTTCCGTGATCTGTCTACGAATAATGTCAAAATGTCCTCCATTTTGATCATGCCTAAGAAGCATGCATTTATATTAACATTTCAAAAAAAGCCTCAATTTTTTGGCGTGTCCTCCATTTTTATAAAACGTGTCCTACATTTGAAAATGTTGTCCTGCATTTGTCCTACATTTGTCCCGGTTTGGAGGTCCTCACTTATGGCAACCCTAGTCATATAGTATGGGAGTTGTAGTCACAAAGAGCTGTTTTTCCAAACTTTGCTCTGCTGATAGTATGAGACTATCCTTGACTTGATAGAAGACAGTTCTTTGTAGTGGAGTTAAAGAAGAAGTAGCGTTTAAAATAAACAGAAGATTTCTTCAAATAATATTTAGCATACGAAACTCCACAAATGGGGCTGTCACTCACTCCTCAAATACAAAGGCATCTTCTACCCCAGCCTTCTCTGGTCTTAGAAAATCTCTGGCATTACAGTTTGATTGAAGCCAACACCCATTCCTTTTGACTGAAGCCAACATTCAGTCCTCTGCACTAATAGCACACAATTTAAAGATTTAAGTCTATTCAGTGCTATGCAAGCCTCAGATGAAACACAGTAAGACAGGAAAGCAGAAACTGAGATTTCCCAAATCTGCTTTTTCCTTCCATCTCCAATTTCGCTGAGGGATTGAATTACAGCTCTTTAAGGCAGTAGATATGGTCTGGTAGTGTCTATTGACCCACTTCCTGGGAAAGGGAGTTTTTCTCATGCACTTGGCTGTTGTTTTTCTATGTGTGGCTCAAAGTTCTCATAAACCTTGTATACAGTACATGCTGCTAATAGGCATTTTAGTCCAGTGATGGATCATTTAGATCTTTTGCTTTGTTTTGAAAACATAGCATATTATCCAGATTCACTGATAAAACATTGGTAGCAAAATCATGCAATGCTTATCCCATGTATACATTTTAAAGGACTGTGTCCTAAATAATTAAATTATTATGAGGCATGAATTAAATAATAATAATAATAACAATCCTAACTAATATATCAGGGGTAGGCAACCTTTTTGAGCCGGGGGCCGGGTTGCTGTCCCTCAGACAACTGGGGGGGCCGAAGCAAAAAAAATAAATAATGAAATATTTTTTTAAAAAATTAAATACACAAATAAACCAGGACAAATGTTGGACAAAAATTTCAAATGGCGGACAGGTTTTTTTTAAAAAATGGAGGACACGCAAAAAATTTGCTGATTTTTAAAAAAATGTTAATATAAATGCATGTTTCGGAGGCTTGTATAGACAA
Organism: Sceloporus undulatus; assembly: GCF_019175285.1. Taxonomy (NCBI): domain Eukaryota; kingdom Metazoa; phylum Chordata; class Lepidosauria; order Squamata; family Phrynosomatidae; genus Sceloporus; species Sceloporus undulatus. The sequence goes on from NC_056525.1 coordinate 86,635,073, forward strand.
TCACCCCCCCTTGCCCCCCTTGCCCGCCTCCTCCTGATAGGCCAAAGGCCCCACGCCCTCATGCGAGAGGCCAAAGGCTTCGGCGGCAGGACCGGGCGGGGGCCGGTCCCAAGGCCTTGCCGGGCCGCATCCGGCCCGCGGGCCGCAGGTTGCCTACCCCTGTAATATATGGATAGATAACAAAACAGTCCATCTCAAATGATGGCACACACACACACACACACACACACACACACACACACACACACAAAAACAAGCAAACAAAAGAAGTCAATTTAAAATTTGTCAGTAGAATCATTGTCATGGTATGATATTATAATGGAGAAAGAAAATTGTGGGAGAAGAGAGAAAGAAAACAAAGCCACATAAACAATGCAACGATTATTTTAAAATATGTTTTTCTTTTCAGTATATCTAACTGGAAATTTTTTTTAGTGATCATGACCTCTATCCAATTTATAGGCCATTTGCCAGCTAATTCTGGGCACCCTGGGCCTTTTAAAGCATTTTCAGAAACACATGAAATTTTTGTGAAAATGTTGTTGACGCTGAAGCTGGGTGAGTTCATAAGAAAAACAAACTAATTTTCCACACTTGGTGGTCAGAAAAGTGGGAATGATAAATATCTCAGTTTCCATACTTGGCTGTTTCAATGGAATGTCATATTCTCTAACATGCCACAGATGAAAACTAAGACACTGGTCCAGTCAGCCACACTGAAGTACAATTAAAATGTTGTAGCAAGGCAACAAGAGGGCACAGGTTGTCAATGAGGAAGAACATATAACACTACTATTTTAAGTAGAAAACCATGTACAGTAACTCAGTTTAGGAAGGGCAAGACTCATCTCATGTTATTGGCGGGGTACAGACCGCCAGAAAGAGGCACCAGGGAGGCACCTCTCTTTTCTGCCCAGGAGCGCCACAGCATACAAATTGTGTGGCGCTGCTGCACAGCAGAAAAGGAGCTCCAAAAAGCGGTTCCTTTTTGTGGTGCTGCAAAGCACCAGAGATGGCGCGGTTACGTTGCAGCTGCGCAGCGTCGTTTGGAGGCGGTGCAGCTGCGGCATCATCGTTACGCGTGCACGATGTGCTACGGTTGCGGGCGAGTGCACGCGATCCCCCGAGGCAAACCTAGCACGTCATGGACACACCACAAAGGGCCCATATGTACAGGGCCATTAATAAGGAAGAACACACAAGCTAGGAGAGGCTGTAGCAATTGGCTTTTGCTTGAGCCTATTGAGCAAAATTCCACCCCTTGCTTTTCTCTCCTCCCTGCTGAATTCATAGAATCATAGAGTTGGAAGAGACCACAAGGGCCATCCAGTCCAAGCTCCTGTCATGCAGGAAATCACAATCAAAGCATCCCCAACCCACTCCTAGGCTCTGGAACGACCTCCCGGATGAGATCCACCATATTACTACCTTAGAACCCTTTAAAAAGGCTGTTAAGATGGATCTCTCCTGGCAAGCCTTTCCAGATTAGCCTTTTTAGTTTACCCTCCCGTTACTGATATTACTAATATTATTGATATTATCATGTCCGCTTCCTTCCCCAGTGAAAAACACATCTTTCTCCCCCCCCAAACTGAAACAGAATCTGGATCTCATTTTCTATTTTTCCCAACCTTTAACAGGATTTTTTTCTTTTTAACACTTGCATTGTTTAATCTCTTTTTAATTGGTTTTTATTTTGTTTTTTTTTATGATTGGGAGGAAGGTCTGGATATGCTATTTCTTTTTAATCATGATTGTAATTTTAACTGTTTGATATTTTAATACCTGTTGTAATCTGCCTTGATTCCCTGTCGGGAAAAGGTGGAATAGAAATAAATATTATTATTATTATTATTATTATTATTATTATTAAATGACAAACCAGCCTGTCTTTAAAGACCTCCAAGGAAGGAGACCCCATCACACTCTGAGGGAGTGTGTTCCACTTTCAAACAGCTCTTGCTGTGAGAAAGTTACTCCTAATGTTGAGGTGGAATCTCTGTTCCTGGAGCTTGCATCCATTGTTTCATGTTCTAGTCTCTGGATCAGCAGAAAACAAGCTTGCTCCCTCCTCAATATCACACTCCTTCAAATACTTAATCAGGGCTATCATATCACCCCTTAACCATTTCTTCTCCCGGCTAAACATACCCAGATCCTTAGGTCTTTCTTCATAAGGCATGGTTTCCATACCCTTCACCATTTTGGTTGCCCTCCTCTGGAAATGCTCCAATTTGTCACCATCCTTTTTGAATTGTGGTGCCCAGAACTGGACACAATATTTTAGGTGAGGCCTGACCAAGGCAGAATAGAGTGGCACTATTATTTCCCTTGATCTAGACACTATACATCTTTTGATGCAGCCTAGAATTACTTTTGCATTTTGAACTCAGTTCGCAGCAACCAAAGTAAGTGCAAGACAATGAGGGAAAGTGGGAGGTGAAGAGAGAAAGTGGGACATTTTAAAATCAACGGAGAAAATGGGACAAATAAGGATTAACTGAGTCTGTCCCTTACTAATGATACAGTTGGAGAGTATGAAATTTAATAACTACAGTCTCAGTTTACAAACTCTCTCTCAAAAAGCCTCTGAAACAACCAGATAGTACCAATATGCTGGGTTCAAAGGATGGAGAGAGAAAATAAGAGCAGCAGAAAGAAATAAGAAGGAAAATAGTGACAGAAATAGAGAAAGAAAAGGGGTGATTCCATTAACTTTGGGTTGTGGCCCCAGGTATCTATCATTGGTTATACCCCCATCCACTGTCAGCATGTGACCCTTGACAGGTCAAAAAATAAATCCCCAGTGGGGAGACAACAGAGGAGTGAGAAAAATGGAAGACAAGCGAATAACCAGGAAGAGTGTGAGAAAAAACAGTTATATGTGTTTGACTTTATAGGCATTAAATGGGCATTATCCATCTGACATTATTTGCAAATGAGTTCCACTGAAAACAAGAAGATGAGACTTAGTCATCATGACTAACATGATGCTAACATTAATTTCAGTGGAAGTTAGTCATGGCTAATATTTTCTGGATTGTGTCCAACGTCATCATAAGCAGAGGGTATTAGAATATGAAAACACAAAGGATATTAGAATATGAACATGCAGGTTCAACTCCTTTGGGCTCTGGATGTAAACATCCATTCAGTACATTATGAAGAATCCCTTCATAATGAAATCTCTACTTTTACCAAGGTATCCAAAAACAGTTTTCATTGTGTGTGTATGTGGTGGTGATGGGGAGCTTTAATGAAAGATAAGAGTTTCATTCCCTGATTTCCCTTGCCCAACTCCAGCAGTCATTCCAGCAGAGCTTCTCAGCCTTGGATGTTTGTAGCACTGTTAGCAGTCTCAGTGTTCCCTATGGATTCCATGCTGGGGATACTTTGACCAGATGTATTACTTTCTGCCACAAAACTTTCAAGGTGTAGCATCTTAACTGGAACACATGGAACATCCCATGGAGGATTGTGGTGAATATTGCTATCATGAGATGATTCTCCTTCTGATTTTCACAGAACTGGGTGTGGATGGATCATATACCTGTAGGAATAAGAATGAGAAATTTCTTTCAGTGTAAAGCAGTGATCCCCAAACATTTATCTTCTAGGGAGATTATCGCACTGCGTTCTGAGAACGTTCCGTATCATCATGTGATGAGAACGTTCCTGGAACGGATATTACCGCATTAGTAATCAAAACGTGATCAGAACGTGATCAGAACGGCAGTTTACCGCACTGTGATTCCTTTTTCTTGAAACCGTTCTCAGAACGGTTTGCTGTATTACGTTTTGTGGGCTGTGTTCTGATGACGTCGCCACTCAGTGGTTGGACGGCTTGGGAGAGGCGCTGCTCCCAGGAAAGAGGGAAAAGGGAGGCTTGGCTTACTGAAATCCCTCACCTCCCTTCCCCATAGGAATCAATCCAAAAACAGAGGTTAAAAAAGAGCAGTGAGCCCTATGGGTCTTCCTCTGGGGAGGCAGAGGATGCTTGGCTATGGGGATGTCCTGCCATCTCTCTCTCTTCCCTCTTTCCCCATAGGAATCAATCCAAAAACGGAGGTTAAAATCTCTCCCAGATGCAGACCCAAAGGGCTCGCCTCTGCTCCTTTTAAACTCAGTTTTTGGATTGATTTCTATGGGGAAGGGAGGTGGGGGATTTCAGTAAGTCTAGGGACTCTGGCCGGGAGAGTGCTTCTCAGCCTCACTGAGAAGTCTTCCCTCCGAAGATTCCCTTGGGAGGGAAGGAAGGCAAGCCCCTATAAAACGCTGGGGCTTCATATGCTGGCATATGTTTGAAGAAAATAGGATAAAACCTACCTAACTTGATGGGCCAAGGGCAGAGTCCCCTCCTTGGCAGCCTGGGCTTTAAGGGAGCTCCATGGAGGTCCCTTCAAGCGGAGGGAAAGGGAGGGGACTGGACCAAGGGCAGAGCCCCGGCAGCCATTGCAGCTCTTTAAACCGGTTAGAAAAGAAGAGTCCTCTGCTGTCATCCCATTTCCCCTTTTTGGCAGCTTGACACCCTTTTGCTCCTGTGTGTGTGCATGTAATGTGTGCCTTCAGGTTGTGAGCTTCCCTCCCCACTTTAACTCTTGTCTGGCTCTTTGCTATGGAATTCTGGGAGTTGTTTGCTTGCTTTTGTGTGGTGCTCCAAACAGAGGAGCTTTTGTGGGTTCCCTCCTGGATTGAAGGAGGAGAAGGTCCTGGGCATCCCTGCCTCCTGCATTGTGACAGCACAGGAGCCCCACTGGACATGACACTAGAGCCCCCCCCCCAGAAGCAGCCAGACCCTCTCCCTCTTGCTCTCTGCTCTGGTCTCCTCTTTCCCTCTCTCTTTCTCTCTCTTTCCCTGCTTTCCTCTTCTCTTCCTTGTCCCACCTTTCCTCCCTTTTTCCTTCCTTCCCTCCCTCCTTCTTCCCCCCTCTCCCTCTCTCTCTCTCTCTCTCTCTCACACACCACACACACACCCCTTCCCTCACTGCAGTCGCTCGCCTCCCTGTCTCCCTGCCTCCCTGCCTGTCATTCTTTCAGCCAATCAGGAGACGGAGGAATGAGGGAACGGATTTGAGAACGGATAAGAATACCGCACACACTTCTGTTGGAACGTTTTCATCACGTTTCAGCTCGCTGGGAACACATTCAAATCTGGACCCTCCTGGAACACATTTGGAACACATTTAATCGTTCTGAGAACCCGATTGGAACACATACGTGCGGTAAACTCAAATGCGTTCCGTTCTCATCACGTGATGAGAATGTTCTCAGAACCCAGTGCGATAATCTCCTAGGTGTTTTGGACATCATTTCGCAGAATTCCTGACTGTTGGCCAAGATGGCTGGAGCTTCTGGTAGTTGAAGTTCAAAACACCTGGAAAATCAAAGTTTGGGGAACATTGGTCTAAAGGCTGAATTCCATTTCATAGAAATCCTCAGGAGCTGCATTCCAGTGCTATGTGATCCAAAGGCAAAAGAATAGGTTAAAAAATCACAGTATTTTTGAATGGAGAGCCTATAAGGATTTGAGTCTTGGCCTAGAACTTCTGTACACAAGGATTCAAATCCCTATTCCACTATAGAAATATCAGTTGATCTTGGGTAAACTGGATCTTCTCAGCCTTACAGGAAGGCATTGACAAACCTCCTCTGAATTATTTTTGCCCAGAAAGCAGTAGAATGGAGCCAACTAAGTAAACTAAGGCCTGAAACGCATGGGTCAAATAAGGCAGCTTCTGGCCGCTTCAGGGGGATGGTGTTTACATAATGCACTATTGCTGTTTTGTCCCATTTTGACCCCTTTTTCTTACATACGTTTGCCCAGTTTCCCCAACCTATGCAGGCAGTTATATATATGTAGTTTTTGATCTGGTGGCATATTTCAAGTTCCGACAGTGTAGCTGGTCTCCAATTGCATTCTATGTCATCTCAACTAGTGGAACTGTATGGAGTTGCACTCTAAATGAATTAATTATAATTTAAAAGTAATTAATTAACCTTAACCAATTTTTCCCTTGATGTCTACAGTGTCAAATGTCTCTTTCTATTCAGTCTGCTTCACAGATAGATTTATATTTATGCTACAAATAGAACTGACAAGTTGGGTAGACACGAAATTATATTCAAACTACATCTAAATTATATAAAAGAATCTGTAGTGCTGTCACTCATGTATAGTTCTTTCACAGTGTATCCACCAACCAATTTATTCAAAGATGAAGAGGAAATGAAGGACCAAAGGTCATGGAAGAAGGCAGCACAATAGGACTGTGGTTTGTTTTTATGAATGAAAGTACTGGCCTTGCAATCTGACTCTCATGGCCCTAAATTCCTTAAATTGAGCATAGGGTCCCATTTGCAGATCCAGCAATGACATTTAGTACTTATGGAATGCAGACCTGCCAATTCTAGTTACAATGCAATTATGCAATTTCACCTGTGCCTCCCTCAATTTGATGATTACAGTCTCAACCTTTGGCTTTGCTTTTTAAAAAGGAATGTTCATTGTATTTGCAAAAGTGTTCCTTGGAAACCAAAACGTAAAAGTATTCAGGATTCTAGGAGTGACAGGTTGGCTGGAACCTTTGGCCCCTTCCATCATAGTCTAGCAGTACTTGCTAATATACACCTGATATTTGTGTTATAGTTCCTGTTTGTTTATTAGACCCAAATATTGCCAGAACTGATGAAATTTACAAAGCAAGTGTGCTCGTATTATGTGACTGTGTATCCATGGTTTGGTTTACTGGAATGAAAAAAAACTATGGTACAATAGATTACTCTTATTTGATAAGACCAACTTGATAATTACTTCTGGAAAAGTGGATATAGGATTGCAACCTTGGGGACAGGGCCCACTGAATTGCCTTATAAATAGACATTATGGGAGTATATTGTAAATCAATAGAACCTAGGTCCCTAGAATGAGAAGGCTAATCATAATTGCCATTGATTTAATTGGGAATTAAGTATAATTCACTTAGGGGCTGGACAGACCACTTACATGCTGTGCCAAAGACACTACATAATGCTGCCTGCCGTGCGGTTGGGTGCATGGCGTGATGCTGGCATGTCGCTGCTGCATGGGGGGGGGGCAGGTGGTTGCCACACCCCCACTCTGCCCTCACGCCGGCATTTCTTGCCGGTCTGTTGAGGGCCATCACTTGAACCCATCCCATCATCAGATCTGGACTGAAGAGACTTGGGTTTAGATACCTACTTTGATATGAAATTGATAGTCTCCCTTACCAACCAGTTTCTATCAGCTTACTTAGGGTTGCTGGGAGGGCCAGCTAAGGCTGGGAAAACCATATACTGCACCCTGAACTCCTTGGATGATGAAGAGGACTGTTTGATATACAAACAAATTAATGTTGCTATTGCTGCTTTCCTATTATCAGCCCACAAAAAGACTGTGTCTTCATCCCACAAGTTTGGTAAAGTCAACCAAAATCTTGCCTATCACCAGGAACAGAAAACTAAATTGGTATGACTCATCACCCATTATATAATCACATATTATATAACTCACAAGATATTGCCCTTTAATGGTGAACCTCGAATTGTAACCAGGGGTAGTTTAGTGAAAGTTTGAAAAAGTTATTTTGAATTACAACAGCCAGATTCTCCCAGTCTGCGGATTCTGGGAGCTGTAATCCAAACAGTAACTCTGGCAAGCTCTGGCCTTATTCTGGCTAATTGTAGGGCCAGTCATCTGCCTCATAGCTGAAGAATACCACATTGGGATTGATAAGGTGTTTTAGTTACACCCTTAAGCTTTCCGTGAATAGGTCTTGAAGCAGCACTCTTAGGCCAGTATTCTCTCTGCTTGTGGCAGGGCATAAAGTACCCTATGCATAAGATCTAGGTGGCACTGATGTTGCATGAGCGAGCCTTCTGAACTCATGCGTAGTTGGAAAGAGAGCTGCAGTCTGGTACTGCCTCATAATCATTGCACACTTGAGAAAAATATTATGCAAGGAGGTACGGGATACCTTTTCTGCAACCTCTACAAACATACATACAGTATATCCCCCAGAGGATTCTGACCCTTGCACTTCAAGAGCATATTTGCATATGCTTGCTCCTTTCTTTATAATTTCAACATTAGGAAAAATACTTACCCCATATTAAATGCTAGGGACAGAAAACAGAGCAGGTTTCATTTCATAAAAACAAAGTAGTGGCAAGGCAATCTCTCAGCTAGTACCCAATAAGGGGTCTCAAAGTAAGCCAATTCCACAATCTGTTACTTGTTTTTCACTTTTATTTTTGCTTTAGGGCATAATCAGGCAAGCCTTCCAACTCCATAAGTCTCATTAAAACAAACAGAGCATGAATCAAAACCCTTGGTGGCTTATATCCCTTGTGAATAATTGTGAATAATTGTCATGTAATGTGGCCCTAACTTCATTGTGTCTTCTTTGCTGGAGTTTTGTCCCCATTATTGTACAAAGCTTCTGTTTCATTGGGGTTGCCAATCAAAAGATACCCTTTCACTTGGATCAGGTTCACCTGTAACAATCATGAACTTGTTGACCTGCATCCCTATTAACAATTGATTTAATGATGCATTATTTAGCCTTTTGTTCAGCAGACAGGGACATTATTACCAGACAGGCAATTGGCAGATGGGTTGACTGATAACAGCCTTTTAAAAAAATCTCATGTTCCACATGTGCAGTACCTAAGAGGAAAGAAGCTTAGCTTTGAAAAAAGAGGAAGAGGAGACAATTTAATTTATAACCTGTCATTAACAAAAGTGTGATTGTAGCCCTTTTCCATTGTCAGAACAGAATGGGAAAGAAGCTAGAAATTTTAGTCTCAAATGAAATATGTTTACATTAAGCAATGTGAAGTCGAAGGCTTTCATGGCTGGCATCCATAGTTTTTTGTGGGTTTTTCGGGCTATGTGGCCATCTTCTATCAGAGTTTCTTCCTGACATTTCGCCAGCATCTGTGGCTGGCATCTTTTACCATACATCAAAGGAGTCACGGACAGAATAGGCAAAGTGGTGAGGAAGCACAACCTGCAAATGGTTTACAAACCGACAAAGAAAATCCAGCAAATGCTTCGCTCAGCCAAGGACCAAAGAGACCCTCTCACAACCGCAGGAGTTTACTGCATACCATGCAGCTGCGGACAAGTCTACATAGGGACCACCAAACGCAGTGTGCAAACAAGAATCAAGGAACATGAGAGACACCGCAGACTGGCCCAGCCAGAAAAATCAGCAGTAGCAGAACATCCCACAAACCATCCTGGGCATAAAATATTGTTTGAAAACACTGAAATTCTGGACCATGCCAACCACTACCATGTCAGGATGCACAGGGAAGCCATTGAAATCCACAAACACCTGGACAATTTCAACAGGAAAGAGGAATCCTTTAAAGTAAACAAGGTTTGGCTACCAGTCCTGAAAGATAGCAAGATAAAGACTGAACAAATGCAAATGAGAAATCTCCCAGGGTCAGGGGTTTCCCAGCAGACAATGAGCACTAATCAAGCAGACATTAATCCTTTTGTGCAGACCCTCACACCCTGAGGACTGCCATTAGCAACAAACAATATACATGCAAATCACTCCTGCCTTTCCAGGTCACACAATATATATAGCCAAGTCCTTTCTAGGCAAGCATTCTCTGAAGATGCCAGCCACAGATGCTGGCGAAATGTCAGGAAGAAACTCTGCTAGAACATGGCCACATAGCCTGAAAAACCCACAAAAGCTTTACATTAAGCATTTGGGAAATCCTAAACAACTGAGATGTGACTGAAGTTTCCTTAGGAAGTAAAAATCATGGTGAATTCTGTTTCTTCCAGTTCTGTTTCTGGTTCTCCCCTCAGTGATGGATATCCATATGAAATCAAATTGTGCACCCAAAGTTTGCCTGTTCCCAGTTGCCCATTATTTCTTCCAGTATAAGCAGCACTGCCTCCAAAGGTATAAATGCTAAGAATAAAGGTGGTACCAAATTATAACTGAGTTATGGATCTGTATCTGCTCTGTATTCAGCTATAGTAAGTAGTATTCAGTAGCTGAGGTCTAGGGGGTATAAGACACATATTCGCCATGCCTACAGTATTCATTTCTAATCTGTCCCTTGTTTTTCATATTACAAGAAAGTATGGATCTGTGGCCACAGCATCATCTACTTCATGGTAGTTTACATGTCCAGGAATAGTTGGGGCTCGTACCTAAGTGTGTGTCATACCCTGCATCCAGGAGCCAAGCACATCCTTTGAGAGCCCAGGTAACATACCAGAACTGCAGCCACACCAGCAGCCTCTGGCGGTAAACCTGCAGCCAGTACCAGGACCACCTGAGTCAGACTTACCAGTGCCTACTCCCAGAGAGAGATACCTGAAAAAAGAGAGAAAACAGTGTTCTTTGCAGTTACATAGGAAGCAAGCTGCTAACTGGGAGCACCTATGAGACCTTGATGGGCTATAAATATCCCAGCACCTCCTTCAGCCCACCATGGTTGACAACCATCCTCCCTCCCTTGGAAAATGCCTTGCTCTTACCTTGAACCTTGATGGATTGCCTGTTGCCTGAAACCTTTTCTCAGACCTGAACTATTCTTTCGGAATTGCCCTTCAGACCTGCTACACTGGACTGACTGAAACCTTGTAACAAACCTGGACTGGATTCTACAGCCACTGCTGTATTGGATTACAGGTACAGCTTTTGCTGCCAAAAGACTTGGTAAGACAAGCTTCCTTTCTCCCTCTGCCAGTACTGGAGATGCTGAATCTCTGGACTGAGGGTTTGGCTAGCCTCCTAAGGCCAAAACAGGACAGTCTGGACCATATTTGACTGGCAAGAGAGGAAAGTTGTGGGACTCATTGCTGCTGAAACTTTCAGAGTGGGCCCAGCACAAAGGGCCTCCTGATGTAGTTATCATACAACTGAGAAAAACAACAACATTGGGACATACACAAGTCAAGGCCAAGAGGGATATAGTGTAAATGGGGATGTGTTTTACTAGCACTATGGAACTACAAGCATGTGGAGTGTGCAGCAGGTGTAACGCTCTACTGAGAAAGTGGTCACTTCATTATACCCCCAGTGAGAGGAGAAACCACAAAGTGACACCCACCCACATGGAATCCTGCAGCTGTCATTCCTGTAATCATCCAGTAGGTTCTGGGCATGGGCTGATTGATAAACATGTAGGTTGGCTGATGTCTCAATCTGGTCTCATGACAATGCCAACCTTTGCTGTCAGTGGAGCTAGAATTGTGCCTTGGATCTGCAATGAAGCTTCCTTCTCCAATATATGTAATGCTTCTGTACACATTTTTCATGAGGGCCTTAGCCAAAAGGACAGTAGATGCTGAATAAATGACAGAATTGTTTGGATTCAGAAGTAAAGACTGATCTAGAAGAAGTCATATGGTCAGGAAAACCAGCCCCATTATCCTGTGTGTGTGTGTGTGTGTGTGTGTGTGTGTGTGTGTGTGTGTGTATCTACTAGAAATATATGTAGAAGAAGACCTTATAAAAGATAACATGATCCAATGGGCCAGAGATAGGTTAAAGTATTCCATTAACCAGGACATTAATGGAAATTTTTATAAAATTTTATAGAGATGGCATCTTTCACCAGACAAATTAAGTAAAATATATGGAACCAGATTAAATACATGTTGGAAATGTGAGGGAGAAAAAGGGACATTTTTTTCATCTTTGGTGGTCCTGTTCAGTGGCACAGAAATATTGGAAATAATTATATAGAAATGTAAAAGAAATATTGGGTATAAAGTTTGAGTTTAAGCCAGAAATTTTACTTCTGAATATGATTGAAGAGAACATTGGAAAAAAACCCATGGATTTTTTTTTTATATGTTAACTGCAGCCAGGCTGGTATATGCAAAATACTGGAAGATTAAAAAAGAAAGACATACTGATGAATGGATTACCAAATTATTGGATATGCTTGAAATAGACATGTTATCAAAAAAGTTCAATGAAGATTTAAAGAAACCTAAGATAAAGGATTGGGAAAAAATACTTACATTCGTAAAGTAAAAATGGGGGAAGGACCTGTCAATAGATATATAGGACTAAGTTGGGAAATAAAACTGAAAATAAATGATGTAAGAATTTATGATATGATTTACGTTGAATTATAAATATAAGATAACATTGTGGAAATGGGAAGGGTTAACATCTTGTAAAGTTAATGTATAAAAAAAAAGATATGCAGATACTAAATGGAATTTATGAATCGGTGAAGAGAAAGTCTTTTGAAGTCTTTTAGAAGTATAAGAAACTTGATTTTTTTAAAAAATGTGTTTTGTTATGTCTGTTTGTTTTGTATGTTCAGTTTGTTTATCTGTTATGTTTATGTTTATATGTATATTTGTATGTTTAGATTCTATGTTAGGTTGTTTTGTCTGAAAATTGAATAAAAAATTAATTAAAAAAAGAAGTAAAAGAATGCCAAAATAGGCCCAAATTCTGCTACATTTACTTTCAATGAATTCTGAAAGTGTGACTTATTTCCTTGCAGGAAGGGACTTTCTCTATCAACAGCCTATATTTTCCAAAATCTCTGCTTATAGGAAGAATTAGAAGTGTCACTAAACCACATGTCACCAATCCAGCCAACAATCAATATTGTGAGGAAAGTGGTCTAACAACATAGTAAGACAGCAACCTTCTCCAAACTGGCATACTCCAGATGTATTGGACTACAACACCCATCAGTCACAGCCAACATGTCACAGTGATTTGGGTGATGAAACTTGTAGTCCAAAAACCATCCAGCAATTGTGTGGTTAATGAAGACCAAGTTTTTATGACATTCCATCTCTAGAAGTGGCAGCCAGTTAAATAGAGCAGGGCAATGAAATATTAAGGTAAGGATGTTGTACAGCCTCCCCCCCAGTGCATTAAGGTTGGAATCATAGGTCAGTGGTGCTCATAATGAATAGCTTGGGCCTTAATTGTTCTTTTCTCCCCCCCCTTTCCCTTTCCCCCTTTCCCCTTTCCTCTTTCTTTTTTTCTTTCTTTTGTTTAGCAGCTCTGCCATTTAACATGAACTGGTTTCCATCTCAGTGCTTTGTAACCAGTATTGTGCATTTCAGTGCTGGAAGAGTGCAGCTGTGTGATAGCCATCTCACAGAGAAAGCCATGCCTCTGATGTAAAACCCCCAGCACAGTTATTTTTGCCAAAAGTTCCACAGCAGGTCTAATTAAAATGAAGTAGCTATAATTGAAGCCATGCATGTAAAGCATATATAATAGTATATAATTAGAAAAAATGAAGATCTTAGCCAAGACAAAGAGAAGGATACCAAAAAGTGGGCATAAAAGATTCTAAAGAAAAGAATACCAAAAACTGTGGGAAAAACATTTCTCATAGAATCATGAATAAATCCAGGATAATAACCCTGCTTGTGTCATTTCAGAATGACTCTTAACTACTGTGGCTTCTTTTTCTTTCACAAGGGTAGAACACATTCATTAAACTCTATGACTCGAGTGTAGGATCTCTAAACTTTAATTGCTACAGCCTACTACTAAAAGATCATTTTGACTGGGCCCATATTTTTGTACAAGAGGTTTTTCTTGTATTTAGTAGACTTAAATTGATAGGAATCAGTACAGTACAACACAGTCTGATGTGCTTCCAGCTTCTCTGCATTGGTTGTGCACATGTGTAAAAGAGTCGCTCCTCTCCTCCAGCTGATCCCTGTGGCATTTTCAGCTAAGCCTGGAAGCAGCAGGACCTGTAGGAGAGAATAAAGCTGCACAGAAGAGAGTAGAGATGTTAATACCTGGACCTTATTAACTGTTATTAACATTAGCAATTATGTCAGTGCACAGTGAATAATGGAATTCATGTAAAAAGCAAACAGTTGGAAAGAAACAAAGAGAAGGAAAAGGGTGGGAAGAGATCACCAAAGATACTTCACCTCAGCACAACAGAAATTTTGTTTTCATTCTCCCTACCAAGACTGAAGAAAGATACTAGATTAAAATCAACTTTGACTGGAACTGTGGTAAATGTGGGATGTTAATAGAGATGTTAATTAAAAAACCAAGATTCTATTGCTTTACTGAGTCAAAATCACTAGCTAGACAGAAGAACCACCTTCCATACTCAGGTGCTATAGGTAGGGACCACTAAGCACATTGTAAAGCTTTGGAATGGGTCCCAAATCACTTTTTTCACTGACCCTTTTGATTCCCATCTGTCTATCATATATCCTGATTCCTGGACTGATCTTGACCATACTTCTTGTCCTTTCATCTTTATTCCTTGAGAGAGAAAAACATGCTTTTCCCAGCCTGACCTGCTGTAGAACCCAATTTCACACACTTAAAATATTGTTAGACATTGCAGAAGTACATAATATTAGAAAGACCCTGGCAAGACTGTCAAGGGGCCTTAAGTCAATTGTAACACCAGTTATCAGACTCTACCATACTTCGGTCTAAAATTAAATTACTAGCAATTATTAGCAGGTTGTGAGGAAGTCATGATTTGTAGAAGTCTCATCATCCAAAGATAATATTCATAATGAATTCAGGAGGAATTTCCCTACTGGAAAGTGCCTCTTTAAAATAAACAAACAAATCTTTCTTTGTAAGAGCTTAAGCCTTTGTAGTTCACCACATGCATTTGTCCAATCTTTTCAGAATCAGATTTACATAAAAGTTCACTGTGTTGGTCAAGCTCAAGAGAAACTTAAAAGGAAGGAGATATCACATTGCAGGAAAACCACTACCATGGGAGTAGGAATGTGAGGTCTGGCCACCAGAATGAAATATAAGATAGCAGAAGATGCAGCTGGTCCAAGCTGTGTTTTTGAAGTGATGAGAAACCTTTAGATTTGCTATGGTTTTTCTGTAAGATGAGCCACTGGACTGCATCTAATGGCATTTACCACTCCAGTTTAGTATCTCTAGGTCAGGGATGGATCACATCAACCCAGGTGAGCCACTAGATCATCCTGGGTATGAAAGGCAATCGGAAATCTTCCTAACAAAGGATGCATAGGACAAATAAAAGGAAAATGATGCCAAGGCACTTGCAACATTCCTACAGGCATAACTGTATGCTCCCTAAAGACTGGATGGATGAAGAGGGAACTACAGTAAAGGGTGGCTGTGAAATATGTGTGGGCGGCAACTAGGCACAGACAAGGCTAAGAAAATACACACATCAAAAATGATGAAAAAGCAAAACATAGAATATGTCATATTTGCAGGGATTATAGCCTTTAACCTTAATGTAATAACTTTGCCTATTTTTAACCCAGAAAAGCTGACAAAATACACTAATGCCATATTTGAATTCTTCAAAGCCTGATTCCTCCCAATGCTCATTTATCAATGACTTGGATGACAGAATTGGGGGCATAGTTATCAAATTTGCAGAAGACACCAAATTAGGAGGAGTAGCTAATACTCCAGAGGACAAGATCAAAATTCAAAATGAGCTGACTAGACTAGAAAGCTGGGCCAAAGCTAACAAAATGAAATTCAGCATGGAGAAATGTAAAGTACTGCACTTAAGGTTGAAAAATGAAATGAACAGATATAGGATGGGGGATACCTGGCTGAATGAGGCTACATGTGAAAGGGATCTAGGAGTCCAAGTAGACCACAAGTTGAACATGAGTCAACGGTGTGATGCAGCAGCTAAAAAAGCCAATGCAATTTTAGGCTGCATCAATAAAAGTATAGTGTCTAGCTCAAGGGAAGTAATAGTGTCACTGTATTCTGCTTTGGTCAGCCCCCACCTGGAATATTGTGTCCAGTTCTGGGCACCACCATTTAAAAGGATGTTGAGAAACTAGAGCATGTCCAAAGGAGGGTGACCAAAATGGTGAAGGGTCTGGCAACCATGCCCTATGAGGAATGACTGAAGGAGCTGGGGATGTTTAGCCTGGAGAAGAGAAGATTAAGAGGTGATATGATAGCCATGTTTAAATATTTGAAGGGATGTCATATTGAGGAGAGAGCAAGCTAGTTTTCTGCTGCTCCAGAGAACAGGACCCAGAGCAATGGATGCAAGCTCCGGGAAAAAGATTCCACCTCAACATTAGGAGGAACTTCCTGACAGTAAGGGCTGTTCAACAGTGGAACACACTCCCTCGGAGTGTGATGGGGTCCCCTTCCTTGGACGTCTTTAAACAGAGCAATAGCTATCTGTCGGGGATGCTTTGGTTGTGATTTCCTGGTGATGGGGTTGGACTGGATGGCCTATGTCATCTCTTCCAACACTATGATTCTAGGAACCCACCATTGCCATTTTCCCACCCAGACATTCAAAAAGTTCAGAAGTGGTGCCACAATGGAGAAAGTAGCAGCACCAGTGCTTTTTTGGGGTGCTCCGGGAATGCTCTTGCTTTTTGCCATTCTACTTGGAGAAGAGGATGATATATAATAAGTACTATCTATCTATCTATCTATCTATCTATCTATCTATCTATCTATCTATCTATCTATCCATCCAGCACTTACATTGACCTGTGGATAAGACAACCCAGATTTTTTCAGTCAAGTTTTTGACTAAAAATTCTAAACTTGTACATGAGTATATATACTACTTCTTTCTGCCAAGTTCCTGGAAAAGTACAACCTAAATTACTTTTTTTGAGATTATAGCTCCCAGAATCTTCAAGCCAACATGGCCAGTGACCATGCTGCATAAAGGGTTTGGGGAGTTCAAGTTAAAAAAAAACTTCTCCAAGCTCTGGTTTACCACAGACCAGCCTTGATAGGAAGTGGGATGCAGGAAGCATATAGGAAATTAAAAGGAGGTGACTCAAAGAAGATATTTTCATGTCAAAGATCAAGCCAGCCTTGAAGAACTCCAGGTGTTGGTTTGTACAGTCCTAATCGCCAGATACTTCCTCTATGTTGTTTAAGCATACCATTACGTATGGCAAAAGCATTTACTGGCTTGAGGATGAATCTTGATGTTATTAGTCCCCATTTGTACAATGAATTTGTGGAGAAAGTTGGTACTCAAAATCAGGAATGGTTTCTAATACTTGTAAATATGATTTCTGAAGCCAGTCAAGATACATATCAGTCACAGCTACAACGAGATATTCAACACAAATAAGCAATTAAAAATGTATGGGATATGTGGGGGGGGGGCAGCACTCTGAAGATAGCAAAGATGGCAAAAAGAGCTGACTTCATAATTCAAATTCACGTTTAGAGGGTTTTAGCGACCAATAACAATATAATCTGTTGCATCCTACTTCATGCTGAGAGAAGAATCCAGTGTGGCGGAGATGCCAATAGAATCCTTTCTGCACCTGGCTTCTGAAGCAGATGCAACAATCCTTCCATGTCAGCCTCCAGCTCCAAGTGCAGGAATGGCTGCCAAAAGATTTCAGGCACAGATTCATTTATCACACCCACAAGGTCCGAACTGTTCTCCCAGGATCATCAACATCAGCCAACTCCTTAGTGAAAGTCAGCTGAAAAATTCAGGAAAAACATCAGAAGGTTTAAAAAATTAATGACTCTCTGAAGCTTTGTTTCCCTCTGACTTACAGCACTTCAGTGGATTTTCCAGCGAAAGCTCTGGTTGTGCTGTTCTTTAATGAAGTCCTTCGTGTGAAAGATGACATGACTTATGTTATAGCCAGTTGCTTTAAAGTAAATGGTGGAACCTGCCTGCTTACCTGCTTGTTGTCTATTTGACATAGTAACCTCTTTTCTGAGGTAGCCTTATACCAGAGTGCACAATGTTAGCTGCGTATCATGGACCACACAAGCAAAAACAAATTACCATGGAGAAAAAACAAAATCTTGGCAGAAGCATTGCTGGGAGTTGGGAGAAATTTTCCTTACTCCCCTCCACACAATAATCCTAATTGAGGGTGCATCTACACTGTAGAAATAATACAGTTTGACTGCAATTTAACTGCCATGGCACCATCATTTGAAATCCTGGGATTTGCAGTTTTATGAGGCACCAGAACTCTTATGAATAGAAAGCTGAAGACCTTGTAACACTAAAAATCCCAGTATTCCATAGGATGGAGCTACAACACTTAAAGTGGTGTCAAACTGCATTATTTCTACAGTGTAGATGCATCCTCAGATCCTGACTTCTCATAGCATGACTGGAACAGTGTTTCTTCCCTACCACCCAGCCACAGTCCAAGGGCCAATTCTCACTACATGATTATAATGCTATTATTCCACTGGAATTGCCATGATTCAATTCCGTGGAATCCTGGGGCTTGTAGTTTGGTGGGGCACTGGGGTACTCTGGCTGAGTAGTATCACTGCCCCTCCCAGAATTACCAAAGCCAGGATTTCATAAATTGTAGTGGAATAACACTGCTATAATTCTATAGTGTGGACGGGCACCATTATTAGTCTCCCTTGCCTCATACTAAAATGGAATCTACCACCTTTGTTAGACCATTGGTCCAACACTTTTAATATTATCTGATGACTGGTAGGTTTCCTTTCCAGAGTTTCCAACAGGAGTCTGTTTCCCCAGCCCTGAGCTCTAGGAACTTTTACATGCAGAATATCTGCAAAACTGCCTCTGATGATTCCCTGCTTAGGAAAACTCTCTTTATGGGATCACCATAAATTGACAGATGACTTGAAGGCGTGCACGCACACACACGCAAAATATAGGCAACTTATTATTCAAAACCAAGGCTAACTGGTTTGTCCTTTCTTTGATAGGTATTCCTTGGAGGAGCTTCTTCCTCTGCAACTGTGTATTTCTGCATGGCAGAGGATTGGAGACAGTTCCTGTGTACCTTCCAGCTTTAAGATATTATTATTCTAACCCTTTACCACTGAACTACAGACCTTTCCTATTATTGAGTGCAATAAAGAGGGATGATGATGATGATGATGATTTAGAAAAGCAACAAAATGAAACAACCTCTGGAGTACATACAATACTGGATTCTCCAGTATGGTGATGGACAATTGATTCCACAATCTACTTTCTAACCAAATTGTCATGAATAATGTCTGCTGAGAGTTAGCTGCAAGCCACACTTGTTGCATCTTACCATGCTCCACAATAACCCACTATATCTGTTATTCTATTTTCTTGTTCTATTGGTAAATAGGGACATGAAATAAAACACATGGACCTAAATCCAATTATTGGCCCCAACTAAAGTAGATCCATTACATCAATGGAATTTGTTTGAGCACTGGGTTACCAAGTTCTCATTGATTTAATAGGTGTGCTCTAGTTTGGACTAACAACTGGATTTAGGCCATTATCAGCCAAACCCATTCAGAATTGAAAACTTCAGGCAACAACGCTGTGGCCAGTGGATGCTTGGTAGCTCAGCCTAGTTGATATATATATATATATATATATATTAGAAACAATCTTTATTCATGTAGTTAAAGTGGAGATTCACCATTGTATGTTGCATAGGCTGCTAATACTCAGTGCTCTGTGGAAGATTTGTTGTTATGTGACATCACGTTGACTTTGACTTATGATGATTCTATGAATGAGAGACCCCCCCAAAAAGGTCCCATTATTCAGTACCCTGCTCATCTCTTTGGGGGTTAATGATAGCATTAAAAATACCCTCTCCCTGCTACAAGAATGTCAAATTTAAATTGACACTCTTAAACCAAGTGCTTCACAGACAGTCATTTGTTCATTATGAGCTCGTTTTTACATGTGGATGCTCCTGGGAGATGCAAGCTAATATTGTTCCATCAGCACTAGAGTACATTAGAGAAAGCCGTTCTTATCTCTCTCCCTGGGAAGTCTTTGGATAGCACTCATTTCTCCTGGCATGCTTTTAGCTTGCAACGATTCAGATTTGTCGGTGAGTGTAACTGTAAGAAAATATTTATAAGATTTATTATGCTGAGGCTTTAACTTCATGACCAGATAATAGAAAATCACTTAGTTCTTTCTCTTTTTTTGTCCACTCCTCCCCAACAAAACCAGTTGATGTGCAGAAATTAAAAGGGCTCGTTTAGTCCTTCATATTTCACTCAAACATTTTAGCTTGATAATGATGACAAGCTGAGCATCAGTAAGGAATGCAATGGATTATCTTGTAGCCTGTTGGGAATAAGGAGGCTTTTTGTACAGGAGAGGCATAGAGTGGAGTGCATTGATTCTTTTAAAGTAATTTTTCCTTTCTAAGTATCATTACAGACTAGTGCAAAAGACATTTTCTCTAGATTGGCATTGGTAAGATTTATATTGACATTTTGTTGCATCCAAGAGAAAAAGGGTATTGTACTCTCTACTACTCTCTCTGGCGATTGTTCAGGACATTGCTACTCAAAGTGGTGGTCCATGGATTATGGCCAGTGCACAAGCCATTGGCTACCAGTTCCTGGTGAGTTTTTAGGGGGGAAACAGTTGTAGAAAATGGGCACAAATATGTCATTGGTCTCTGGGACATTGGGAATGGCTGGTCCCCCACATCAAACAGCACTGTCTAAGGAAATTCCTGATACTGAATTAGAAACAGTTTGTTAGATATCATGTTAAAAAGGAGGTACATAACCTGATTTTCTTCTTGTTATCATCCTTCTTATTATAACATGCAAATGCCCAGTGTTTGCAGTGGCTGCTCTCCCATTTCCCATGTCTTCCAGGACATTATTATTTGGCTTAAAATGACTAACCAATATAGAGTGCTATCCCTCTCTATAGGCGACATCCAAAAGGCCACATGTTGTTTGTCTTTGACTTAAAATAGACACTCATATTTATATGCCATATGTTCATGGCAAATGGGTTTACAGAACAGGAAAATACAATCTAACATACATGGAAAGTTTCTTCACTAAACTACAAATCCCAGAATGCCACAGAAGGCAGCCATAGCAATAAAAGTGAAATAATGGCACTGTAACAATGTAGGTGTTTTGTTTCTGTTAAAATAGGCAGCATATAAATAAATAAAACAAATATTTATAAATAAATAAATAAATATTTTATAAATATGAATAAATAAAATAAAATAAATAAATAAATAAATAAATAAATAAATAATATTTTTCTGTTTCTTTCTCCTCCTCCCCCCTCTTTCTTCTGTTTCTTCAGATCTTTCAGAAGACACTGCATGCTTAAGTGAGACAGCAGGGGCAGGCTTTCCTTTTCATATAATCACATGGACACTTGTTAATAATGCCTTCTGAATTCAGTGAAGGCAAAAGGAGTCTTATGGTTTAGGCTCGACCCAGTTAAAAGTCAGGAAGTTCATTTGCTTTCTTGTCTGGCCTCAGACTTCCTGTGTGACTTTGGACAAGGCTGTCTGACTTCATTTGCCCTTTCACTTCCAGTTTTGTAAGATAAGGATGACAACATATCCCCCAGAAAG
Organism: Sceloporus undulatus; assembly: GCF_019175285.1. NCBI lineage: Eukaryota > Metazoa > Chordata > Lepidosauria > Squamata > Phrynosomatidae > Sceloporus > Sceloporus undulatus. The sequence continues at coordinate 86,656,401 of NC_056525.1, forward strand.
TGTGAGGAAATATGCAAATAATATCTGTATTCTGTCTTTACTGCTTACATATTTGATGACAGTTACATAATATAGACACGCAGATCACAGGTTAGGCCATAGGTCAGGTTGCACTGTTCTTTAGTACACAAAGTGTTTTACATTACCTTATTAATGCTACTTCAAACCTATAAAGTAGATGAGTGTTATTATCTCCATGTTGCAAATGGGGAAGTCAAACATTAGAAAATAGGTAATTTGTCTCAGGCAACTTGGTCAGTTGGTAAAAACTCCATGTGGGACTTTTCCATTCATATTCCTGCAATCCAACCTTATGCAGGATTCCTTACTTCTAAAGGACTTACACACATTGTATTAAGTATATTTAGTTTGGCAGTCTTAAGTATTAGGGTTTATTTTCCAGAACCTTCCTATAATGAGGACCCAGGCCTTCCTGTAGTTTCAACTTCTTTAATAACATACAGAATAATAGCCAAAACCAGATTCTCTACAAATAACAGTTTCACTGTGACTGGAAAGCTGTTATTTCTTTCTATTACCTGTATAGGAAAGTTGTCTTAGACCAAGGCAGACAATGCTTAGTCCACCCAACCTATCATTTCCATGCTGAATGGCAGGAGCTAAACAAGGTTTCGGGCAAGATTATTTCCTAACCCTGCTTGTGGATCCTAGGTGATTTTCCACCCTAATCTGGTCCAATCCTATTTAGCTTTTGAAATCAGACCAGACCAGGTGTGTTCAGGATAGTGCAGTAATTACTAACTCCAATCCCTACAAATATATCTTTCCTTCAGCTTACTAGAGAGTGAGAATAAAGAATAATGTAGGACACATTTTGCATGTAGGGAGCACCTATGATCAAATTCTGACATCTCCTAACAAGACAGGAATGATTCCTTCTTGAAACCTGTGCAAGCATGTCCATAAAGGCATGTCCATGTGGCCCAGATGAAGTGGTTTCCCACATCCTCATGATGCAGCAAAACCCAGAACACTCTGTAGCAATGCTGGGCAGCTGTTTACACAATTGTCCCACTGTGTCAGCCAGCGCTGCCACTACTGGCACATGTAAATCCCTTTGAGGTCAAATGAGGCACCCAGCTATGTGATCGATGCTGGGTGCCTTGATTGTGGCCTCAGAGGGAGCAACGTGCACCAGCGTGGTGGGTGGTACAGTGGGATGAGCATGTAGCCAGCCACCTAGCATTGCTATGGAGTGCAGATGTAACAGGAGTAATCTGGGGTAGGTTTCAGGCTAGAATATTCTAGGAGCAGCATCAAATATTCTGGCAAGTGCAGATGAACCCTAGGTCAGTATCAACACTACATGGTCTGATTCAGAATAAGAAAACTTGCCCCTGTATTTAAGACTAAATAATTTGGATAAATACTCACTGGAGGCATTGGGATTTAAGTTAGTCATGACAACCACATAACTTCCATGGAAGCTTAGTGTGATTAACACAGCCAGAATCTATTTTGTGAATAGAAGGGCTCTGTCATCTCACAAAAGATGCCAGGAGCCAGTGGATATTATTTTGCCTCTCAGGAATGGTGTGGGAAGAGAAGTGATATGAGAGGCTTCTTCCTCCACAGCCCCTTATGTCACCTCTCATGATGCTCCAGAGGGTCCCCAAGAGCTTTTTCTAGAGGCACAGAGCACTATAGGTAGAAGGAGAAATCATTTCATCATTCTTTCCTCTAGCACAACAATGGGTAAAAATCAAGAGATGGCTAAATGATTCATGAAGGCTTTCTTCAATTAACCCACCTTATGCCTGGATGAGAGATTTCCCATTTAAGGATATTTCTCAAACAGCCTCTGTATCTGTGAACAAATAACAGAGTAAAAATGTAAGCATGGTTATTAATTGTGTTCTTTCAAAATACATGAAAGAGTTATTAAGGTACTTTGTGCATGCAGTCCAATGCAAAATAATTGGGAAGTAATCTCTAATAAATAGTGCTGTTTACTTGAGAGTAAATACCTTTAGGATTAAACTGCAAATGTATCAGTAGCAAATAATATCTGCACATGCCCTTCAAAAGCGATTGAGGGTATATATATTTTGTATTTAATTACTGCGTGACTGTTTATTTTGTTTATTGACTGACTATTTATTTTGTTTTTATATACTGCTTTTCTGAAAATTTTCACACTGGTGTTTACCATGGGTTAAGTGCTGGTAAAGCACTGGTAAAATATACCTGAAGCGCAAGGATGTGAAAGCCGTTCGCACTTCTGAAACATCAGTGAAGCGTCCCTTTGCTTCTACGGTCCTTGAATTGTTCATGAGCAGCCATTTCCTATTGATGGGAAATTTGCATTAATAGGAAATGGCTGCTCCACAAACGATTCAAGGACAGTAAAGGCAAGGGGACACTTCATTGACATTTCAGAAGCACAACTGGCTTTCACACCCTCATGCTTCAAGGACGTTTTACTGGCACTTTACCGGCACTTAACCCACGGTAAGCATAGGTTTGAATATCTTCTCTGTCAAGGGATTAGAAAAAATAAGTGTTTTTAAAAATATAGATCATAAAACGTCTCTCAAACTGTCAGAGATCCATTAGGAGCTAGTACAAGTTCCTTGGCCTGGTCTTAAAAATATAAGAAGAGTAATGCTGGATCAGATTATCTAGTTCAGAATTCTCTACTGGGAGCCTTATTGCATTACAAAAGAAGCCAAGACAGAGTATCAGAGAAACAGCTGTTTGCTTACATCTCTACATGCTCTCGAAGCACTTCCATTCTCCTTCCAGAGGGAGACAGTTGTAAAAGTATGCCTTTTGTCAAAAGGATTTTCCCAGATTTTCTAAGTGATCAGTCAGCTGTCTACTGAAAGTTTACAGTGCAATTACCAAGATAATCTGATGTATGGTTTGTGATCCTGGTTCAGCACAGTTATTGGAACTGTAAACCTGCATTCCTTTCCAACCGTCTTCAAATTGAAAAAATATAAGAAAAATAATGAAGTCCATCTACACGTGGATGAAATGGCATGGGTGGAGAAGAAACAATTTGTATTTTGAAGGTTATTTGAAAAAAGACGAACAAGAAGGTTCTATTTGGATAATTTCTCAAGATCAAAACTGAACAAAATTAGGTTACAAATCCCTTTGAGTGTTGTATCACATTTATATTATTTGATACAGATGTATATATTTCCTAAACATTCAGTAACCACATGTGGTGTTGGAAAAGGAAAAGTAAGCAACCTCTGTATAACTGTCTTTCCCCTTTTGTGTGTTGTCATCTGGACATGCGGTTGATATCTTTGTTTCAAAACCTTCCATGTCTGGGTTCTGCATTGGGAAATGCCTTCTGAAATTATTATATGATTTGCAAACCATCAGTGTTTCAGATAGGCTTGAGAAACTTAATATTTCCCTTACAGGATGCAGTCTAGGCCATACACTAGAACTGATAGATCGCAGGGCAGAACACTATTCAGCTACAAGCCAAACATGGCCATATGATGAGATGACAGTGAACATCTTTGGGCTTCCAGAATACATTTACCTTCTGGAATTTATATAGCTTACTTCCACCCACCCAATACAACTATTAAGCATGAACAGGTGAATGGACAGAGCTAATGGTCCACATAACGTTTGATTTGAAAATACTATTGAACAAAACATGATCAAAATATAGTTTTGTTAAGCCTAGGATAATTATGGAACATGAAGATTATTGTGAATATATGATGTTCTTAATTATACCAATTCATTCCAAAGGGCAACTGAGATGTAGATTTTTAATGTTTGGATACAGTGATGAAAAGTCACCATGTAAATTTATTCATGAGAATATGAGAATAGATTTGCAATTATGAAGATGATAAACTTTGTTTCAATGCTAGTTAGACTGATAGTGAAAATGAACAAGTTCAACTATTACCATATATTATCACATTACTTCAGTACACATAGTGAAGGCTTTAGTTTCCCTTGGAAGGGAAAGCACTGAAGACTTGCTGTCTTTGCAATCATTGTTTAATTTTAAAATGTACAAAGCAGAATTACTGGAAACAAACTGACTCCTGAAACCCTATAACAAAATTGCAGAAACTGCATTGACTTCCCTGAGAGAGAGCCACGGTTCCAGTTGCCCAAGAGTGCTACACCTTTTCCACCTAATTTTAGCTGAGCTTTTAGCTCCTTACCTTCTCTTCTCAAAATTCAGTATGAAAATAAGATTCAGAGAATTGTTCTTCTCTGCCCCTAGCTGGACAGTGTCACTATCCAAAAGTAGAGAGAGAGAGAGAGAGAGAGATTCCAGGAAATCTGGAACGTATCTGCAGACATTAGGAAATATTTACATTGTTTTAGGAAAGCACAACTCCTGGACCACTTAGTTGCCCATTCAAGGCCATTGAATGTAATGAGGATATTCGACTTCATCAAAATGATTTTTTAAAAAGTTTGTTTATAGATCTATGCTACTGCATAGCAGGATTATTAATTATCATTTTAGCTTGGTAACAAGTTAACAGGCAGCTGGCGGCATTGTTTATTAGCTTTGTCAGGCTACTATTTGAGCAAAACAGCAGTGGTGATTAGGAATCTGGTGGCCTGATACCAAAACCCTTCAAAGCTCACTGGCTCATCTGTTAGCTGTCATAAAGCAGCAGGTCTGAGCTAGTGAAACAAAAACAATCTGACAGCAAAAGAAGCTTGAAAGAATATCCTCCCCCTTCCATTTGCTTGAATTTATGCAAAACGTATATACTGAATGAAAAACTGCTAATAACTGTCAAGATAAGGTTATTATTGGGAAGGTTACCAGAATAAAGTTATAGCGGCCAACCAGTTTAAAGCAACTTTACAACAGAAAGACAAAATGTGAACAGAGATGACAATTGTGGAAGTTAAAGCAACTGATGGAATAGAGCATATCCACACTGTACAGTTGTAGCAATTTGGTATCATTTTAACTGCCATGGCCCCAGCCTCCAAAATCCTGGGATCTGGAGTTTGGTGTGACAATTTGAGTTCTCTGCTAGAGAGCTCTAGTGCTATAATGCAGGGCCATGCACTTTACTAGGAAAGAATTCAAGGTATCATGTCTCTGTGGATGCCTTCAAGTTGCCTGTTGACTTATGGTGACCCCACGAGTGTCACAGGATTTTCTTAGGCAAGGAATACTCAGAAGTGGTTTTGCCAGTTCTTTCCTCTGAAATACAGCCTACACTGCCTGATATTAATTGGCAGTCTCACATCCAGCTACCAACCAGGGCTGACCCTGCTTAGCTTCCAAGATCAGACAGGATCTGCAGCCTTTAGGGTATTCAGGCAGGACCATACCCTAAGTGCTGGGATTCTGGAGGCTGAAACTATGACAGATGAAGTATTATCAAATTGTGCTAATTGGACAGTGTGAGAATTATACTATTATTATACTCTATTTATATAGCGCTGTAGGTTTACCCAAGGGTGTTTAATGCTGGGAGATTTTGATGATGACGTGGAATAGAAGGAAAATTCTTCAAATGGACCAAGGTGAAAACATTAAGCAATTAATTGTGTTTGCAATACCATTGGAACTTAAATATGCCAAGGTGCATGCCAGTCTTTGGGTGTCATGTGAGTCTTGCCATCACCTCTCCAACAGATAATGTTATGACTGAGTGGGAGGGAGAGCAAAAAGAGAGCCTGTCATGCTCTTTGATGTATCCAAATGATATATCACTTTTTTCTTCATTTCTAGAAATAAAAAAAAAATGCTCCAGGGTACAGACAGTCTAAAAGCATTTGATAATAAATCTATGCAACTTCACTGGTGCTTAATACAAATTCTGCTTCAAGTGCTTTTTTAAAATGCATTATCACCTTTAAGTAAATACCATGGAAGGCTGCCAAACTCTTGGTTGCCGTTTGCTGTAAAATGATGCATTTGATATCATTAACGTGATAAAAATGTTTAAGCTTTCATTGGATTTTGCTAACTGATTTTGGCATTTGAATGATATTAATTTTTATGCATTTATCAATTATCTTTTAAGTGGCTACTATATTTCTGTTTGGGCAGGCAGAGTACACTTTTCCATTCCTAACGCTTTTTGTCCTAATTAATTTTCACTGCCAGCACACTAAAAGAGACAGCTTTAATGCTATCCTGCATGTATTTATACAGAAGTTAACATGCACTGAATTCAGTGAAGCTTGTGTATTAATAAGTGTGTATACTAGGCCCAGCCTAGAATTACACCTATGGTATTTCTACAGATTTTCACGTAGTTTTCAGCACTTTCAGGTTAAAATAAAAAAGCAATATCACATTTCTGTACAAAGGATTGAAAGGAAAAACACCAGTAATTCAACTGTTGAACTGTATCATGGTACTGCTGCTATCCTCAGTCTTTCTGGGTAAACATGTGATGTAACTGGGGGAAATCCAACTATTTGATGAAGGGGTGCAGGAGACATCTCTATATATCTTTTGTAGGGAACACATTTTCAGATGCCCTAGTGGCCAAAACAGCACTATCAACTCTTTATTCTTTCTGTTTTACTCTAGAAACAAAACACAATGATGTATATGGATGTATGTTTTTTAATAATAATACTTCACTTTGAACCTAGGCCACATTCCTATGGCTCAAAATCCATCCAACATATTTCAGTGCCAAATTTTGATTAGGTCCATCAGTCCTGGCACAGGGGACTAATATATGCCATGGAAAATTGGGTTTTGAGTGGATCGATGCTGAATTTTTAAATTGAAAAGTGTATGTTTCCTAACTCCAAAAGTCTATCACCACAAACCATTGTGCTGAATCCTATAGCATAGTTCTGGGGTAACACAAGTTTACATACTTGCCAGGCATGTTAAAAATGAAGCTGAATCCAAAGAAGAAAAAATATTGGGGGTTGGTGGGCATTCTGATCTGGGAACATCAGATATGTCAGTTCTAACTTGGAAGATATTGTCTCCAAAGGACTTGCTTCTCATTTGGGTGTGCATGGACTCAGATTTTCTGATTCATTCACTGATGGTGATGGTCATAATAGACATATTTCATCAGCTTTAGCTGGTAAGCCAACAATTCTCTTTTGTCCATAGGGTTCAGTTACCCACTCAGCCATGAAATCCACTGGATGACCTTGAGTAAGTCACATGTCGTCAGACCCAGGGGAAGGCAATGGCAAACCTCCTCTAAACAAATCTTGCCAAGAAAACCCCATAATAGGTTGACCTTATGGATAACATAAATCAAAAACAACTTGAAGGCACACAACAACAAGCCATCTACTCTATAGTAAATTCTTCTTTCGATAACTGTGTCATGTTCCATTTCAAGTTGCCTTCAGAGATGTCTTCTACTCCAGGTAGAAGACATCTTTGTTTTCTCTGTCTTCTACTCTGTTTTCTCCAAGCCACCTATTCTCTGATATGGGCTGAAGAATATATCTTACCTCTGGCTGGCCTATACTGCTAAATTAATCATACTGCTATACTAATAAACTAGTTCTCATTTCAAAGATATTTATGTGGCTTTCTCTTTGCCTCCCTGCTGAGTTTATTGAGGGCAAAGTACTTTTGAACTTTGTACTCAGTTCATAAGAACTGAAGCAAGCCAGGATGAGGGGGAGAAATGGGAGGAGCAAAAGGTAACGGGCATTATAAAAGCAACTGAAAAAGTAGGACAGCAGATGATTAATCTGGAGTGTTGCTGCCAAGTCAGAACACTTGGAGTGTATGGGATACTCTTATCTCCCTGTCATCACCAAATTCCCCATTGCCTGTTTCTTGCCAGTTTCATGTAGATTGTTCTTTCCTCTCTGCTGCTAGATTGTTGTACAGATCGCTTTATTTGCACTAAGGAGAAAGTGAAGAGAAGGGTCTTCACTCTCTCCCAGTGAGCAAAAGGGAACACTGGTGTCTGTGTTTGTGTGTGTGTGTGTGTACACCCAGGGGTGTAGTTTAGCACTACATGTTTTGCATGCACAAGATGGCCATCTGTCTCTAACATCTCTAGACAGGATTAGGAAAGAGCCACATCCTAAAGTATATGGGAGCTTCTTGTGCTAGCCAGCCAGCCAGATTCATATTGATTGGGGATTTGAACCCCAAAATCTCTGTACTCAGACCATCTCTCTAATGCTACAGTACAGTACATTACAAAAGTATAATCTTTTAGATTATAATGGGAATTTTTAACAGTCACTAATTTGCACTATATTATGGGAGATAGATCAGAATGAATATTTCTTGGCTTGAAGTCTACACGTAATGGAGTGGACGGGATTGAACAAATTGAAACTTAACCCAAACAAGAAAGCAGTCTTCCTGCTCAGTCACAAGGCAGATCAGAAAATAGGGATTCAGCCTGTGCCAGATGGGGTTATATTCCCCCTGAAATTTCAGGCTCAAAGCTTGGGTGTTCTCCTGAACTCAGAACTAAGCTTGGATAGCTAGGTTTTGGTAGCGGCCAAGAGTCCATTTGCACAGTTAAAAGTAGTATGTCAGCCATGCCTATTCCTTGAGAAGTCAAATGGCAATTGTAATACGCCTTGCTAACATCCTGTTAGGATTACTGTAATGCACTTTATGTGGGGCTGCCTTTGGAAACTATTTTGAAACTGTCAAGAATGCTGCAGCTGGGCTGTTGACTGGGGCTGGTTACAGGGGTCAGGTTATCCCCACTGAAACAAATTCACTGGTTGTTAGTCTGATTCTGGGCACAATTCAAACCACTTGCTTTGACCTGTAAAGCCCTAAACCACTTGGATCCTGACTATCTGAAAGTCCATATCTCCTTATGCACAGGACTGTGCCAACTCAAGTTTTAAGGTCTTCAGACAAAGGCTTTCTCTCAACCCCACCACCTTGCAAGCATGTTTGGTGAGGATACAGGACAAACCCTTCTCTGTGGCTGCTCCCAGGCTGTGGAACACCCCTCCACAGGAGCTCTGCTTGGTCCCTTCCTGACTCTCTTTCTGCCAGCAGGCGAAGACCTTTTTGTACCAAATTTGGAAACTTCAATTGGTGCAAAACATGGCAGCCAGATTGGTTACTGGTGGTGATTCTTGGAGTGATCATATTGCACCTCTATTAAAATCACTCCACTGGGTGCCAATTAGTTTCCTGACAAGGTTAACAAGTGTTGGTTATTAGCTTTAAAGCCTGTGGTTTGAGTCCAGATTACCTATGAGATCTCATTCTCTTGTATAATCCACCCTATACATTCAGATCTTCTGAGGGACATTTACTCCAGTCAGCCAGGACCAGGCTGGCAATTGTTAAACAGAGAACTTTTTCTTCAGCTGTTCCCAAAATATAGAATGACCTGCTAAAAGAGATTTGATAGAGACACGGTATTTGAGTTTAAAACACCACTGAAGATCAACGGGATTGCCATATGTCAACAGGCAATTTGAAGGTGCACACATGCATGCACAATTTTTATGCTTTTTAACTGATTATGTATTTTAAATTCGTGCTTGTGTTTTTAACTGTGTTATGTACTTATTCATTTCTGTATTGTAATCTGTTGCTTCCTGCTTTGATTCATAGAGAGAGGCAGGACTACCCTTCTTAGATTCCCCCCAGGTAACATATTTGCCAAGGGCTACCAAAGCATCAGTAGACCCTATAAAAGTTATTAGAGTGGGCAGCAGCACTACAACTGCCAGCACTGAGCATGTTTCAAGAGAAAACAAAAAGTCATGATTGTTGAAAGAGCAGTTTGTAATAATTATATATCCATCTTTGATTGATAGTGAATAAATATGCCATAGGCATGAGTCCACATTTTGGGGAAATGATTAGAACAGATGGTCTCTGCCTTAAGGAGTTGGAAAGCAAGCATAGGGATGACAAGTAGAAGTCAGTGAAAACTAGTAAAAGTGGCAGGGGAAACAATTCATTGTAAGAAAGTTTGGAAAATGAATAGGATCCCATTTGTTATCTATGCTCTTTAGAAAACTACAGTGCTTCCTCCATTTTCACAGGGGATCCATTCCAGATCCTCCCCCACTCCACAAAAATGAAAAAAAAGTGCATATTAATGGCTTGAATGGGGACATGCTCCCACGGGGGGCATGCGGGCGTGCGTGAGACATGGGCACGCACCCCATTTTAACTCCCCCCAGCCCCCACAGATATTCAAGGGATGCAGATCCGAAGTCCACAACAATGGAGGGAGCACTGTATATGATAAATGTTAAGCATTCTGTCCTGGATGCCTACTGTAGTGAAATTCTGTCTAATGGGGAAGAGGAGACTAGTATTTTTTTTTCTTTTAAAAAGTAAATGGACTTTTATTCTTGCATTATGGCCTACACAACTCATATCTTAAACATTTGCACTTGCAAAGACCTTAACATGATAAACTGGAAGATCTCAGGTGAATTAAATGGGTCACTATCAGTTGAAGGAGTTCAGTATAGAATGCCCTCCCCAGTGGAGCTTCCTGGTGCTTATGTTCTTTTGTTTTTACTACTTTTTGTCTTAAAATGTGTTAGTCCATTTTTATTCATTGTGCAAATGCCATTTGCTGTTGATTTTAATCTGGTTTTATGCTATTTTAGATATTACATTAGTATCTTAATTTTAAATGACTTTAACGTTTTTATATTGTAAACTGCCCAGAGAATCCTTATTACTGGGTGATGTATAAACCTATCTGTCAATAAATAAATCATCATGTGACATTTTAAAATACCTTTTCTTTACCACAAATTGTAATAGCATATTGGATGGGAGAAGCTGGTTTCAAAATGCTACCCAAACTACTCTTGTCAAACAGAAGATCTCCACCCCTCATTTGCTATTTAAGTATTATTATTATCCTGCCATGTACAACATCTTTGAACTCCTTAAATCTGTTTTGCCCTACAGGATCTTCAATGGCAAATGGTCCCTGTTTCTACCTCTTTAAATGTTGAAAAATACTGTTGCATCAAAGGCTGAATAATCAGAAAGAAACCAGAGAGAAATTATGGAAGAGGAAATAACATAAGAAAATAGAATGTGAGGGCTATAGGATTTGCAGTGCAGAGGATACTGGTGCTTCTCTTAGTATATATTTAAATGAGACAAAATCATCAGCAAAGGTCAACAGACAAAGCCAGTGTACTGGCTTATACCCCCAAAGTACTTACACTTGAAGAATAGTGATGCAGGAAGGGGCAACTTGATCTCTACTGGGAAGGAGTTCTACAGATAGGGTGGCACCACCAAGAATACCCAACTTTGTGTGATGGTCCCATAGGCCACACTCACAGATACCAGAATCAGACTTTCCTCAGCTGATAGTGATAGAAATCTTGGAAGTTACAGGTGGAGCATACTAATTTTTAAAGTGCAAGAGAATGGTAGCACATAAAGCTGCTCAGAATCAATGTGCGTGTCTTACTTGGTTGTAACTTTTTCTTCTTTTTCATACAGAGAAATTGCCAGACTTTGCTTCAAAAGTTGTAAAATTCTTCTACAATGAAAAACAGCAAATACCCGTGCTTTCCTTCTTTCACACACATTTTCTCACTGTTTGACATGACCCAGCCAAACCAGTGTGTACATGGGGTGGCACCAGTTTTTTTGATGGCTAGAACAGTGTTACATATCATGGCTTTTCATGTGCATATAATCAGTTCCAGTGGCTAGAGCTGTGTTTTGGTTTATGCAGCCAAGCTTGGCAATTGAACTGTCTTTTCTTTTCAGTCCAGTTGGATTTTGGAACAAATGGAGACCTCCCTTAGACTCTGACTTAATTCACTTGGCCTACAGCGTATGTTTCCCTTGTGTTCATAGGAACAACCAGTAAAGAGCAAAAATTGACTAGGAAGCTAAAATGAAGTCAACAGGACAAATATGTGGACAGGTGTACAACTTCAGACATCAAAAAACTGACCCCTAGTTTTTGGTCCCCTCTTTAACTATGAACTTACCTCTGTATGTTCAGGAAACCCTGTGATACACAAGGGGTTCCTATGTGGCTGGCCATGGTGAGTTGACTGTTTCGGAAGAAATGTCCACAGCTTGTCCTTGCATATTCCAAACCAGGTTATTCAAGATGGTTTGAAATTGCACCAAGGTACTCTATATATTTAATTGGTGCTTTTATTAACTAGCTTCACCTGCATGAAAAATTCTCCGAGACAGTGAAGGTCCTGGGTGAGAGAATCTCTTACAGAATGAAGGAACAGATTGGGGAGTCCCGGCGGCATTGGTGGCATTCTCCCATGCGATAATATGAATTCCCCCCCATTCTGACCCATTTCCATTCCCTTCCTTTCCACCAGTTCCCGTTCCCCAAGCCCCGTGTGATCAGTTTATTAGTTTGCCACCACAAAAACAACAGGTTTTATGCAAAAAGTACTGATGGTGAATTTTTTAAATAACGTAAGTGCCACTGTCGTTACTTTGTATATTTAATAACCTCTGAATTAATCCAACCATGTCTAATACATAGAGACGCCTGAAATTCCTTTCATGTATCTAATGAAGTCTGTGAAGAATAAATGTATTAGTCCTTACAGCAGCTGGAGGAACCCTTGAACCCATGCATAACATTTATAGCTACAATTCAAAAAGAATATTTTTCCCAGTCATTATCTATTGGGGAACCCCTAGTGACTTCTCACATAACACTAGGGTTTACCTAGCTGAGAATTCCTGCCTTAAAGTTGTCACAAGACTCTTCCTTTTTAATAATAATAATAATAATAATAATAATAATAATAATAAAAGTTTTATTTTTATACCGCCCTTCCACTGATCAGGGCGGTGTACAACATGTTAACAATTACAACAGTGACATAACATTACATATCTCAAGCATAGGAAAATAGCAAATAACAATGCAATTTCAATACAAAGACAGCATACAATACATGATAAAAATCAATACATGTCTCAAAAACAGCCAATATTACATAACAGCAATAACATATCCAAACAGAATTAGCCCAGCATTAATAACCAAACCCCAAGGCAAAGGGGGAAGGAAAAAAAGGGTCATTCCCTAATGAACAAATTACAAAACCCCTACACAACCCAACAAAATTTAACAGAAACTAATAATTCCCTTTCCTCCCCCCAAAAAGGCTTCCCACCCGCACAGTTGGGCGGTACTGGCGCTGATGGAGATTGCGCCTCAAGTCCTTGGGCCGACCAGGTGGAAAGTGCGGCCAAAGCCCTCCGGGGCGTCCTCCGGCGGCGAGAGAGAGTTCTCCGGGCCGCTGCCCAGATGGAAAGAGGGCGGGCGGCATCCTCTTCAGGGAGGCCAGTGAGCCGGCTTTGTAGGGGCCGCTCTCACTGGCCCCTCCCCTTGGGAAAACGCTGCTCGGCGGCGAGAGAGTCCTCCGGGCCGCTGCCCAGATGGAAAGAGGGCGGGCGGCGTCCTCTTCAGGAAGGCCGGTGAGCCGGCTTTGTAGGGACCGCTCTCACCGGCCCCTCCCCTAGGGATATATCGGTTAACCAGGTAGGACTGTTTAGATAAGCATTGGGTCTGAGATTAAATAGGTTCTCAGATGCATCCCTATTCTTCTTATCTTACGCTAATACATATTCATGAGACTGAAACAGTATCATGTTGAAATTTTGCATAAGAAAGTCTGGGAACCAACTGGGAACTAGGCAGGTTCTTCTGATTCCATTAGTTACACAAAGCTCATATTATTGCCTGCCTTGTAGTATGCAGCTTAAAACAAACACCATCCAAGATCGTATTATGATCCTGGCATGAAGGAGAGTTTCATCCAGAAATATTATGCATACATGTGCATTCTTCCAGGCACGTGCAGCCCAAATTGGCATTCAACATGCTGCAGTTCCAGTTCAGAACGTTGGCTCTGATCCCTGTTGTGGTCACGTTGAATAGAGTACAGTGTGTTCTGAAAAGCAGATTTTGCTGGTGAAGCTCTGGGTGTAGGCATGTTCTGAGTTTCATATGAAGTGTTGCTGTCATGTCAGCCCAAGAGAGGGAGAGGCAAACAAAATTGATCAAGATTATGTTTTTGTCAAAAGAAAGTTAAATACCTAGGTATATGGATTAGTAAAAGAAATGGGGACATATTTGAAAACAATTATAAGCAAAAGTGGAAGGAAATGAGAAAGGATATAGAGAGATATGCAAAACTACAACTCACATTTTGGGAAGGAACGCATACATAAAAATGGATATACTGCCTAAATGTATCTTCTTGTTTCAATGCCTTCCAAAAATAACAAATGAAAAGCGCTTTGATGAATGGAAAATGGCATTAACAAAATTCATTTAGGCAGGCAAAAAACCTTGAATAAAAAGGAAATTATTGACCGATTCAAAAAACAGAGGTGGGTTAGGAGTTGCAGACTTAAGACTTTACTATTACGCCTGCAGACTGGTTTGGATATCCAACTGGGTAACATTGTCAAATGAGAGAGTACTGACATTAGAAGGCCATAATATAAGGTATGGTTGGCACGCCTTTATGAATTACAATAAACTAAAAGAGAATAAAGAGTTCAGCAATCATTATGTTAGAAAAAGACTGCTGAACATCTGGCTACAATGTAGAAGAAAGATCTATGTAAAAACCAGTCTGGATGTCTCCCCAAGAGGTGTTTTTTGGGAGATTTAGAAATACAGGAGTAAAGTGGATAACATACGAAGAGTTGATAAGAAAAGACAGAGACACAAAGATCAGAATAAAGTCTAGGGAAGAACTTGCAAAGGAGGACATAAAATTAGACTGGTTCCCGTACAAACACTTAGAGGAGAAGATGAAAAAAGATTTGAAAAATGAAGGAATAGAAAGCTCCAAAATGAATTAGATAAAATATTAGTGGATAAAGAAAAAAATGATTAAAAGAATATACGAAACATAATTAGAAATAGAGTTAGAACAAGATAGAATTAAAGACACAATGACTAAGTGTAGTCAATGCTTTCAATACAATATTGAGCTAGAAGATTGGGAGAAATCATGGTCCAATACAAACAATTTCATGTTAGCACAAAACTTGAAAGAAAACTAATATAAAACATTCTATATGTGACACCTAACACCGATGAAGTTAGCTAAAATATATAAAAGCATTAGTACAAGCTGTTGGGAATGCAAAAAGAAAGAAGGCACCTATTTTCATATATGGTGGACCTGTAAAAAAGCTAAGCTTTTTTGGAAGAGAATTCATAAGGCGATTAATGAGATATTACCCACAAATCTCTAGATGAAACTAGAAATGTATTTACTTAATATAACATCTATGTTAGAGAAAGAAATAGAAAAACAATACACAAAGTTAATTTTGTATATGGTGACTTCTGCGAGATTATAATATGCACAGAAATGAAAATCTATGCAAATTCCTTCTTTAGAGGAATGGTTAAACAAATTATTGGTACTGAAGGATGCAGACAGATTATCAAGAAAAATAAAAGACAAAGACACTAAAAACATAGAAGTATTAGAAAAAGAAATTAGAGATAGGAATAGAGAATAAACAAGGCAGTGAATATATATCAAGGAAAAGAAAAACATATAAGTTTAGAAAGGGAAAGTTATAAGAAAAATAGCAAGAAGATCCAAAGAGAAGAACTTTGGGCATAAAGAGACAAAAATTACCACTGAGAAGTAGAATCTAAAAGAAGGACATCCAAATTGTAACTGAGTCTAGAGTGAATTTTTTCCCCCTTTTCTAATGAATCAGTTAAGGAGTTAAAATAGAAATTATGTGATATAGCAGAAGAATCTAAATTAATTTATAATAGGGCAGGATGATATGATCTGTATTAGAAAAAAAGGATTTGTGAATATGTTTGTTTTTGTAATTTTAATCTTGTTTGAAATAAAGAATTTTAAAAATGATTATGTTTTTGTGTTGAGCAAATACAAGCAGAAGTTTCACCCTCCCATCTTAATTTGAAAGCAGATTCACAGAGTCAAGGCTGCATCCCATATGTCTGGTTTGTAATGTGGGAACAACCTCCATAGATAGAGAACAGTGTCAGGTAAGTCACTCTCCGTGGGTAGAGCATGAGCAGAAAGTGGTAGAAATCAGAAGGTATCAGAGTTGCTCTGTCCCACCTCCTTGAATGTTTATTATACCTCCAATAAAGTTTATTTCTCCCTGTCATTGATATAAATTTATTTCTACTGCAACCCCCATTTTCAAGATAGCTGAGGAAAGGTATTTAAAACGTCTTTAAAAAAAATACAAAAAATAACTAAAACAAGAGAACTCTAAGAATTAGTATCTGTAAGCTACTTAGGTCTAGTGGATATAAAAGGTCTTATATAATAAAATGATATTTCCCTGAATCAAGAAGGACATAATATTAAGTGATAGCAAGTTTTTCTTTGAAGAGAATTCTACAAATAGGTTGCCACAACTAAAAACGCCTTTTCTCCACACACCTGTATAGCCTCCAAAGGCAGAGGCACTCAGAGAAGGATTTGAGCTGGCATAAACATCCCACATTCATCTGGGCACATGCAGTAGAACTTTAGATTGACTCACTGACTGACTGATGAATATTTATAAACTGAGTATATCTAAAAAATTTACCCAAAGTGTACAACACACAAATTAACTTACAATTATTTATGTGATCCATAAACTAGATGGCCAACTGGAGGCCTATCACATAAAGGTAGGTTTTCAACAATCATTGTTGGAACCTGTCAAATTTCTGAGAGAAAGGTTTCACATATAGTATGAACCAAAGTGTTTAATGCTCTGGTCTGAGTGGCTCCAGAGAGATCCTTGGAAACATAGGGTAACATCAGTGAGCTTCTTTAGATGTCCATAAAGACTGGATGCGTCTACAAAGAAGAAAGTAAGCCTGTCAGATAAATAAACCTTCAGAGGGAGTGCAACCCCATCCAGAACAGGTAGTTTACCCATGTCCCAAGTATGAAAATTATTCTTATGCAAATGCTCTGTCTTGCCAGAATTTAACCTAACTTTATATATAGAACCTGCATGATCATTCAATACCTCATTTATATGTGACAGTGACTGATTCTGTATTGCAGATATAATGCAGTTTGACACCACTTGAACTGCCATGGCTGAATGCTATAGAATTCTGGGATCTGTAGCTTTGTAAGATAGTTAGCCTTATCCCAGAATTCCAAGAACTGAGCCATGGCAGCTAAAGCAATATCAAACTGCATTATTTCTGCAGTGCAAATTCAGCCAGTGAAACAGACTTGGGCATCATCAACAAACCCCACAAAAAACTATGGATGCCGGCCATGAAAGCCTTCGACTCCACATTGGAAGCCTCTACGGGGAGAAACTGTTCCAAGACACCCGGAGACTAGAAAAACTCTGGACCAGGAAAACACATCTGCTCTGCTCACTAACTTTCCTGCTGCGCTGCAGAGACACAGATACCATACTGAGTCAGCCAGAAAAATCAGCAGTAGCAGAACATGTTATAAACCTTCCTGGGCACAAAATGCTGTTTGAAAACACTGAAATTCTGGACCATGCCAACAACTACCATGTCAGGATGCACAGGGAAGCCACTGAAATCCACAAACACCTGAACAATTTCAACAGGAAAGAGGAAACCCTTAAAGTAAACAAGGTTTGGCTACCAGTCCTGAAAAATAGCAAGATGAAGACTCAACAAATGCAAATGAGAAATCTCCCAGGGTCAGGGGTTTCCCAGCAGACAATGTGCACTAATCAAGCAGACACTAATCCTCTTTTGCAATCCCTCCCATCTTGAGGCTTGCCTTTAGCAACAGAACAATACACATGCAAATCACTCCTGCCTTCCCAGGTCACACAGTATATATATAGACCCAACTCATTTCCAGGCAAGCATTCTCTGAAGATGCCAGCCACAGATGCTGGCAAAACATCAGGAATAAACTCTTTTAGAACATGGCCACATAGCCCGAAAATCCCACAAAAAACTATGGGGTGATACTTTATCCAAGTCTCCTGATAATGCCTACCAATGACTTCATATAAATATTAAATAAGGACAAGGCGGTAGGTAGCCTGAAGCACCCCATAGTACAGAGATGACAATACTACTTTGAAATCTGCTGTAAAGCAGAACTAATGAACTAGTGAAAAACAGTATCTTCAACTCCCAACGTACTGAGTTGATCTAGAAGAATATTGTAGTCAATGTTAATTTTGTTCAGTAAGCAAGCAAGAGTAATAGGGTTGCATTCCCCATGTCTTTCTCTTGGTGAAAGTCATCTGTTGGACTGGCCAAAGCCTATTCAGTTCCAAATCTAACACTAATCCCAAACTGAAATGGGACTAAATCACTGGTATTATCAAAAAATGTCACTAATCATACTTCTACTAGAGTGTAAACCTCCCTTAAACTCCCATCCCCTCAATAGGAGTATTTTCAACCAAACTGTTATTGCCAAGATCCCTGGGATTTAGAGAGAATTTCTTGATGAACAGACGTGCTACTGCCTCATTAAGGACAGCAGGCATCACTCTTCCACATAAAGAAACATTTGCCATACTCTGGATGCCTCAGTATTCCCTTTCTGCTTTCCTCAACTGGCCACAAAGAGAAAGGAACCCAACAGTATGTGGTTGAACACACTGTTGGAATATGTGTGATGTGCTTTGCTGATGCATGGAATTCTAATTGCAGTTGCAGATAGTGCAAGGTAGAAAAGCTCTCGGTGAAGATTTCCACTTCCAGGTTTGTCAGCCCAAATTCATGCAATGAGTGGTCACAGCAACTATTAAATCCATAAGAGATTCTTCTTCTGTGATCTAGGTGGTATTGAGAAGGTTGCCACTGGCAGGAACACATGGAGTCCAGTCTCCTAGAGAACAGGACAAATATTATTCCTGGAATGCAACATTTCTTCAAACCTCAACTTTGTTCATTAATAGCTAAAGAAACCCTCCTTTGTTCAAGTGGAAAATTATTTTACCATGTTAGTCAACTTGAGTGTCATTCATGCTTGCCTGTATTGGGAGGAGCAGCCAGAGGTGGGGCAGAAACCATAAACAGCACAGAAAACATCAGCTTGCAACTTGCCTATCTATCACAGCTGACCAAGGCATTTCCAGTATTTCAATGATGGATCTTTCTAAGACCTTGTGCTCTGTAAATCCTAAGTGTCTAAATATTTACCTTATGCAGGACCATGTACATAGGACGTCTAAAGGAAATGAAACTAAGAATAGGTTAGAGAAGAACTGAACAAGGAGCTTAAAATAACCCTTTGGAAGAGGAGTCTTGGTAAACAGTCAAAAAATGCTGTGCTGAATGGAAAATTCACAATGAGCTCACTCCACCAGGAGGGATGACATTCTGGGCAAGCTTTCTCTGGGGTGGGGAAGGAGATAGCTGACAGCATTCCAGGGCTCAACTGGTGACAGAGGGTGGGAAGGGAAAAGAATGACCACACCTTTAGAAAAAACAAAAGAAGAGAGGAGAAGCATGACAGGAGTGCTTGAAACGTGGGCTGCTTTTATTATTTACAGTCCATGAGAGACAGAAGAAGAAAAGTGACACAGCAAGGTTAAGTGTGTGTGTGTGTGTGTGAGCGTGTGCGTGCGTGCGTGTGTGTGTGTGTGCGCGCGCACGCGCGCCCATGGTTGATCTCCTTAGGGGTCTTTTCCATGTGAATTAAATGCTTAAATCCTGCCGCTAGTACTAACTAGAGTAGGTCCATGGAATCAATAGGATTTACATACGTTTTGATCTTCTATTTTGCTGTTGATTGATGCTTGGGACTAGCAATTGTATTTAGACCAAAAGGAATATTGAAATCCTTTGCAAATATCAATCTGGGTTTATAGACACTTGCTCTACATACTTCTGAATAAACCAGTCTTCTGACTGTCAGTTTGCCACATTCTGGAAAAATTGTCATTTTCTGTATTCTGTGTGCAAATCACTTTTGACTTTGACCAAACAGCTGAAGGTGTGAAAGGGTGCTTTTTTTTGTTAGTTTATGAAAAGAACAACTTGTCTTACAATAGAACATATTCTGTATTTTCTAGGAAAGGATGCACAAAACATCTTGATTCCACAGCAAAATGATTAGGTGAAGCCAGGAATTCACCTATTCATTCTTTTGCAGGTTATGAAACACTAAGACTGAGGCTTAGAAAAGCCCAGGAAAATTATCAAGAAGTTGGTAATGAATTTCTTTTCATGCAGTCTTTTGTATGTGTCTGAAATGAGTCTAGGCACAAACTGCAGGAAAAGAGATTCCATCATAAGATTAAAAAGAACTCCCCCCCCCTTTTTTTTATTTTGGTACATTAATAATACCTTATGTAATTGTACATTAATACCGTGTATTCCGTACATCTAAACTTTTTTCGATTTAACAAATTTTAACAGTTCTTTCTCTGTACCTTATTTTTTAGTATATTTTCTTTCCCTCTTTCCCTCCCCCCTTTACCCTCCTATCCCCTCTGTAAACAGTTTTAGTCACTTGGCTTATTTCACGAGCCACATTCTGTTAGTATTCTTACCATTCCTGGTTTTTACCACCATCGTATTTTTCCATGGTTTGTGGATTATTATAGGTATGTTCAATACCATACCCCTTTCACTTTTCACCATACTACTTGGAGTCACTAGGTTCAATATTATAATATTAACAGTGTTATTAATATTAGATTGCTTTGTCATCCCTTCAATTTCTAGATAATTATTAGATAACTGTACCAGTTATCCTAATACAGCTTCCAGAGTTCTACTCTGATCATTTACATTATGACCAGCACTTGTTGCAAAAATCTTTAAGAATTGTCCGCTCACCACATCTTTCTTCTATCCATTTCCCTCTTAAATACATCGTAAGCTTGTCCAATTCTAGCATTTCTAAACTTTTTAAAAGCCACTCATCTACCGAGGGAATTTCACTAAGCTTCCATTTTTGCACGTAAACCATTCTTGCTGCTGTTATTAAATACAGAATAATTTTTAGGTGTTTCCTTTCTTCCTTGTCTTCAACCATATTTAAAAGGAAAGTTTCAGGCGTGAATCTTATTTGTTTTTTAAGCAAGTTCTGCAGTGTCGTATGTATTTTCTTCCAGAATATTTTAGCTTTTGGACACAACCACCACATATGATAAAGACTTCCTTGATTTTCCATACACTTCCAACATCTTACTTCTTTCCCTCTATTCATTCTTGCCAATTTATTCAGAGTTAAATACCAACGATGGATCATTTTATATAAGTTCTCTTTCATGTCCATTGACAGTGTTATTTTTAAATCTTTTCCCCATGTTCTTTCCCATACATTTAAATTTATCGAATGACCTATATTCCTTGCCCATTTTATCATACATTCCTTAACTGTCTCTTGCTCCATCTCTCTATCAAGAAAGAGTTTATATAATTTCGAGATCATGCCTTTTTCAGATTTTAAGATTATTTCATCTAATTCGTTATTTTTTGCCATGAATTGAATCTGTTTTTCATCCATCATATATTTCTGCTTGAGTTGCACATAAGGGAACCATGAACCATTGGGTATTCTTGAACAAGTCACATTCTCTCAGCCTTAGAGGAAGGTAATAGAAAACATCCTCTGAATAAAGCTTGCAAAGAAAACCCTATGATAGGGTTGCCATAAGTCATATAATAACAAAGAGCTGCTACTGCTTATCAAAACTGAGATCAGATTCATATCCTCTGTATTTCTACACTGTTTTACCAAAATTGCAAGAGTCCCAGGAGGGCGCCGACAATCAATATTTAATATAGGAATTTTATTAGTTCAGTTAAAGCAGCTGAGAGGACTTGGGCAACTCAAAGTTGGGATCAAACCTGTGTATATAGGTTCTGAAAAACCGAACTCCAAAATGCAAATTCAAAATAGTTTTATTTGCAAATCAAAGAGAATCATCATTCACATAGAGATACTGTGGAGCTTATCACTTTGGCCAATAGCCAACTTACCTCTTCCGGCTTGAGTTCTAGATCCCCTGGATGTTATTACAGCTAAATTACCACCAATCTATATAGGATACCATCGCCCAGATGCATCCCGGCCAATTTTTAAGTTGGAAGTTCCTGAACTTTGAAAAAGTGCTGGCTGAGCAAGGCTTTGACTCAGGATGCATCCGGGTGGTGGCATCCCATGTAGATCCATGGCAATTTAGCTATGATAACATCTGGGGGCATCCCGGATCCAGAATTGAAGCCAGAAAAGGTAAGCCATCTTATTGGCCAAAGTGATAAGCTTCTCAGTCATGCACAGTCAGTTAAGATCTAATAATATAAAAGTTGGTAGTAAATAGATACTGAAGGGATTGCAGGGGGTGATATTGTACTGATTCCAGAAGCAGAGCTCCAGTCCAGGGACACTGTGAAGTAAAATGGCTTAGCAGCTGCCTGTGAATCTTGGAGTGGCCAGCAATGCTGAGGAGTCAAGTAAGATACTGAGAGATGGTCAGTCTGAACTCAAGCAATACTGAATTGGGGGTGCTTGAGCAAGCATATTTGTATGACAAAACACATCCTTGGGCAGAATTTTGGATTAAAATGAAGTTTCCAGGAGAGAAGAATCAGAAGGGAACTTGTGAATGGCCAGACAATCAATGCAAATGTCTCTGGGAAATGGGGTAATGCTTCCAGAAGGAAGTATTCTTGGATTTGTATTCACTTGTAAACATTAGATCCATTACTCACCATCACTCTTACCAGTGAAAGGATTATGCAGATTCCGTTCTTGATTATCTATCCTGGCCATGTGCTTTTGAGCTTCCCCCATGCTTTGCCTTCTGGATCTCCAAATATGGTCATGGATCTCCTTATATGGGGTATGGCTAGTTTCTTGCACATGCCTCAAACATCACTTTTAATATCAACTTGATATTGAAAAAGAAGAGGGGTGCAGAGAGCCAGACCTTGCAATAACAATTGTTCCACTTCCCTTCCCTTCTGTTCATTTTATATTTCATTTCCCCCCATTTTTTTTGCATGGTTTAATAGGATCTTAATTTTTAAAAATCATTTTCACACTTTATTTTTGAGGAGCAACAGGTCACATCCCATTGCCTCCTCCTCTCTCTTTGCATCTAGAAGTTTAAGGACCCTGAAATAAGACTCCTCATCGTCCCCCATCCTCCTTATGTCTGGCTACGAATGCTGCTGAAGCAGTACTGTGACTAAAGTCAGAAAACACTAGAGGAAACATTCTAAAAACTTGCAGCCTCAGTCCTATTGTAAGACTAAAGGGTGGGGAAGACTCTTCCCCAGCTCTTTTTGTGAAGGAAGCACAATAAGCATGCCCAACTTGTATTTACTATTCTTGAATACTTGACATTCACAATCCAGACAAGATTACTGACATAGTAATTCAGTGTTGTCTCTAGGTGTGCAAGCATGTGTTCTTGTTTCTCTTTCCAGACCTAGCAATTAGTATCTGATCCCTATTGCAAGCATGTGTCTGTCTGTCTCTTTGTGAGCTTTGTGCCAACATACCTTTCAAGCATCAGGCAGACCTGGGTGGATACTAGGGGAAAATGTCCCAAGGTATGTATGGACTATAGGTTTGGCCAAAAACTGAATACTTGTTTGAACAGTGTTTTCAAGTCTCTTTGCTTGACTTTTTTATTTTTTGCTTGCTTGCTTGCTTGCTAGATAGATAGAACAGACCATCTATTTTATTAATCATAGCAGAAAGGCAAAACATATCTCAGAGTATGAATGCAATTCTCTTCTTTCATATCTAGACTTGGAGTGTGGAAGGTGTGGCCAGAAGACTGAATGCGGGCCCTTACCTCCTTTTTTATGGCTCAACAATGCCGTTCCCCAAAACACTGTGTATCACTTGAAATTTGTAAAAAAAAATTGGGGGAACTCTATACAGTAGCCCAAATGCCATCAAAATATTTTAGTTTGCCAATCAACATTCCCTTTAAACCACAAAGACTACTTGCAAAGTGGGAAAAATCCAGGAAATGCAAACCAAATATAGATCTCTGATCACGTCCAGGTTTCAGTTGTGGCCAAAACACAGCACTAGAATTTGGGGCAGGAGAAAAATTGCTCTAATCCATGTGCCATGTTCTACACATACACAAGGAGTCCACTTCAGATGAGTAAAGGAAAGAAGAGAGGCAAGATATCAGGCTCTAATCAGAACCAGAGGAGGCTGGCAATCCTGTCATGATACTGCCAGAAGAAGAGCCAAAGCTATGCTGTGAAGTTCCTGCAGATCATGAGGAATATGTAGAGGTACTTTATCCTGTGGAAACTTGTAAATTAAAACACAAGTTGCAAAGGGACAGGAAGTGCCCTGCTCCATTTCGAAAGAAAAACACTAAGCTAATTAGGCCAGCTGGGATGATTTACAGCTGGCAATAAATTTTCTCAGCTGTGGCCATTCTGTTGCAAACAATCAGCACCAGCATTCCCTTTGTGACCTTGTCTGATGCATCTGGCTTTGAGGATCTCTGATATCATGTTATACCTCGAACTACTGCTTCTCATGACAAGAAATGTCAGATTTCATGGACCATGCTTCTGTTTCCACTGATACATTGTGTATGACCTGAGACTGGCCTGGTTTTTCCACTGCCTGTTCCTTTAGACACTTACCTGGGGTTTTACCAACATTGAACAGGACAGCAAACTTCTACAATGTGGTACTTTTCAGGGGCTATATTCAACTTGTTCGTCCCAAAAAGAGGACACCCACTGAATCAATATGATGTCTTATCCAGTTCCATTTGATTCAATAAATTTATGCTAGTTGGAAGCAACAACTGGATTTTACTATAAATTCATTGACCCCCATTATCCCAAGTTAGTAGACCCACTGACTATGGAGCCTGGACAGATTGAAGGTTGCTGTCCAACCCATCTGGAGGGTCTCTGGAGAGCTGAAGAACACTGTTCTGGAGTATTTATTTTAAGGGATTTATATCCCACCTTTCTCCCAAAATACTAAACACTTGATCTTAGCCAAAAGGCTGAGAAGCAATTTTCACCCAAAATGGGACTTGGAAATAAAGTTTCCAAACATTCCAAAAGAGATACCATCCTGGACAAGGATATACTGTAAATCTTTGTGGATTTCATTCTAATGGACATGAATTTTAAAAATGTACCTTTTTTCACCACTGTCATAAAAGACTCAGGAGCTATTTGCATTTGGGGATGCATTTTATGAAAAGCATGTTCCACTGTCAAACAGCTCTTACCATCAGGAGGTTCTTCCTAATGTTTAGGTGGAATCTTTCCTCCTGTAACATGAATTCATTGCTCCAGGTCATATTCTTTTGAGCAGCATAAAACAAACTTGCTTCATCCTCAGTATGACATCCTTTCAAATATAGCTTTAAACATGGCTATCATGTCATCCCTTAACCTTCTCTTCTCCAGGCTAAACGTACCCAGTTCCCTAAGCTGCTCCTCACAGGGCATGGTTTCCAGACCTTTCACCATTTTGGTCACCCTCCTCTGCACACGCTCAGCTTGTTAACATCTTTCTTGAATTGTGGTGCCCACAACTGGACACAATATTCCAGGTGTGGTTTGAGCAAATCAGAATAGAGTGGTACTATTACTTCCCTCGATCTAGACACTATACTTGTATTGATGCAGCCTAGAATTACATTGGCTTTCTTAGCTGTCTGGGGTGGCCTTATCTGTTGCTGCTTACCTAGATGATGGATTGGAAAGCTAATAGCCCAATGTGCAAAAAGAGTTCTGAAATTCAAAAATCCAAACCAGATGTGTAGCAAAAGAAAAATAAAGAAGAAGGCTGAGAGAGAGAGGAGAGCAACACATGTTACAAAGTGTTGTGAAACAGCCCAAGGGAGGCAAATAAGCAAAAACAGCCTTGTTGCTTAGCAATATGTACAACAAAACAAGAAGCAGCTTGGCTGGCATCTGACAGGGCAGGTTTCACTCTCTGCTGTGGAGAAGGAAGTTGGCGGTGGAGTTTTACAGGACCAAGGAGATGCTTTCTCTCACCTATTCAGGTGTATCTGTTGTGAGTGTTTTGTTTTATATTTATGGACAAGGCTGGCTGATACTCCAGGGGGACTTCTATTGAAGGATGCTTCCTTTGAACCATTACTTGGATTTTGTTGCTTTGTCCCTTTGGAAAAAAGACATGAAGCACTCCACACCATTTCCATGATTTGTCACTAGTGGTCAGGAGTTGGGATATTGTTGGACCTCACGTCCTATCAGTCTCACTCAGAATGGCAAAGGCCAGTCATAACAGCTATACGTCAACAACATCCAGAGGACCATAAATTCCCTGTTCCTAAAGCAAAATATTCAATATTCTCAACTTTTTCTCCATAAGCAAAAGCTTGTATAGAAGTAACAAGATTCAAAACAAACCTTTCTGCAATGAGGAAAGTGATTCTTTTTCTACTTTAAGACAGTTCCCAGTTTGAGATTTCCTTCAGGTATTGGTCTTAATAACTATAAACTCATAACAGCCATGTGAACATGGGCAGAAGGAGTAACTGGTCTTAGTTTATTCCTGTATAGGTAAAGAACTGAAAGCTTGTAGCCAAGCAGCAAATAAAGAGGAGATAAGTTCCACATGCTCAAAGATGGTCAACTGTTTATTAGTGTTTTAAAAGCCCAACACGTTTCGGCCACACTAGGCCTTCCTCAGGGGCCTTCAAATGAATTCACTGGAATAATGAATACTCTCCAAAATACAGGACCATAGAGAAAAAGGGCCCCTGAGGAAGGCCTAGTGTAGCCAAACTGCGTTGGGCTTTTTAAACGCTAATAAACAGTTGACCGTCTTTGAGCACATGGAGCTTGTCTCCTCTTTATTTACTGTTTAGTTTATTCCTGTCAGACATTTCTAACTAATTGCTGATGGATATGCAAAATGTAGTTTGGATCCTGGCAAGAGCATTTCTTTTAGAAGAGCTTTGTCGTTTTCTGAAGTTGGAAATGATTAAGTGAGTGAGTATTATGAAGTAATACTTACACTGAGCCTCAGTTTTGGGAGAAAAGTAAGGTACAAATACTTAGAGGAGGAGACGATGATTTGTTAGAAGCCTTGTCACTTGGAACTATTTAAGGTAACTTACTTATTAACCTATAACTATTAACATACTATTATATAATATTAACATATTATAAAACCAATTATTCACACTATATTTAATTCAAATATAATTAAAAATAGCAATAGTACAATAAAAATATTGTGATGTTTTGATTATTTTGATGTTTTTATCTTGTAAGCTGCCTTGGGTCTCTTTCTGGGAGAAGGGTGGCATAGAAATTAAGTAAATAAAAATATATATATAAAAAGAAATCCTAACGGCATATATATCCCACGGCATACAGTAGCTATAAACCACTCAACAACTTTGTTGTTGTTGTTGTTGTTAGCTGCCCTCAAGATGACTCTGACTAATGATGATCCTGTGGATGAGAGTTCACCAAGAATCCCTATTTTCCACTGCCTTGCCCAGAACCTGGTCGAGTCTATCCATCTGGTCTGTGGTCTTCCTCTCTTTCTTCTACCCTCTACCTTTCTTAGCATTATTGATTTTTTATAGTGATCCTTGTCTTCTCATTATGTGGCCAAAGTACGATAGTCTCAACTTGATCGTCTTAGCTAAGGAGAACTCTGGTCTGATCTGTTGAAGAACCTATTTGTTTGTCTTCTTGACTGTCCACAGTATCCTAAGTACTCTTGTCTAGCACCACATTTTGATTGAGTTGATTTTCTTTCTGTCTGGTTCCTTCACTGTCCAGCTCTCACATCAATATATGGTAATTGGGAATACAATGACCTGGACAATTCTAACTTTAGTGCTCAGTTGTATGTCTTTGCATTTCAATATCTTGTCCAGTTCTTTCATAGCTGCCCTTCACATTCCTAAAGGTATATGCAACGGTAGTCTCTTGACATGAATGTCTAGTTGTAACTGACTGTAGGGGGTGGTGCTCATCTCCGTTACTAAGCTGAAGAGCCAGTGTTGTCTGAAGATGACTACTGGAGTCATGTGGCCAGAATGACTGCACCATATAGTGTTGTCTTCTCACTGAAGTGGTACATATTTATCTACTTGCATTTCGGCTGATACGCCAGCTGCGCCCTTTCCTGGAACAGGGTGACCTCGAAACTGTAATACATGCACTGGTAACCTCAAGACTTGATTTTTGCAGTGCGCTCTACATGGGGCTACGCTTGTGCCTAGTTCAGAAACTCCAGTTGGTACAGAATATGGCAGCCAGATTGGTCACAGGAACAGCAAGGAGTGACCATATAACACCAATACTAAAGTCACTCCACTGGCTGCCTATCAGTTTCCAGGCACAGTACAAGGTGTTGGTTATCACCTTTAAAGCCCTACATGGCTTGGGCCCAACCTATCTAAGGGATCGCCTGCTTCCATACAATCCATCCCATACCCTCAGGTCCTCTGGGAGGAATTTACTACAACCCTTAAAGACCAGGCTGATGGCGACCTCCCAGAGGACATTTTCTGTAACCGCTCCCAATTTATGGAATGGCCTGCTGGACGAGATCCGTCACATTAACAATCTAGAGAGCTTTTAAAAAGCCATTAAGACAGATCTCTTCTGGCAAGCCTTCCTGGAATAAAATACTCAGCCACAGACAAGACTTCCCATCTAGTGACTCTGCCCATGATGATTTTTTTTTGGTTTTTTGTTTGTTTGTTTGTTTGTTTGGATTAGTTGGTTTTTAATCTTATACTGTTTAATCTTGTTTTAAGATTGTGTATATATAGTTGTATTTTAACTTGCTGTATGCCACTTTGATTGCTTGGCAGAAAGCGGGATAGAAATAAAAAATTTATTTTTATTTATGAATGTTTTTGATCTGCTAGGCTGGCAGAAGCTGGGACTAGTGACAGGAGCTCGCCCCATCATGTGACATTTGGGCCTTGAACTGCCAACCTTCCAATCTTCTGATCATCAGAACTGGCATCTTTAACTTCTAAGCCACTGCACCCCATTCCTAGTCTTCTTATTTCTTGACAGTTTCCATTCTGGTCAATGTTTGATCCTAGATATGGGAATTCTTTAACTATTTTAATTTCCCCATTGTCTAGATTGAATCTGTGTATTTCTTCTGTGGTCATTTTTTCCTCTTTACGTTCAGCATCAGACCTGCCTTTGTACTTTAATCTTTCACCAACAATTGACAATATAGAAAAAAAATGTTGGTAGTGACTAGAAGAATATTATTTGTAAATGAATTCCACCAAGAGAATGTTACTGCAGAAAAGGCCCTGAAGCTGTTTTATATCCTCTTTAGAAACAAAGGTTTCCTAGCAGCATTATTGTCAGGTTTTTAATTTATCTTGCTTTAGCCCTTTGGTAAGCAGTCATGCTAGGAGAAAGGTAGGAGATTGAATGAATGAATGAATGAATGAATGAATGAATAAATAATGCTAACAGAGAGACAGAGTATGTTCCTGAACTGACTTCAGTGATCACTGATCTTTCAGACAATGGGAAGGTCAATTGTTCTCAGGTAGAATATGGAAGCAGTTCATTATCATCACTATTATTGTGCCATGAACGGCTCATTACACCTTTTCCTTGTTGATCCTGTGCATCTATGGAGATTATCACACCTGGAAATTCCACCATGATAAACACGGAATTGAAAGGTCAAAACTGGGTGTTATTGCACACAGCCATGGCCGGGCAAGTGCAACCCGTATGCAGCCTGGACCCTAGTTATGCTTATTCAACAGCTTTTCAAAAAAGGGAGCTTGCGTGCAATAACATCCATTTTTTACTTTTCAATCCCGCATCTATCCTGGTGGGATTTCCAGGTGCAATAATCTCCTATATTTTGGCACATCTGTTCCATATCCTAAACATGTTTTTGTGCCTCTGCATTATGATAGGGAGAATCATAGAGTCATAGAATCACAGAGTTGGAAGGGGTCTCATGGGTCACCTAGTTCAGCCCCCTCCTCATTGTAGTATCACCAGCTAAAGTATCCCCAACAGGTAGCTGTCAAGCCTTTTCTGGAAGACATCCAAAGAAGGAGATCCCATCACCTGGTCTCGGTTGTTTGCTTTTTTATAATTCATTAAAATTTATCTTTTTAAAAAATATATTTTAAATTGTTCTTTAGAAACATGACATCTTACCAAAATTTCTCTTTAACCACATGAAACTATGTACAGGTAAATACATTTAGGCCTGTGCATATGATATTGTCATTTGAAGGTGTGATTTTAATTTTGCTAGTTGTTTATGTCTATTGCCAGTACATTCAGTGATATATGGGAATTTATGAGTAACATAAATACATTTTTTTAAACTAAGGATTCTGTATGGTCTTGTATGGGAGGAGGTAAATGGGTGGGTGACACCATGAGTTACTGCAAAGTGGTGACACCAACCCTAGTGACGCCACTGACAAAAGGAGGTGTGGCTGTGGCTATCTTAAATACCATGCCCCCTATGCATTATTTCAGTGGGTCTGTGTGTCTATTTCTCCTGGTCATCTCTTGCATTTCAGACCATTTCTTACCTCTAGCCCAGTGGTTCCCAACCTGTGGGTCGGGACCCCTTTGGGGGGTCGCCTAAGACCATTGGAAAACACCTATTTAATTACAGTTATGAAGTAGCAACAAAAATAATTTCATGGGTTTGGGTCACCACAACATGAGGAACTGTATTAAAGGGTCGCGGCATTAGGAAGGTTGGGAACCACTGCTCTAGCCTTTAAGTACTATATAGTCCTTTTTGTGAGAAGATCTGACAGGCCAGATGGCTCTTGTACTTGGCCTGTTTTGAACAAATCATGTTCAACCACTTTTTAATGTTTCACTTGAAATATTTGCTTCATCGTGGAGTTAAATGGGTGCTTTAATCTGGCACAATTTGGGTGTGCTTCCACATTGGTTTTTCCTGTGAATTGTCCAGACTTTTCAAACAGAATATTCCAGGGTTTAGCCCAAAGATAAACAACAGTTATGGAACCAGTTTGCTGCCACAATAAACTACAGTTCCCAGGATTGCCTAGCACAGAGCCAGGGCCGTTAAAGTGGTCTCAAACTGGATTATTTCTGCAGTGTGTTTTGGACCTAAGAGGCTCTTAAGCATATGGGAAGAACAAAAACATTGAGGGTGGGTTATATTCTGCTTCCTTCCCCCACTTCTATGCAATGTCATCTTCTACTTGTAATCTTCCCATGTTTTCCCACTGTTTATTCCCTCTTTTTCCTTTCCCAGAAGAATCCATTTAGGAAGCATGCTACCCCCCTATCTGGCCATTCCAGGGTGCAAAAAAGGAGCCACAAAAAACAGCTCCTTTTTTGCACCCTGAAAAGGGTGTGATAGCCATTTGTGGCTTTATGGTGCTACTTTGGGGTTGTGTTATTCAGACACAGCTCCAGAGGAGCTCTGTAATGCCACGTGCCATGCAGTGCAGCATGCAGTGTCACACTGTCTGGAGTCAGAGCCAGAGTGTGCATCATGTAGACACTACGCCCCAACTCCGCCCCCAACCTGGCCCAAACTGTTGGTCTGCATAGCCCCTCCATCTGTTTCTGGGCTGATTCCAAAGTGGTGATTGTTAACCTTTAAAGCAAAACTTGGGAAATTTAGCATTAAAACTCAACTCATTAAGACTAACACATTGCCATTAGCATTGATCTGAAAATTAATTAGTTGATGTTAATCACTTAGTGGATATCCCATTAAAAAGTTGATTGTATTAATCATTAGTGGTACATTACTTTAAAGTAATGACAACAGTTTATCATAACTTGTATGTCAGCATTGCTGATAATTAAGACATTCCAAATAATGATGTTTTAATTTCCAGTGAACAGGCATTTTTAAAATCATGAGTAATAAAGTGATTTTAATGAGTTAATTTCAAGCCCTTCTTTAAATTTCTAAATGGCTTAGGATCCCCTCTTTCAATATGTTCCTTCTTACATGAGCCCACAATATGGAATGCTCTTTAAAAAGATTTGTCAGGCTCCAAGGCTGTACTGCTCTTCTTGTTATTGTTATTGTATGCCTTCACGTTGTTTCTGACTTATGAGGACCCTAAGGCAAACCCTATCATGAGATTGTCTTGGCAAAGTTTGTTCAGAGGGGGGTTGCCATTGCCTTCCTCAGAGGCTGAGAGAAAGTGACTTGCCCAGGGCCATCCTGTCAGTTTTAATGTCTGAATGGAAATTCCAACCCTGGTCTCCTGAGCTGTAAGACAGGACATTAATAGTGGGCCATTTATGAAGGTGTTTCCTTAAAGATTTTAGAAGCCCTTGCATACCAGGTTTGTCTCTTTGTTTTAACCTTTAGGTTTCTTCCTGTTACTGTTTATTTACTGGAGTTTTCAAGATTGTTTTAAATATTAGTAGTTTATGACTCTTTGTTGCCTAGGGAACTCTGATGGCACAGTAGTTAAATCCCTGTACTGCAGCCACAAGGTTGTGAGTTTGATCCCAGGGCTCCAGATTTATTCAGCCTTCCATCATTTTGTAGGTGGGTAAAGTGGGTACCCAGCTTGTTGAGGGCAATTGGTTTACACATTGTAAACTGCTTAGCAGGGAGTGCTTAATTCACTGTTAAGCAGAATAGAAATGTATTTGCTATTGCTATTGGGCACCCTATCAGGGAATATGTTGTTCTTATGTGCCATCAAGTCAACTTTGTCTTATGGCAGCTCTATGAATGAGAGACTCCAAATAATTTAAAGGCACCATATCCTCTCTGGTCCAAAACACATTGCAGAAATAATCCAGTTTGAGACTGCTTTAACTACCTGGCTCAATGCTAGGGAGTTTTGAGAACTGTAAGTTTGTGAGACATTTAGCCTTCTCTGTCAGAGCAGGGATGTAGCCAGGATTTTAGGAAGGGGGGGGGTCCAGACTAAGTGCCTCCATTATAATAGGGCTTGGGCGTGGCGGCACAGCAGCATGCACCATTCATTTTTCTAATGGAAGGGGGGGGGTTCCAGAACCCAAGAACCCCCCCCTTAGCTATGTCCCTGGTCAGAGAGCTCTGGGGTGATAATAAACTACAGTTCCCACGATTACCTAGCACTGGGCCAGGGCAGTTAAAGCAGTCTCAAACTGGGTTATTTCTGTAGTGTGTTTTGGGCCTCCTATTTTAGAAGCTTATCAGCCCTGCTTAGTACTTGGATGGGATATTGCCAATGAATAACAGGTGTTATGGGCTGTATTTCAGAGGAAGGAACTGGCAAAATCATCTCTGAGTATTCCATGCCAAGAAAATTCTATGAAATTCATGAGGTCTTCATAGGTTGACAGGCAACTTGAAAGGACATACACATACATGAATGAGAGACCTCTAAGTGCCCTGGTTACCAATTGCTTTGCACTCAGGTCTTGCAGACGCAGGCATGTAGTTTCCTTAACTGAATTAATCCATCTTCAGTGTGGTTTTCCTCTTTTCCTACTGTCTTCCACATATTTTCATGATATATCCAAAGTACAACAGCCTCAGTTTAGCCATCTTGCCTTCTAGTGGGAAATCAGGCTGGGTTTGCTCTAGGACCCATTCATTTGTCTTTTTGGCAATCAACGGTTTCCATAGAATGCTCCTACAGCACCACATTTCAATTGAACTGATTCTCTTCCTATCAGCTCTCTTCAATATCTAGCTTTCACAACCATTCATAGAAATCAAAAATACTATGGCACACAAATATCATTCCCAAGATGAGTATATAGGTTGAGAGATTTGGTAGAAATTCAGCAAATCTTCCATCTGTGGACAATGGTTCTTCAATATGAATTATCATGAACAAGTTCTTCCCTTAACAGAAGATCTCTTACCCTCTCACTTGTGTGTTTATCAGTAGTTGTATGCCATGTGTATCCACAGTTAATAGTTGCATGCTTTGGTCATTCTTGGTTCACATACTTCAGAGCACTGTAATGTAGCTTGTCATGACCTTGTGAATCTTGTCATGGTGATCCTAGGCTGCTCCCACACTGCAGAATTAATGCAGTTTGACACAAATCCCAGACATCCATAGTATATAGACATGGCAGTTAAAATGGTGCCAAGTTGCATTATTTCTGCAGTGTAGATGCAGCCTAAGTCTAGGGCACTCAGTGGGCAGAAGTGTCCCGCCCCATACATTCAAATCTATGCTCTAACCATTTATATATGATACTGTCTCTTCCATAAAAGATAAAATCCCGTGGATATTCTTTTTCAGTCTGAGTAAGTAATAAAATAAATCTTCAGAGTGACACTTGTTTCCCCTCTCCACCCTTTCAAAAAGGAGGAAGCAGATTCATAAATAATTTGAATAGGTATGTTTTTTTGTTGTTGACAAGGCCTCAAAAGTAATCTCTCTTTTTAAAAAAGATCTAGAAAGTGCATTAATTGCTAATTATCTAGTGATTAGCTACAATAGTAGTAGTGTTCCCAAGATCCTAGTTTGTGCATTATAATTGACAACTGCCAAACTATTCAGTAATGAAGGATCAAAAGGGGCTGAGGAAGGAAACTGACTCTGCAAAATTCTGGAGCAATCTAGAAGTCACATTGTAGATCTGAATCAAGGTGAATCATCTGAAGAGAATGAGTAACTGGATTAATTTAAATGTTTAATGTGCTTAATTATTAATCTTGGAGGAAAAATCCCCCACATAGATTTGTTAATTCAGCGTCCTCTCATTATTCATAATAAATGGATGCTTCAAACCACATAGCGTAGTGTGGGGTTAACTTGGAAGAGCAAGTGCTTGTTGTGATAGTCTTATGACCATGCCATGAGACAAATCTACCAACATAGGCATATGTGCTGATCTAGATCAACAAATCAGTTTTAGCAGTTTGCCTAGTCAACAAGAGCAGGTCTTTTGTAAAGCTAATAGATCTTAATTACAACAAAGTTTCATTTCCTTCTTCCCCCCTCCCCCCCACAGAGTTTGCATAATAGCTTACAAAACTGAATTCCTCCCCACTTCCAGACACAGATGCAAGAAATCCAGCAAATCTCAGAATTAATAGAGAAGCCTGAGATGTATGGCAGGATGTCCTGCAGTGAATGGAAGACAGAAGAAGCTCAGTAAGAAACATATTGGGTTCCTCTATGAAGGAGCCATTTCAGCATCTTGACAGCATCTTATTTCTTAAGAAGCAAAGGGATATGGGATGAGGGATCTAGCAGTGCCTTTGAGAATAAAGACCCTTTGACACTATACAGTTTCCACTTCAACTGCAATGGCTGCATCCTATAAAATCCTGGGATTTGTAGTTTGGTTAGGAACTGGAGCTTTCTGGTTGAGAACCCTAAATACCTCTCCCTCAGCTGCAAACCCCACTATTTCATTGGACGTTGTCATGGAAGCTAAAGCAGAAACATAGCGGTTGAGGGAGGATTTTAATTAATATATTGCAGTATAAGCATCCATGGGGTCCAGTTGATGCTGGAATATATGTTTCTCTTAGTGGTGCCCTGAGATCCCACCTGCCTTTCATCCATATGTTAAAATGGACTAACACAGCTATCTCCTTGAAAAGTTCTTCCCTCTGTCTTCCTTATGAGCAAGGCAAAAAACAACAACATGGAATTTAGCTGTGTAAATTAGATGTTGTTCTTGTGTGTCTTCAAGTTGCTTCTGACTTACGGTGACCCTAAAGCAAACCTATCAAGAGGTTTTCTTGGCAAGGTTTGTTCGGATGGGTTTGCCTTTGTCTGAGGTCGAGAGAATGAATATGACATTCATACTGAGAGTCACCCAATGTGTTTCCATAGCTGAATAGAGATTTGAACCCTGGTTTCCAGAGTTGTAGTCTAACACTCAAACCATTACACCACCTTGATTCTTTTGTAAATTATATACTTGATTTTAAAATGAGTATTACAATTGAAGGGGGGATGTTATTTTTATATATGACTTTTTAAAAGAAAGAAAGAAAGCAAGGACAACAAAACCAAACAAAGTCTTCTGTTTTCTCCATTATTTTCCTTCTAAGATGAAGAAGCTGTTGTGATTTTGTTTTTACATGCAACATTCAATAATTGCTTTTGCTTGTCATTCCTATATTTGTACGATACCTGAATACTATTAATGCAGGACAGTGTATGAAAGTGGCATTCAATGTCCATTCTGTATTATTAAAGCCAGTCTTCAGCTCAAATCAGATACCCAAGCAGCTCAGTCATTCAGTCAAGAGGGTAACAGCCATTCATTTAATGTTAAATGTTGATATCATACCCTTTAGTTCCTAAAATCTTCTAGAATGCTCAAGAGTAAAGATTAATAATATTATGCAGTGTGCTAAGAAAGTGGCATGGAGTTTTTCAGATCAACCCACTCATCAGGTCCTGATGTCACCTGAGAAATTCAAAGGCAGTTTAAAGGTGATCCAGCATCCTCTCTAACAGCAAAGGGATGCCCTAGCATACATCTGTGATCCCATAGCATAGTAAATATCTTCGGTTACTCTTGCATATTTAAAATGTATGTATTTTCCCATATCCTGCATTTCTCCCAAAGAGTCTGAGGTGTAATATGTGGTTCTCCTGCTCCCTACTTCATCCTCCTAACATCCCTGTGAGATAGATCAGGCTGAGTAAGACCAGCTGACCCAGATATATCTGGCCACCCTGCCTATGAGGAGCTACAAGTTAGTCAGGGCACATCCTTGGTATGTGGAAAGTCCCTGCCATTTCCAGTTAAAAGGATAGGGTAGGAAATAACTTCAGAGGTGGTTTTAGAAAACAACTGTGAATGACACTGAGCAATGGATGCAAACTAGAGGAAAAGAGATTCCACTTCAACATTAGGAAGAACTTCTTAACAATAAGAGCTGCCCAAGAATGGAACACACTCCTTTGTCGGGTGGCAGAGTCTCCTTGTTTTTAAAGAGATGCTTGATGGCCATCTGTCTGGGGTGCTTTGACTGTATATTCCTGCATGATCGGGGATTGGACTGGATGGCCCTTGACGCTTTTCTGACTCTATGATCTGATATAGAGCAAGTTCTTGTGTTCCTGCTCAAAGTGAGCAAATTGCTGTCCCATTTGCTGCCAACTGGAGGTTGTCGTGAGAAACTCTTCTTTCTGTGAAGCAGAAACCACTAGCCTTTCATGCCCTCTCCTCTCACTTGCCCTGCCCTTTGCTTTCCATTGCAACGGATCCTCCCTTCTTGTTATGGTCCATAACACTGTGTGGGAAACACAGTGCAGCTGGAAACCAAGATTTGCGAGGAAAACACCAAGTAATTCCCTGAACACAGACAGTAGAACTGTCTTATTTGGCAAGAAGTTACGCCAAACAAGATGCTACATATTAACAGAGCCAGATGCTACACATTAACTGTGTGGCCTTGCTGCTCAAATGCAAACTTTGTGCAGAGCAGACAGATGTGCAGGCTATTCCTCCTCACCACACCCAATAAGGAGAATGTGTTGCTGCCAAGGAAACTGTCAAAATAATAAACTTTGTCTGAGTTTGGATTCAAAAGGCAATGTTCTAAGGTAAAACTGAAAAACTTTTGCTACCACCAATGATTCTCCCAAGGTGATATGGCAAGAGGACATCCATTACAGATGTATTTCTGCTCGTCATACATGCTGTCAGCATTGTTGTTGTTGTTGTTGTTGTTGTTGTTGTTGTGTGCTTTCAGGTTGTTTCTGACTCTAAGGCAAATCTATCATGGGATTATTATTATTATTATTATTATTATTATTATTATTATTATTATTATTTTGCAAGTTTTGTTCTTTTGAGGCTGAGAGAACGTGGCTTCCCCATGATCAACCAGTGAGTTTCCATGGCCATGTGGAGATTTGACCCCTGGTCTCCAGAGTCCTAGTCTAACCTCCAGACCATTACAACATGGTTGGTTTCTTGGGCCTTGTTTTCGACTGGTTCACATCTTACCTGTCAGATAGCTCTTTTTCAGTAGTCTCGGGTGGTCAGACCTTGTCCTCTGTCCCCTTATCTGTTGGAGTTCCTCAGGGCTCTGTTTTGGGTCCCCTTTTGTTCTCTTTATACACACTCTCCCTTGGCAAACTTATTAGTTCTTTTGGTTTCTCCTACCATTTATACGCCGATGATACCCAGCTGTACCTTTCCACCCCTAATCTTTCACCAGAACTAGAACAGCAAGTGTCATCCTGTTTAACAGCTGTCTCCCACTGGATGCACCATTGGCGTCTGAAGCTCAATATGTCCAAGACTGAGCTTCTTGTTTTCCCACCTAAGCCCACCCTTCACTACTCCTTTTCTATTTCTGTCAATAACATCTCTATCCAGCCGGTCCAGGAAGCCTGCAGTCTTGGTTTCATTTTTGACTCCTCTTTGTCATTTATACCCCAGATCCAGACTACAGCCAAGGTCT
This sequence comes from Sceloporus undulatus, assembly GCF_019175285.1. NCBI lineage: Eukaryota > Metazoa > Chordata > Lepidosauria > Squamata > Phrynosomatidae > Sceloporus > Sceloporus undulatus. Next base: position 86,694,642 of record NC_056525.1, read on the forward strand.
GTAGATTTTTTCTTTACAATATTGCCAAAATCCGTCCATATCTCTCAGCTTCTACTGCAAAAACACTGGTCCATGCCCTAGTGGTCTCACGACTAGACTACTGTAACCTCCTCCTGGCAGGGCTCACTCTCTCTCACCTCCACCCATTAATTTCTGTTCAGCATTCAGCTGCACGCATTATTTCACTTGCTTGCCGTTATGATCATGTCTCCCCTCTGTTGTCTTCCCTTCACTGGCTCCCTCTTCCTTTCCGCATCAGGTACAAACTTTTGTTACTCACCTTTAAAGCCCTGCATGGGCTGGCCCCTCTTTATTTAACTGATCTTCTCTCTCCCTACATTCCTACTTGCACTCTCCGCTCTGGTAACCAAAGTCTCCTCTCTCAACCCAGGATTTTCTCTGCCCTGTCCCGGATCCGCCCCTTCTCTCTTGCTGCCCCTCATTCCTGGAACCTTCTTCCTCTGCATGCACGGCTCATCACTTCCCTAACCAGCTTTAAGGCTGAGCTGAAAACCATATTGTTTAGGGAAGCGTTCTCAGGGAATTTGTGATTGTCATCTGACTGTCTGATAATGTTGGCATGATTTGCTTTTATATCTGATGTTTTTTAACTTGTTTTTTCTTTCCTATATTGTAATTTTACCTATTCCGCTATCCAATTTTTATTACTTTTAGAGTGTACGCCTCGGGCAGGCTTTTATATATTCCTTAATTTTACTGACTTTGTACAGCGCTGTGTATAATTACAGCACTTTAGAAATAAAGTTTAATAATAATAATAATAACATGTTGTCAGCATTGCACCTGCATATATTCCTTGTCTATGTATAAAGGTTCTCCTTAAGAGAAGAAACCCTGGACTAACAGGGATATTTTGAAGTGTGGTAGGGCACATTGGAATGTTGTAGGGTGACTCCTTATGTTCTGTGAACTTGTGGCCCATGGAGAAACATGGCAATAGGGCATAGTAGTAAGACATCAGTACAGGCCCATTGGAAATGCTGGCTAGGGCTGCTGACCCTTGTAGTTCACCAATATCTAGAAGGCGGCATAACTTAGTTATGCACCTAAGACTTTCCCTGCTTTTTAGCTCAATGGTAGATTGAGATCATGATGCAGAATTGGTGGTTCTACAGTTTTGCCAAAGGCCAGACTCTATATAGATCCACATTCTCAACCCTGGTATGATCATGTGAGTTTTTCTATGAGTATGATGTCTTATGATCTCTCAGACATACATATCTGAAGATGTTTATGGTCTGTCAATGGCCAATGGCCCAAGGGCCAGAAGAGTGCTTTCTATGCACCACCATGAACTCCAGGTTCTCTTCTCTTCCCTTTTTCCATTGCCCAGAAGATCAGCTGTTACCTGGGCAGTGAAGAAAGATTTGTATCAGAATCATGGAAGGTAGAGTAAACAAACAAAAAGTTTCATTTATATACTGCTTCATACCACCTAAGCAGTGTCTAAGTAGTTTACAACTGTAAGCTAATTTGCCCCCAACAATCTGGGTACTCATTTTAGCGACCTTGGAAGGAGGCAAGCCTGAGTCAAGCTTGAGCCCTTTTGCTGGTCTTGAACTCGCAACCTTGTGGTTCTGAGTGAGTGGCTGCAGTACAGGCATTTAACCACCATGCCACCAGAGCTCCTAGTAAAGGCTATCCCACAGCAATCTTCCAGAAGATCACTCTTTCCTTTCTGCTCTTGGCCATAAGGACAGAGCAACTTCTGTGGATATAGCTTGGGTATCCATGTGGACCTCTCAGGGCTGAAAAAAAGGTCAAACCCTGTCTTCCAAGATAATTGTATTTATCATAAATGGGATCCATTTTGCCTTCCAGGTATTGTTGAACTACAAGGGTCAGCAGTCCTAGCCAGCATTTCCAATGGTTAGGAATGGATGGAAATGCTGAGGTGTTGAAGCCTATGAACATCTGATGGGGTACATGATTCCAATCCTGGCCTAAATCCAGTTACTAGTTCCAATTGGAATAGACCCACTGAATCAATTGGAACTTGGGAAGTCATCATTTTCACAAATTCTGTTACCTCAGTGGACCTGTACTCATTAGAACTATCCATAAGATTGGGACAATGTTTTTGTCAGGAACCCAACCTAGCATTACATGGTGCCTCTACACTATAGAAGTAATGCAGTTTGACATCACTTTATATGCTATAGCTCCATCCTATGGATCCCTGGGATTTGTAGTTTTTACACAATCTGTAGCTTTCTGTGTGAAAAAGTGCTGGTGCCTCACAAAACTGCAAATCCAAAGATTCTGTAGGATGGAGTCATGGCAGTTAAAGTGGCATCAAACTACATTATTTCTACTGTATAGATGGACTCTTAGAGGAAATGGAAATCCATTCTTACAGCAAGGGAACAACACAAGCAGAATATGCGATTTTTCAATACTGGCTTGTGCTCCCAGTCTGTCCAATTCCACTCTCCCAAGCGAGTGCTGACTCAAGAGGAAGAAGGGTTTTTTTTTAAAAAAATTATCTTTTCAGGCAAGCCTGCCAAAAACACAATTTGGCACATGCACTTGATTAGCTTGAGCTTTTCTTATGGCCCTGATATAAATGTCATAGTATCCTTGAGAAGGTTTTATCAAAAGAAGACGGGATCTCTCTTAATAGAAAACAGTTCTACACATTATTCTAAACCCTCATGATAACAGCACTGAAGTTAAACAAAATAGTGAGTTGCTGTTGTCATTCAAAGCACCAATAAACAGTGTTACATCCAGCAGAGAGCCAGGCAGACTGATTTTTTTTTTAAAAAAAATCTAAAATAGCCCACCCACAACAAACCTAAGCACAATCATTATATGGAAGATCTACACATATGATATAGTAAAAGTCACCTGAAGCTTATGTCCCTTACAATTTTACACTACAAACCATCTTGTAAATGCTTCCATTCAGCAAGACTATTTCCTATTAAATACTGCAAGAATTAAAAAAAAAAAATCTAGTATCTTCCAAACCATGGTAAACTATATTCTCACCATTTGATGTACACAGACAGGTTGACCACATAAAATCCCACAGGAAAAAGACCACCCAGTTACGACATTTCCACATCAATATTTAACCTGGCAGGAGATGTCTGATGTCTGAGATCCTAGACACCCACCGCAGTAGGCAGACCATGAACCTAAGCACAAGCCTGGATTAAACAAAATTTGTTCATTTATTTGTTTAATTGAAATTGGGAAATTGAAATTGGGAAGAAGGGAGATTTTGTTAACAGTGGGAACCAGCACACTAGCTCATTGCTGTACAATAACTTTCCAGCTTTCTCTTCAGAACTGAGAATTACATACTCTGAAGGTTTTCTCATGAGCTGCTATCCAATCCAAGGAAACAGAATTGTTCCTATATAAGTGAGTATATCTATTAATGGCTATCTTACCTGCAGGCTTTAGAAACAAATAAATAATTTCACTTCCCACTGACATGTCCTCCAGCATTTCATGGATGAAAATTGGGGAACATGTGGACAAGCAACGTCCATATGTGGTCAAGACAGCAAATGTTATTAATGAAAAAGAACACAAAACTAGGAGAGGCTGCAGGTGTTTGCTTTTGCCTAGGCCTGCTTTGAAAGGCAAGACTCCTCCTACTAATCTCCTCTCCCCCTGCTGAGTTAACCAAATGCGAACTATTTTTGCATTTCAAACTCAATTTGCACTAACAAAAGTAAGCAGAGAACAAAGGAGGAAAGTGGAAGGATAAGAGATAAACTGGGACACTGCAAATGGAATTGGAAAAGTGGGAGATTAGAATCATAGAATCATAGAATTGGAAGAGACCACAAGGGCCATACAGTCCAACTCCCTGCCATGCAGGAACTCTCAATCAAAGCATCCCTGACAGATGGCCAGATTAGAGGAGTAATGAGGACTGTCACTGACAAATTAAAACAGCTGGAGGATATGCATTGATGGCAGCAATTACCAAGGAGAGGAAGACTCACTTGCATGTTAGTAGGACTGTAAACTGAAAATACAAAACAAATCATTTAAGAGGTGGGAAGGGGGAGAGAAAGGGACTAATGCAGGACCAATGAGAAATGGACCAATGAGCAATAAACTTTTTCAGAACAGTGAGGTTATACAGTCTCCTATACTGAATTTGTGGCTCCATAACATTGATGTTTCTTCTTTGCTTCCTGTATAAGATTTATGTATTGCCTCTCACTCCATCAGGGCCTTCAAGGCTACATACAACAAATTATTTTTTTTAAAAAAACCATTTATACACAAACAAAAGCATTGAAAAACAGACTAAAACACTGCTTCAAAATAGTTTGAAAACCACAGTCAGCAAAAACAGCAAAAATAGGCATTCCTAATGTTAGAAATTGAAGGTCATCCAAAATAACAGTTGAAGCTTGCCTCCTGAAACTCAAAAGGGCTAGGGCTATTCTAAGGGCACTTGACTTTATGTAAATACAATGATACAGGGTTTCCGTCCAGGATTTTCAGAAATAACTTGTTTCAAATATATTATGCCCATAATATGGGGTGTGAAGCCCATTGTAGATCAGCAAAATACACAACTTGCCTTACTTGTCTCAAGGTCTTAATTGTTTGGTTTATTGTCACAGAAGGGTAATGAACTTTGCAAAGTAAAGGCCAAAATTCAGCACAGGTTAACAACATATTCCTAACAAATCACTCCCATCAAGTTCAGTGAGGTTGACTTCCAGTGAAGTGGGTATTAAACTGTAGCTTGAGGCCCATTACAGATGGGCAAAAAGTACATGCCGCGCACGTACTAGGGTTAGAAATGCTAACCTATCGCAGGGTTTCTTGCTGAGGGTTGTTCTGAGGGGATTGCTATTGCCATCCTCCAAGGCTGGGTTGAGGTTGGGGGTGGCCAAACAGTGTGACATAGATGTGCATCATTTGATTGACAATTTTTTTAAAATGATACAAAAGGTAACATGAACTTCATCAGGGCTAAATTGCCATGAGGAGAATGGATCATGGTAAACATAGTGGAAACTTTGAGTCAGTATTGCATCACTGAATCTCCCCCGATCTACTAATCACAAAAACACTAGTGTGAATGGCCTCTTTGGTCACTATATGTGGCCATCTGCTTTCAAATTTCTGTAGGTACTGAATGTGTCAGCAAGGTTGCTGATGAGCCTCATTATCCTACATATTCTAATTATATTGATTATAGAGCAGCTACATAGGCTTCCAGTTTGCTTCTGGGCACAATTCAAAGTGCTGGTTATGGCCTTTAAACAAAATACTTGGCTTCCTGGAGCAAAATGGCTTCTCTTTTTCCACACACAGAAGCTAACCAGACTGATAGCTGAATCTTACTTCAGTGCAAGCAATGAGTCAACTTTTTCCACTATACCCGAAGGTGCAAAGTATGTTAGGTGGCACAGTCTTTTTAATATGTGCAAAATGATTGTCAGATCACAGGGGCTGGACTCTGTTCTCCATTTCTCAGGGTGAGGAATCTCAGGACAAGAGCACTGTCTTGAAAGGTTAATACCTTTTCCTCATATATTCATTTTCCTCATTTATTGGACTTTTACAGCCAGATTGAACCCAAAGCAACCGCATGCTGTGGCCCTCATCTGGCCTTTGCAAAGAGGCTCCTTTTTGCATCCTGCAAAGTGTGTGATAGCTGTGGTGGCGTGGCTTTATAGTGCTCCTTCAATGCTGTGTTGTGCAGCTTGTGGCGTCATGCCACCCTGGGTGTGGAGCCTGGGTATGTGCCATGTTGATGCTACGCACTAACTCTGCCCCCAGCCTGGCCTTTCAGTGCGGTGTGGACAGGGCCATAGCCAAGATCATTTGTTTTAGTACACTTTGGCCCTAGTGGACTCAAAAGATTTATCGAGCTGATCTCTTTTTTAAGGTTACATAATCTGCTGTGGCCTTTTACTGATGTGGCTGTTTAGTTTAAGTTTTGTTGATTATTTTGGTACAAATACTTAAAACATAGATAAGTTAAGAACTACCAGGGTTCATTTTAGTTCTGTTAACTGGTGATACATAAATTTAATAAAATAAACAAAAAAAATTTTTTTTAATGTTATAAATAAAATTGTGTCACATAGAGTACAATATCTGTATGGTATCCAGGATGACTGAAAGTGCTTCATTAGTTATCACAGACACTAGAAATTGTTGTCTAGGGGCTTGTCTATACTGGGCAGAATATTCCAGGTTGCTACCAGAGTATTCTGGCCCCAGAGCTGCCCCAGATTTTCCCCATTAGCTCATCACATGTCCTGCTGTGCTGCCCAGTGCTGCTGGCGATGATACAAACAGATCCCTCTGAGGTCAGAAAGAAGGTACCCAGTATTAATCATATGGCTGGGCACCTTAGTGTGACCTCACATGAAGCATCTCACTATATGGCAAGCAGCATAGCAGGACGTTTCTGTAAACAACTGGCCAGCTTCACAACGGAGTGCTCTGATTTAGGCATAGGCAAAGAGGATTCAGTGTGGCATTGGTCTTCCCTCATGAAGAAAGTCCACATTCAAATCAAAGATTTGGCCCTATGCTGTGTAAACAGATTGTGGTGAGGGCCAATTTAAATGGCCCATGTAGACATGCCCTTGGTCAAGAATCCTGTTTTCCTGAATGAAAGGAACATGCACCCAGTGGTAGGGAAATGTGAGTTTTCCACAGTGGATGTGGAACTCTGATCTTGAAGAAACCAGTAACAAATGTATGTTTGTTGTGCAGAAGACTAATCATGGGGCAAGGTCCTGCAGTATTTTATATTGCATTTCCCTCGCTTTGGGTTTAGGCCAGTACAAACTCTTCATGCATCTCTTGCCAATAGAATGATACAACCAGATTTAGAAAAATGAAATTGTTTTGTTTTGTTTTTTTGAGAAAGGAAAGAAACCCTGTTCACAAATTATCTTTTAATTTTTCATAATAAGTATCAGGCCTGGTTCTAGGAATGTCAAGATGGAATAGACCAAACCAACACCAAAATAAAGGTTATATCCACACATTTACCCCCCACTTTAACATAAAATGGTTTCAGTTCATTCCATTATGGATTATGAAGGTAGCCAGAGTGGTTATAAGATGACAGCAAAGAGAGGAACAAGCAGGAGTGTAGCCTCTCTTTTCAGGATGATTCATGGAACAACTCAAACCCTTATTTATGTACCTTTCATAGGAATAAGTCCTGCTGTTCCCAAAATGTACTTGTTTAACAAATACCAAGGTCAGGGCTCTTTATCAGAGCTTGGAAATAACTTGTAACAAATAGCTGGCTACTTGTAATCAAGTCCTTTCCCCAATAAGAAAGAGCCATCTACTTTACAGCATGGTTGAGATCGTTTTGGCCACAGCATATCTATACTAGTTCAGATGGTGGTGGCAGCATAGGGGGCAATGCAATGTCAAGAGTAAACTGGCTGTGGGTGTTGCATAACAGGAGACAGTATAGGAAATGATCTTTTTCAAGGAGAAAGTTCACTTATGAGTTTATTAGCTGCTTGGGAGCTGACAAGGCAGCATTCTCTGCCAACAGATTCAGCTTTCTCTTCCATCACTGGCCTTCCACTGTTGTTGTTGTTGTTACTGCCCTCAAGTTGGTCCTGACTCATGGTGACACTGTGAATGAGACATTTCCAAGCCCCACTATCCCCCACTGCTCTGCCTAGCTCCTGCAGATTCAGACCTGTGACTTCCCTGATTTTCTTTTTCTACATCCCTCTACCATTATTGTCTTTTCTGTTGAGTTCTGCCTTCTCATGGTGTGGCCTAAGTATGACAGCCTCAGTTTGATCATCTTGACTTCCAAGGACCCTTTCTGGCTGTCCATGGTAATCTCGGCACTCTTCTCCAGCACCACTTCTCAAATGAATTGATTTTCTTCTTATCTGCAAGCAGATCTTCTGGGCCTGTTCTGAACATTATTTCTATAAGAAAAGAGGCAGAATGTGGAGGCACTTGCTATAACAGCAGTATGGCATGATCCAATGAAAAAAGTTTTCTCCTAATCAGTTTCAACAATGGAGATAAAGACTGTGTCACAACTGTTCTGTCAGTGTGCTTCTTAGATTATCCCCCACAATCAGGGAGAGCAGCGTAGGCTGTTCTGACAAATTGAGGAGAGTTTCAACATTCCTTCTGTTTCCAAAGGTTATTTTTCTTTCCTCCCACAAATTTGGAATTGATGGCTGTTTTGAGACATGGTGCGAGATACTATTTGTTCTTTTCATGAGGCAAGATGACTTGTGTCGTAGAGTTATTAACATTTATAATAAGTGGAGGTGCAAAAGATTCTTTTTCCTTTTTACACTCATGGCAGATTACAGCCCTACTATCTAGTGGAAAGGGCTGTTTGCTTGTGGCTTTTACCTGACCTCCCACACAAAAAAAATTTAGACACCCATTATATGTCTCCTATTTATATCCTATTTTAATGGTACCTGTTAAAGGTACAATTATAAAAGCAAGTGTTGCCACCCAACAGATAAACAGTGCTGTCTAAACATTCAGGTTATAAACTAAAGTCTTCAGGAGTAAGCCTTTTCAGACTGGTTTTTCTTTTCTTTTCCATTTGAGCAAAGAAAGAAAAAATTCTTAATCTCCCCTGCTAAATAAACCTCTCAGTTAAATAAATATTCCTTTCAAATAAAGTGACTGCCTGGCATGTCTTGGATACTATCATTTTATCCAGTTGCAAAGGGTCTTTGAGAGGTATAGTAACCAAGAGATTGACTAATATGACTACATCTGCACTGCAGGAATAATGCAGTTTGAAAGCACTTTAACTACCACAGTTCAGTGCTTGGGAATTCTGGGAATTGTAATTTTGTGGGATATTTAGCCTTCTCTATCAAAGAGTTTTGGTGCCACAACAAACTACAAATCCCAAGATTCCATAGAATGGAACCATGACAGTTAAAGCAGTGTCAAACTGGATTATTTCTGCAGTGTGGAAGTAGTTTATGTTTCTGTGTTGTTTTGTCAACATGACAGTACTAGTGACTAGCAGTTACCTGGAGCCCTTTCACATACCTGGACCAGCATGAAGACGGGTGCAATTTGATGCCCTCTGCAAACAGAAGCCAGAATTTATCATACTTGACGTGCTGTACCAAGCAACTGAACATGATGAAGGTGGAGCTAGAGTGGATTTAATATGCTTTCCAAATTTTCACTGTGGGACCCACCTTTCTGTCCTCAGTGCAGTGTGAGCTTTCTGGTTGTTTTGGGGCTGGGTAGCAATGTTCTACCTGGATTTTTTTGCCTTCAGGTTTCATGTAGCTAAAGTGAAAATTTGGTAGGATGTAATGTATTTAAAGAAAAATTGAAAAGAATGTATTTTTAAAAAATATATTAAAAATAAAATCATTTTAAAAAATGGCCAAGTGTAGCTGTCATAGATAATTGAATATTAATTAATTAGAGGAACTAGAAGAAGAATATAACAGAATAATAATGTAGCAAAGAATTAGCAACAATATAATAATAAGGATAGGTAGGATTAGAATGGATCAAGTCACAGTAAGAATAGAAGTTACAGTTAAAGCCGAGAGAGAGAGAGAGAGAGAGAGACTCAGGAACATTGAATAACTGTTAAGACTTACATTGGTACACTTAAGATATTTGATTGTATACATGCTTTATGAACTTATTGGTGGGATAACAGTAACTTAAGTGATTAATGCAACTGAAACTTTATTAAATAAAAAAATGGGGGGGGGGATCCTTGAGGCCTCCCCTTTTTCCTCCCACTAAGCCTCATCCCACTCACAACATTGCCATCATTTTAAATGGATGCAGGCAAATGCTACACTCTGTTTCTGCCAAAAGGCAGCTGTTTAGGGACAAGGTGCTGTCACCCTCTCTTAGGATGTCACCTGGTGCAGTCTGTACTCTCCACTATTCAAGTGACACACCTGTTTTAAGTGTCGTGATTCAATTCAGTAGAAACCTGGAGTTTGTAGTTTGGTGTTGGACTGAGGAGTTTATCACACAGACATTTTTGCTCAATACAGGCATGGGATGGGATTGGGCTGGAAGGGGGGGGGGTGGATGGGTGTTATTGCACATGAAATTGCTGCTGCACTGCCAGCTGACCCCCACCCATCCCCAAGCTGGCCAATTTTGAAGGACTTAAAGCTTCCATACTACCAAAACCAGTGGGATAAGCATGGGTCAGAGACGGGTGGTGGTCAGCTGGCAGTGCATCAGCAATTTCATGTTCAAAGACACCCATTTTCCCCTTTTGCAGCCTGTTCCTGTTCCATGCCTGGCTCAGGCAAAATTTCATGTGTGATAATCTCCTAAGACTCTAGATGCAATAGAGTTATCTGGCTGACAATTTTAAATACCCCTCCCTAAATTGCAAACCCCAAGATTCCATAGGATGCCACCATGGCAGTTAAAATGGAATCATAGCACTATAACTGACTAATGTGAAAGGGCCCCTAGAGAACCAAAAGAAGCAGATGCTTTCCCAAATGCCCTTACTGGGAAGAGTGTGGGCTGATTTGGTTTTCAGGTTTCCCAGATCCCACAGTCTAAATGTGTGTGGTGGTGATTCAGACAACACTAGCTCTTGAAGGCCCGCACAAGATGAAGACAGATGAGTCATCTGTAGAGGAGTCAGGTCCATCTGACAGCCCTTTTCCCTCCTGGTGGAGTTCTAAAAAGCTGTTTCTCACATACTCAATTGGTACTGGAGAAAACTCACTTATGAAGAACATCTCTTAGCTGTTGCCACTATTTCACCAACATAATTCCTTGGGATAGATTTGCAACTGTTTGTCAAATCAATATTTATTTATCCAGTTCTGGGTGGGGTGGATTGAATTCAGAAGACAGAATTATACCCTTCCTAATTAAATTATTTACATGCTTCTAGGATATGCTTGTGGCATAGTATGAAAGAAGATTGCTTTGAGATTTGCTGCAGGCTAGTAAAACCAACCTTGATTGTTTCATCAACACACCAAAAATGTGGTTCAGATGTACTTAGCAATTTGTTATAAAGATTTCAGTGTTTCAGGATTGGACTATACATATGCATGATTTTGATAGCAAGTATTAGACAAGACAGTATGGAACAGAAACATCAAGCTCTCAACATGGTAAGGTTTTCTACCACATTGTTGTGAATCATCTGAATTACTAAATATATGGGGTTTTTTTTCATCTTCCAGAAGTATGGTGAATCTGGAGGAGTTTTTAAACCATACTTTAACAGATTTTCCATGTGGTTTGATAGTCACGTCTGTAGCCGGCAGCATTAAATGTGGATTACAGTACAAGAAAGACCAACAATTTAATGCTTTAAAACAATTCAATTTGCAACATAAACACTAAATGTTACACCCACAAAAAAGAAAAGAAAAAGAAACTGGCAACAGAACAGTGATCACAATGTTTGAGCTATTACATTTTTAAATAACACCCAAAGATTAAAAACATCATGTTAAAGTTACATACTAAACAACATCCTTAAAAAGAAAGGTCTTCTTTCACAGTTTCCAGAATGAGCAAATAAAAGGAGCTTCAAAGCCTAGGCACAGCCATCAAAAAGGCCCTTTTCGCTCTTTCCATGTAAATGTATCTCAGTGTCTTTCAGAACACTTTTCAAAGAGACTCTAAGGGTGCTCCATAATATCTATGCCACAAGTGAAAAGGCCCTGCCCCTTGTATTCAGATATGTCATTCTTCTGTCTGAAAGGAAACATGGAGTAACATCTCAGATAGTTTTTGGAGTATCCTTTTGGTGGGTGAATTAACTTCATAAGAAGTAGTCCTTAATGTCCACAGGTACCAAGCTGTTAAAGTGAATAACCAGTATCTTGACCTGAGCTTGGAGCTGAATAGGAAGCTAATTGGTTATTTGGACTGAAGGAGTCCAGATATATTTGCTCAGAGGAAGGCAAAGGGAAATCCCCTCTGAACAAATTTTGTCAAGTAAACCCCATGCTAAGTTCATCTTATGGTTGCAGAAAGTCAGAAATGAGCTGAAGGCACATCGCAGCAAATCTATTTTCATTATTTAAATTTCTGTTTCTTTAACTGCCATCCCACAGAATTTTGGCATTTGTTGTTTTGTGAGACATCAGCACTCTATGGCCAAGAAGGCTAAAGACCTTGCAAAACTACAAATCCCAGGATTCCATTGGATGGAGCTACAGCACTTAAAGTGGTGTCAAACTACAATATTTCTACCATGTAGATGAACTCTAGAGCTAAAATAGACCCACTGAATTAGGGGGAACAATCAATGTCAAATTCAACACCATATGTAAATCTATTGAGTCAATGAGCCTACTCCTATTGGCACTATTTATTTCTTTATATTTTAAGAGTCCATCTTTGTACAGGAGCGAAAGCACTTTACAAGCATTTAAAAAATAAGGTACAGTTTAAAAATATATCCAACCCCTCCAAAAAAATTTGACACTTTTGTTAATAACAGACGATTAAAATAATATAAAACACAAATAAGACACAGTAAAAAGAAGAAGCTAAAAACACTGCATTAAAAATCCTTTCTGCTACATACAAGCCTTGCCTGAATGTATAGTCCTATAACTGTGTAGTGTGTTCCAGCCACATGCTGGCAGCTCCTGACAAACAGAGTAAATAGGCTATGTTGTTACTCATGGCATACGTGTGCCTTGTGAATATGACCCAACAGATAGCAGAAGAAGGCCCTGGTTTGCAGTCACAGGCAACCTTGGGAAATCTTGAGATAAGCTAACATGAGTGCTTGAAGACCATTTTTGTCATAATTATGTAGAGGTGTAAATGTTGTTGAACTGTTAACTTCCATCACTCCTCACCTTGGGTTATGCTGCTTACAGCTGCTGGGATACAGTGTGTTTTCATAATTTGTAGATTGCTCCAGTGATTCCTTCAACAGTCTTCATGCCATTGCAGAAGCATGCTCTCACTTCATGTGGGTAAGGAAAAATTGAATTGCCTCCTACGGTGTTCTCCTCTTCTGCTTTGGGAGTTTGTTTCCCACTGTTCTCAAATTGTGGAAGCACTTTGGCCATCTATGAGTCAGAGCAGAAAAGTTGAATGTCAAAGTTGAAATAAAGTTTATAGACATAGTGGATTCAAATGTTGCCGATGCGCTCAGTCACAGCTTCCACTCATAGTAGAGATATCTGTGCAGGGCAGAGATCTTAGTTGGGTATTTGAATGAAAACTGAGTAGGAATTGCTATAATACAAGGTTGGTGGATGACTCTTTGTGGGTCATATGCACGTGGATTCCAATACAAATCTTTTCAAATCACAAAATAGATGACATTGGTCATAAAATTCTCCACAGACGGCACAGTAACTTGCATACCACATTGTCATCTGCTACCCAAGATGATCTTGGATTACCCTAGACCAAAGTTATATCCCAAATATACCAGTGAGAATCTTTGGAATTATTTTCAGGATTTTTCTTTTAAGTGACTGCACTTAAAGGTAATACCTCAACCAGCAGTCTTTTCCTCAAGAACCAGATTAGGCAATCAGGAAGAAACTGTAGCCTGAGAACAAATCAGTATTTCTCTATTACAGCAAGAAAGAAGCAGCAGGGTGTTTAACAAAACAAACAAACAAATCAACAAACATAGAGCATGGGGAAAGAATTTCAACAGCACCACCAAAATCAGGATTTTGAAAGCTGTATTTGGACCAAACTATGCATTTCGAACAGAAGAAAAAAAATCTGGGTGTCTGGCTTGTCATATTCCCCTTCCCAAATAATGGGGTATGTCTGTGGTTTGTTGCCAAGAAACAATGGCCTGCATTTCTTTGCCAATGAATGCTTAGTTCAGCTTCACATTCATCCTGTGCTTTGCTTTTGTATGCTTGTTATGATAAGCCTTGTCAAAAAGTTTAATTGTAAACTCTGTGGAGCCGCACAAAGGCAATAATCCTATCAAGACTTACTTTGATGGATAGACAGGTAGAAGATTGCCCTTTTAAATTCATTTGAATGAGCACGTGCATATTTAACTTTGTAATGGATACAGAGATTTCTAAAAACCTGTTTATGTTAAATGTGCAAGATACATTGATAACATGCTGTCCCTTATAATCCTAATCATGATTCACTATACAGTGGGCCTTCACCTTACGCGGGGATCCAGTAATTTCTGAGGAATTGTGGTCGCCTTCATAGTTGTTTGGTTTTTCATTTATGTTTGATATCCATGGTTATTGTTGCATTTTAACTTTTTCCCCCTAGATTGATATGTCCTTGGTGTCCAACACACTGCTACCAAGAGTGGAAAAGAATGCAGATACTCCCAAATATAAAATCAGATCACAGCCCTATATATTTGGAAATGAAAACTGAGAAAACACAATATAATTGGAAATTAAATGACAGCTTACTCTTAGACACGGAATTTCTGCCCAATTTAAGATACAAACTTAAACAGGTTTTCTTGGCAAACACTAACTCAGAGATAAAGACTAATATGGTTTGGGACACCCGTAAGGCATTTGCAAGAGGTATTCTGATACAGAAAGGAGCAAGAAACAAAAGAGAAGCACAAAAAAACCCCTCAAAAGATTGAGAAGAACAAATAAAATACTTATAGACGGAATTCCCGAAACATGGAAACAGGCTGACATCATTTTATTACCTAAAGAAGACAGGCTCATGTGATTCCTCACAGCAAAACATCTGAAAGATAACATTAGAATTATGTTGAACTTAATAGTATATTACAAAAATAAAATAACAATAAAAAGCTAGGAATGTTGTTTGTGGACACCGAAAAGGCCTTTGACAATTTAAAGTGGGATTGCATCCTATGGACTTTAGACAAACTAGGATGAGGATCAAAATTTCTAGGCTGGATTAAAAACATATACAAAGAACAACATGCACTTAATAATAAATGGAGATCAGAATGTTTTAGCATACAAAACGGTACCAACAAGGATGTTTCTTGTTCCCGCTCCTGTTCATTACAGTTCTGGAAGCTTTAAATAAACAAAATAAGAGAAGATATAGAGATCAGAAGCCCTAAAATAAAGGGATACAAATATAAACTTAAGGCATACGCTGATGATTTGGTGATATTTCTTGATGACCCACTTAAAAGTATACACAATTAATGGAAAATCTTCACATATTTGGTAAAGCTGCTGGGCTTAAAATAAATACCTATAAATCTGTGATGATTACAAAAAACATGTCATATGATGGATAAGCTACACTCCAAGAGATTACTAATTGCATGATCATAAAAGACAAAATACCTGGGAATATGGGATCACAAAGAGAAATATAGAACATTTCAAAAATAACTATAACAAATAAAACTTGGAGAAGTGGACAAATTTATTATTATTAACATGTCTATTGTCCCCACATTTAATTATCTGTTCACAAACATACCGATTATCATAAATAATAAAGCATTTGATATTTGGAACAAAGAATTAAAAATAATTATTTGAGAAGGATAGAAAGCACAGGCCAGATAGAAAACTCTTGACACCAAAATAACGGTGGATGCAGCTTACCAGATCTCCAACTCTACTTACAGGCAAATATCTTAATATGGCTCAGAGACTGGATAAAATTAGAAAACACTAAACTATTAAACATCAAGGGATTCAATCTTTGATTTGGCTGGCATGCATACCTCTGGTATGGAAAAAATAAAGTTCATAATGATTTTGGTCATCATTTTATTCGCAGAGCTATCCTGGAGAATTGGACAAAAATAAAGCAGCGTTTTTACCAAGGTATCTCCAGTTGGATTTCACTTCATGAAGCTTTTATTTATAGGTCATTTCTCAGTTCTTGGTTAAGATATGGGGATATTTTTTGGGGGAAAAACCTTCTCAAAAAGCATACACACAGATCATTGAGAGCTCTTGAAGACTTAGAAATTAGCCACCATTGGTTTCTTTATAAACAGCTAACCGACAGATTTAAAACAGATCAGGGACAAGAGGGCTTTGAGATTAAAAAAAATGAGCTGGACAGGTTGTTAATTGGTGAAGAACAAAAACTAACTTCTAAATTTTACAAAATACTACTGGAAAGACAACTCAAACATGAGACAATTAAATATTCTATGACAAAATGGGCTAAGGATTTAGGTCATGAGATAACGCTGGATAGCTGGCATCACACACACACACACACACACACACACACACACACATGCAGAAATTCCTAAAGTGTCAAAATTTGAGGGAAAATCACTTGATGAGGAAATTTCAATGGTATATCAACCCTGAATGGATGGCAAAGATATACAAAAACACCAGCAACAGATGTTGAAAATGCCAAGAAGCAAAGGGAACATGGTATCACGTCTGGTAGAAATGCAAAAAAGTTTTTAAAAATTGGAAACAAGTACATAACTGCATTTGCAGCATGCTAAATATAAGCTTTGACATGATATCAGAAATCTGTCTATTGAATATGATTAATGAAATCTCTCAAACATCTGCAAGGAAGCACTGGAGAAAGTTACTATACCTGATTTCCGTGACAAGATTATTTTTAGCACAAACCTGGAAGACTGACACCATACCAAAATTAGATTGGTTTCTAAAAGTACTTGACATGTGTGAAATGGACAGACTAACACAGTTGATAAATGAGAAATCAAAAGAATTTATTCAAAAAAATTGCGAAGCAATCATAAAATACTGTATAGCAAGATGGAAACAACAGAAGATCAATTTAAAGTCTAACAAAGCCCTTTTCATTAGTCACAGATGTTTATAAAATTCACAGTAATCATACTGAAGTTATCAGTATAAGGACAGTTAACAGAAGTAACACAATGCCCACAGAAACCCCCTGGGTGACCTTGAACAATCCACACTCTCTCAGCTTCAGAGGATGACAATGGCAACCCCTCTCTGAAGGAACTTGCCAAGAAACGTACCGAGAAAACCCTGTGCCTTAAGGTCACACTACATGAGAAATTACTCTAAGGAACACAAAAATAGCAAGGTGATCTCCTAGGTCAGGGTGCACTTGCCACCAGAAACTTGAAACAGAAAATGGGATGTTGCCCAGAGCACTTGGAAAAAGGAATTGGGAAGGATGCTCTTTGGTGGAGAAAGCACCATTGGATAAGAGGGTGAAAAATGCTTTGCAATATTTGATACCTGATGGCCATTCACCAGTTTGTGCTTCCAAGATTCAAACGCACTTCATTCTTCTGCAAGGAGTTGTGGTGGTAGTAGCAAAGGCTGTGGTGTCAGCCTAAGTCAGAAACTGTTAGGCTGATGCATTCAGCCTAACTCAAAAACTGTGCACCACTCTGAATAGAGCATTAATAAAACAATTAAAATTCCTTTCTTGCACATTGACTGGTTTGCCTGTGCTTTTCCTAACCATAAAGTTCCAAAGTAGACAAAAGCACCGCCAATGTGGGTTGTCTGCCGGGAGATATGAATATAACACAGGGCAGCATTTCAAAGGCTGATGCTGCCATGTGAGTGATTTACAGGACACAAGAGGGATTTTGATGTGTCATTCTGCTGGAGGAGGGTGGGGAGAAAGTAAGCATAGGGTCATGAACAAAAAGGAATTTGCTTATCCCGTTTCCATCTCAGGCTAAATTTCACTGGAGCATATGGTTGTCAGGTCATGTTTATGTCTAGGCTTTATCAATGTCTCCTTAACTATTGAAGGTCAACAATTCTTTTCCCTTGTGGGAGTTTCCTTCTCCTCAAGAGAGCTTAACAGTGAATATTTTTAAAACTTCTCTTTCTGGCAAACTTCATTTACTATCAAGTTTAATAATTAATATACAGTTAATATTTGCATAGAAACTTCCCCACTGTTTTGGATACATTTATCAATGGCCTTAACGATGAAAGACAATCTCTTTCAGGGAGCCTGAAATCTTTTGCCTTTCAAGGACTTTTTCTCTCTGAAGTTGAAAACCATCACTGCATTTTTCAGCAGGAAGGAATGGAAATCCCCTAATTTTCCCAGGGAAGGACTTTTTTCTACATATCTTAAATTCTTCAGTACCTCATGGTTTTCTTTCTTTTCTTTTTTAAAGAAGTTATTCCAGAGAACTTGAAATATCATCATTTCTCTATTTTATTTATATGCAATTATTTTTGACAGATTTCTGCTTAGATAATGAGATATTTCCTTTATTTCCACAGCCTGTTAAATATGGATAATGCAGAATAATTCTGGCTGTGGTTTCCATTTGGTAATGATATGAGCAGTGCTTCTAACTGGTTTTTAAAAATTATTTTAGACAGAAGGCAGGATGTAATTAACGTACTTATGTCTGCCAAAACTCCATATCAGGTCATTTTCCAGTTTCAGACAAAATGGGAAGCACAGGTAACTGAAAGAAAACATATAGGACTGATTTGATGCCCTAGGAGAGGCTATCCCAAATGGTGCCCTTTCCCAACCTGGAGTCAAGCTGTTTGTGGATAATGGGACTTGTACTCCATATGTCTAATGCCAGGTTGGGGAAAAGTCTCATAGAAGAATGGTATATCTGGATGGCTCATTTGAATGTATTAAACTGGGTTGAACTGAACTATTTAAAGGAAGAAGGGAAACTAGCTGGGCTTGCCCTGTCAAAATGTTATTTTCTTTAGTACAGGAGGAGAGTGATAGATCTTGCACCCTAGAGTCTTGTAAGACGCAGGGAGGAACAACTGTTAAGAGAGAAAGCTGATGCGAGTTTAGCTGTGTGGATGGTGTCCATGGTGGCAAAAAAAGGACCCTGTCACAAATCTCCCTTGCAATAAGATCTCTTGTGCAAAGGGGCAAGGAATGTCAGGCAGCCATTTCTTGACCAACAGAGTAATGAATTCTCATAGATCGCAGCAGCTGTTTACTGGTAAGTGGGGTTTCGGGGACTTTCACAGTTCCTATGTAGCCCCTAAACAGTGGATCTGAAATATATCTGCTAGTCCTGGCAGGAGGAAGATCATCTTTACTGCTTATTCCCTCTCCCGTACTGAAGAAGAGCCCTCCCTCCAGCCCATCCACCATCATCTGTCCTCAGAGGGGGAGAGAGCCAGGGCAGTTCCATCAGGCCTAGCCCAAAGTAAGATGAAGAGCCCTGCCTCCAGCCCATCCACCATGACAGTGGCCCCAGAAGGAGAGAAGAGCCAATAAATCTGATTCCTGCCCCCCCCCCATTCCCTTCTCCTTTTGTGTTTTGTCATTTTAGATTATAAGCCTGAGGGCAGGGAACTGTCTAATTTTTTTTAAAAAAAATGTAAGCCACTCTGAGAGCCTTTGTGGCTGAAGAGCGGGGTATAAATATTCCAAATAAATAAATAAATAAATATTTAGCTGAAATTCCCATCCTCCCCTCTACTTAGCTATAGACTATCCTTGGGGGCATATAAGCTTCCTTCAAGCAGGAAAAAAAGAGTGCTTGAAACCCTGGCATATTTAGGGCATTACTCAGTAAAGGTGGTGGAACAGCCATTATGTGGCATAAATTTCAAAAAGCATAATACAGTAGCCCAACATTTACTATAATTATTGGGCCACTTGGATGAGTCCTCTATCACATCCAGCCAGTTCTCCTCCTCCTGAATTTTGCTTTAGATTCCCTTTTTCTCTTTTTGAATGATTATTTCAATGACATTTTTGTAACATCAATGGAGTCTAGTTTTTTTTCAACAACAACAAAAAAATCATTTTGGCCTCCTTTGGGGCTACATAGCTTCTTAGGCAGAAATCTATCTTTTGTTGTTGTCATCTCAGCCATATTTCACTAGCTATGAAAACTCTTAATTTCCCTTAATCTGGTAATGGTTTTAGCAAACTGGTATTTGGGGAAAGTTTTTTTCCCCCAAGACTAATTCTAACATTGTGATTAATTCATTCTCATGATAGTATATCTGAAGCGTTAGGCAGTCTCTCAATTAGAGAAATTTTAATTAGCTCAAATTGCTGAGAGGGGGCCCTAACAACATCTTTCACCAAGACCAAAGGTCACCAGGAAATCCCTTGAGAGATGACGCAGATACCAACTATGTCCAATTAAATGTCTAAAGTTTATTAAAGTAAAAACACACATACAGCAAGGGGTCACACACACACACATACATTCAATACTGGTGGAAAGTAAAAGGGTGAATTCTGGAGATAGGTTGAGAGAGAGAGGCACCACTACAGGAGATACGTTACCTTAGAGGTCTTCTCTAGGAAGTCTGATGCAGGTTTGGATGAATGGAGATTCATGGCCACTGGAACTTGGGGAAAGATGGCCAAAGGAGCTAAGATCAGAGTTCAGACTGGCATGGACCACTCTGTAATCTGGTAATAGCACACAGAGGGTCCCAAAACCTTAGGTTTTTACAGGCTGAATCTAGCCTGTAGCGATGAAATAAAGCGCAAGACAAATACTTGTTTACCTGGACTATTGTTAAGCCGAGGAGAGGAGAAGTTACGACAATGCGACTAGGTCTGGACACAATCTGGTGGGCAAACAGATCAATGGCTGGGTCATTAAACTGATCACCAGCCCATTAGGTGTGAGGCCAAGGTTATTGTATTACCTTTGGAAGTGGTGGCCATCCTTGTTTGGCAACTCCCAAACTTACTGTGGGGATTTTCCAAGTCTATCTTCTAGGGATCCTGCCTTTTCCCATGCAGGCTGACTATGTGTTCTCCTCGCTTTTGGGTTAATGGCAGTTCCTCTAGGAGGTCAGTTTGTGGTCATAGTGAAGTCTACTTATTCCAAAATTTTATTAAAATCCAAACTTGATAACAGAGGTAAGATGGAGTCCAAATGCTTCCACCAATATGTCCTATACCTCTGCACCCTCTTCTCTTTCCCCAGTCTATCATGCAGACTGTCATGGTAGTAGGTGTGTCTTCATGTTTTCCTTTAAACCCTACTACATCAGCATGGTAGGAGCTATGTCTCCTTTCACAGGAGAAACAATATCCAAACTGAAAGGAACACAGAGCTGTATTGCTCCTATAGTGTCTGCCACCCCAAAGCTTGGAAAAGCAATTGTGGACAGCTACATTTCTGAGAATTACAGTATGAAGCAGTTGCAGTCCATAAAGTCCTAGAAATGATGTCCTGCATAAGTTTTTCTCTCAAAGAAGCGTTCCATGCAAGCCAGATCTCTGGCTTTCCATTCTCCAGGGTTCTTCCTGGTACGGAGAGCTTCCATATAAACCAAAGCATCTCTTCTTCCAATGTATTGTCTACAAGAAGAAAACACCACAGGTGGCAAACCTAGACATGCCATTGCTCCCATGTTTCACAGGGTCTGAAGCCTTTAAGGTCTTTATTCCAAAACTCTCAGGAACCATTTGGAATGTGAGATCCACACCAATACCTGTTTGGGCATGTGTTTTGTTATGTGCTTTCAGCTGGTCACTTCAAGAGTTTGCAGTTTACAGAGGAAATCTTAGGAAAGAGCATGATGAGTACAATTTGATGTTGCCTCCAGTGGAGATTAGCAGCCCTCTAGAAGAGAGCATCATAGGCTTCCTTCTCCCCCCTCCCCCATTACTTTTGTATCCAGATAAATAAGGATGAGATTAAGGTATCAAAAACTGGCAACTTAGAATATGAGTCAGGAGGATGTCTTCCTGAAAGTCAGAAGAAATATTCACCAGTGTGAGTTGAAGCTTTCATGACCCTAGATAATGCTGTTTTTTTAAAAACAAAGAAAAATCCATAATGAGAAACTATGTCTTTTCTGTATCAAAGGAGAAAGTAGTCTTTTCTCTGATGAGGTGTTGCTTTCCTGTATCCTGTGCTGCTAGAGCAGAGACTGAATCAGCATGCCACCATGTGACCACAAAAAGATCCTGATTTCAGCAGCTGAGTCACATGAATAACTGGAATATTTTTGAGAGCAGACTTAATTCCCAGAACTCCCTCAGGCATATACCAGCAGGCACATGTTTTACCTCCAGAGTGAATTTACAGCTTGTCACTGCTGTAGTGAAATGGTCACAACTGATAATTTTTAATGATGATCTGCCAACTTACCTGTTCCTACAGTATTAAAGCTCACACATGTTCATTGTTGTCTCTCTCCGGCTTTCAGGGAGATTTAAGAGTAAATGAGCATGATAGGCTGCTAGGATTAAATCTAGATCAGCTACGACATGAGTCAAGGATTTGAGCAAAAATCTTGTCTTTCTCAAATTAACAGTAGTGGAATTGTTATTAGCACTGCTTAAGATTCCCTTCTCACATCCTGATGTGAAAGGATTCCAGATTTAAAAAAAACAAACAATGTCCATAATGTCAACAAGTAAAGCAGTTACTGTATCGCCAAGGTGTGCCTGTCCAGCTGTACCTGCCTGTGTCTGTTTGCCAGGCACAGTGAAAAACAAGAGTGAAACATACCAGGGGAAAAACATGTGGCACATACATTCTACTTTTTTAAGAACATGAATACCATTTTCAAAATGTATATAGTTTCAGAATCCTTATTCAGGCCTGTTCCAGACGGGCATAAAGTACGCGCTCTGCTCATACTAGGGTTAGGAAGGGGCGTCACTTCCTGATGCCCCTAACCCTAGTACGCGCGGAGCATGTACAAAATGGCAGTGCTCTTCCACATGGGCGCCGTCATCTTGACGTAGCGGACGCATAGCGTCCACACGTGCCCCGGAAGTGATGCCACGAGTGCGCGACTACCGCCTTGTGGCACCACTTCCGGGACGCAAAAAGAAGTGCCATTTCTGGGCTTCTTTTTGCCTCATCTGGGAACCAGCAGTGCCGGCAGACCACCTCTTTTAGGTGGTCTGTAACGCGCCTCAGTAAGCTAGTGAGGGGGCACCTTTGCATATGGTTCACGAGATGTTTTGGGTCACATCTCATAGAGTTCCTTAACACTGGCCATGCTGGCTGGAGATTCTGGGAGCTGAAGTCTACAACATCTGGGCAGCCAACAGTTTTCTACTCCTTTGGTCAGCTCTTGTCATTTATTTCATAAAAAGAACAGAAACAGGAGTAAACAGTGGGGATGGCATTGGGGAGAAATGAATATGAGCTGTTAATTGCCAGTTGTTCATATTTTGTATGTGTAAAGAGGACATGTGTAAAGGGGAGCAAACAAATCCCACCCAAGTCCCACTTGGAAGATTTCTCCACAAGAGAAACCTGATGATAAGCCACAGTGACTTTTCCCATTGGGAGGAGGTGTATTTGCATAGACAAGCTTTCTTTTTAGACACTATTTGCACAGCTCCAGAGTTTAGACATCTTGCAGCTCATTGCCAGAGTTGCTTCCACTGTTTTGCACACCTATTTACTGTCCACATGAAGGAAAGGTCTGGGCAGACCATATGGCTCCCATGTTATTTTGGTGAAGCTCCATTATAGTCATAGGAAACAGCCTTATGCAAACCAATGGTCCATCTAACTCTATGCTGTTTTTGCTAGTGCTGACATTTTCCAGATGTTGTAGACTGCAAGTCCTAGCAGCCTTAGCCAGCACAACAAATGGTAAGGAACACTGGAAGTTGCAGCTTAGCAATATGTGAAGGGTTGTGTGACGTACACACCCATCTATGCTGACAATTAGAGTTGTTTTCAGAGTTTCAAATGGGACTCTTTTTCAGTCCTACTTGGAGATGTTAAGATATGAATACAGGATCTCTTGCCTGCATCCCTTGTCCTTTGCAAGTAAGCTGTAATTCCAAGCTAAGAGATCTGTATGTGTATATATTCTAAATAATTTTTAAATTTTATACACACTATGAAATAGACTGGGTAAACCACAGGCCAGACACATTGCTTTTGAAATAGTTGGCTTCTCTTAATCTATTAATGGATAAGGATTCATGCATATTGCTGAACTGCAGCTCACAGAATTCATCACCATTGATTGAGCTGGCTAAGTCTGCTGGAACTTGCAGTCCAACAAGAAGTGAAGGGCACATATTCCCACTTCCCATACCAATAGGTAATCCAGTACAGGCCATCAATATCTGGAGGACTGCATGATTCTCTTGCCTGGTCAGGGTGACCGGACATCCTCATTTTCCAGGACATGTCCTACATTTCAAGCTTCTGTCCAGGAAGAATTCTCAAATGTCATCCATTTTGAGCATGACTAAGGAACTTATTGCACCACTAAAAAACCCAGTTTACCGCTCCCAAGTTGAATTCTAATTTGGGAGGCAGATGGATTCTATCACATATAATTTGCTGCTGAATCCCCCAGCTGAATACAGTCCGGCTGCATCTAGAATCCCAGGAGCAGGAGTTTTCCGACTATGAAAAGCAGCTTGCTGAGCACTCCTTGGACCCAGGCTACATTTGGGCTGTATTTGGCTGATGGATTCAGAGGCAAATTACATTCAATAGAACCAGGCTGCCTCCCAAATTAGAATTCAAATCGAGAGAGTTAAATTGGGTTATTTTAGTGGTGCGATACGGTCCTACTAAGCTCATTGAGCAACACCACATTTACTATTCCCCTTTAAGAAATTTGTTTCCCTGGCAACCTGGCCTTGCTGGAAATAGGGGAATAGGCTGGGTC
The DNA here is from genome assembly GCF_019175285.1 of Sceloporus undulatus. NCBI lineage: Eukaryota > Metazoa > Chordata > Lepidosauria > Squamata > Phrynosomatidae > Sceloporus > Sceloporus undulatus. Next base: position 86,719,133 of record NC_056525.1, read on the forward strand.
CTTTTAAGTTCTTTTTCTCCCAGAAGCAGCAGCAGTGAAGACTTGCTCCCAGAGCTCAGTATTTGTTTGTTTCTCAGAGGGGAGAGGGACAGCAAAGATGTTAGGCAATGGGCTGCTTGAAGACACAATGCAAATACTGAAGGAGTTTTCCCCTTAATTTCAGCACAATGGACAAATGAAAGGATTAATTTAAATGTAGATTCAGTCAAGGGTTTGTTGCTAGTAAAGTAGTTTTAAGCATTGCCTTGTTTAGAGTTCTATAAATATCAAGACAACAAAGTATTTTAACAAAGGTAAGTTCATCAGAAAAATATGCTGAGTACGTAACAAAATACAGTGTGTGTGATATAAACCACAGGAAATGAATTTATATTTATATTAGTGTTTCTAGCTTTTATTTTGTAATGTGCTATATTTTTCCTGAATGTCCTACAGTTTGTGGTGCCTTGTCCTCCTTTGTGTTTATGACCTTTGGTTATCCTGCACTTGGTCTGTTGTGATCACCACCCTCAATTCAGTGCACAGTTCCATATGTTTAAGTCCCATTCGAATCACCAAGGCTGAAGTATGTCTAACTCTGCTGGACTGTGGCCTTTATTTTTCTCATTGACCTTCAGGCTAACAACAACAAAAATCCCTAGGAATCAGTATCCAAATGCTGCAATCCCTCCAGGGACCCAAGTGTTTGTATACTGACACACGGGTGTGGCAAACTCCCTGGCTATAACAGATGTCAGCTGAGCAGAAGCCAAAGAGGAGATGGGTTTTTCAAAGGCTGCCTGTAAGCAGTTGGCCAACCTGCTGTCAGAAATTACTCAGTTCTCTGTGTGGTGATAGAAGAGCAAACATGACAGGCTGCGGGGTGGGGGTTGAAAAAGAGAGACAAAGAATTCAAGATCTAGTAGCCCACAAAATTTCGAAGGGGTCCACATTTCTTAAGTCTTAACTTGCCTTGGTTTCCTTGGGAGGAAAAAATCATGCAAGTGAAATACTGGAAAGAATTAGGGAAAATGTTAAATAAATATCAAATAGTTAGTTGTATGTAAAGGAAGTAAAAAAAAGTTTATTGACTGATTCAACAGACATCAAAAGCAGACAATAAAATCACCAAATACATAAAAGTATAATATATTTGAAAGAAAAGGAAAGGGAACTTATTACATTATTACATTCATCAAATATTTCTCCTTTTCTTTCTCCCTTAAACTGGCTGCTTATGTGAAAACTACAGAGGTAGTCAGTACAGGGGATGATTCTATTCTCAGTTTTATGGTTGTTCCTCACACATCTGTTCCAGGTACAATAGGTATCACTCAAGTGTTGGACTTTATTGCTGGGAGAGATTCAGTAAAAGGAGTGCTCCTGTACAACTCAAATCAGCTGTGTGAAGAATGGCTTTAAAACCAAGATTGGATTCACTGCTCTGGCAACAATAGATTCATCAACTGCCCCTTTTGGTGTATGGTGCAGGGCCAAGTGAAAAAAAAAGTAGGAAAGTCTGCCAATTCCCTCAAGTGTTATGGGTCACCATCATCCACAGTCAGGATCCTCCCTCCAGCACCTGCCCAATTACATTCTTTGATTTTCAAGCAGAGTTTATTCTTTTTCTGTGTCCTCTGCCCCTTGATATCCAATCCAGCCAATCTAGAGATATTTGGTAGGTGCTCTCAGAGTCTGAAGAGTTGGCAAAGTATGAGAGAGCTTTTTGCCTGGGTTGTGTTACATGGAGATGATGGGGATCCTGATCTTCCTCTAAGCAGCTGAGGTCAGAGTTGGCTGATTGCTCCCAGGTGTCTGTTTCCAGCAGCCACTACTGTAAAATAACACTAAAGTAATATCAGGTTTGGGCACCAAAACAGAAGTTTGATTGTGAGGTGTACATGTTTCATTTCACATATGCATATTTTTGGTTTTGATTTTTTTTAAATGCTGAAATATGTTGTACTGCCTTTTTGTAGATTGCAGAAGGAAAGCTGTGCAAGGGGATACTTGCCTTGCCAGCACGTCTGTGTGCTGTCTATAGACAGTAGAGAAGATGCTAACCACAAATGAGCAAAATGAGCAGATGTGGTAGTTCAAAGGCAAAGACTTTGCTGTAATGAGGAAGCAAAGAACAGAGGTTGGAGTAGAACTTTGTAAGGCCAGGAAAGATGAACAGATCTTGAAATGAAGGAACATTTGTATCACTGCAGAGGATAACCTATCTCTGGAGATAGATGACAAGAACATCGCTGCTAAGATGTCTCTGGAGGAAATAATCATAGTGATAAAATCAGATGATCCCCCGTTTACAGTTTAAGGCTGCACAAGCAGTCAAGAAGCTGCTGTCCAGGCAAAAGAATGCACTGATCAACCAGGTCCTCAAAGCTGGGATTGTTCCAAAATTGGTGGACTTCCTATATCATCATGACCTCCCCACCTTGCAATTTGAGGCTGCCTGGGCTCTCACTAACATAGGCCCAGTACGGAGCACAGCAACCGCACACTCCTGAGCCCTAGTACGTGCAGGTGGGCGCCATTATTGAGTGGCACCACCCACATGTGGGACGTATCCATGACGTAAGGGCCTCTGAGCACTCAAACGTCAGTGCCAGGAAGGGCCGCCAGAGGGCTGCCCTTATGACATCTTAAGGAAGAGGCTGCTCTAGGCAGCTTCTTCCTGCTGGTGTAGCATTGCTGCATGGTTTGGTTGCTGCGGCAATGATCTGCAGCAAAGAGGGGGTGCTGTATTTCCCCACCTGTGCATACCGAGCCATAGTTTCAGGGACATCCGATCAGACCAGAGGAGTTGTGGAAGCCAATGCCATCCAGGGCTTGGTGGTTCTCTTGTCTTCTCCCCATATGCACATCTGTGAGCAGGCTGTGTGGGCACTTGAGAACACAGCAGGTGGTGGTCCTATGTACAGAGACACACTGATTATCTTCAACATGATTCCTCCCCTTCTGTCTCTGGTGATACCTGCAACTCATGTAGATACAAATTTCTACTAGACCAAGAGAGAGGAAAACACCTTTATTTTTAATTTTTAATGTTTAATGATGGTTGTATTTTAGTTAAGGGATGAATGATGGAATTTTAGCTTGTATATGTTATGTATTGTTTAGGTATTTTATTTATCTGTTTATGTAAATCGATTATGTATTTTATATATTTGTTTATGTAATTTTGTAAACCGCCTTGATCTTTTGGAAAGGTGGTATATAAATAATAATAATAATAATAATAATAATAATAATAATAATAATAATTCTTTCTTTTTTTCTTTGTTTTTGTGGTGTAGGAATCTATATTCTGTCCATGTTATTATGCCTTGGATACCAAATGTTCAGTTAAAGAAATAATTAACATATAGTGTTAATTGCTGTTAACACTTCATCATAATACATGTACTACAGTTTGCAAAGACTCTAATCTTCTTACAGTACTTACCATGCAGGTCTGATCTCAAAGCAACGGTGAGCAATCCAAATTCCCTCCAACTTCATGGATTGGGGTCCTCTCCTATTTGTTTGTTTGTTTAGCCTCTCAACTGAACTAAGTACTGTATATTCTTTTCAAATGACATGTTGCAGATTCAATCTCGGAAACTTGTAATTTCATGTGACAACATGCAGTGCATCTTTAATCTTCTTTTTGACAGGAATATTATTTATTATTGCTCTTGCACAAGTAAAGTACTAGGGAACATCCTGTTCCCTTGACCAATATAATAAGCAACTAGTTTGCTTGAGATAGAACTATTTGCATAAAATAAGGTGCCAGATACTTCCTGGCTTCCCAACATACAGATGCTGTAACTGTAATAAAAATGAGCATCCCTTTCAGTTGTACAGATACTCTTCTCTGCAACAACATGAGCAATAGAGCTGTACATGCAGACAGAAAGGTAATCTGCGTGTCGAGAGCAGGCATCTAGGGAGACACCATAGAGTTCTGTCCCAACTGCTTCACTCAATATAACCTGCACCCGCACACATCATTTCCAGCCCCTTGATTTGTAGCAACTTGGAAACCTTTTGTCTGGGGTGCTGCTAGGCTGAAAAGGTGGGGTGGGGGGGGGGGGGGGGGTCACATGTGGTCATTAAGAAATGCAAATGTGAATCCACAGCAGTTATAAGATCCTAAGTCCATCTTACAATCTCATTACTACTTTACTAAAGAAACTATTTCTTTGTCCACAATCTTTTATATCCAGGAAAGACACAGAGTAGGGAGAATGTGTGGGGAGAAATCAAGTGTTGTTTTCATCCAAGCTGCCTCTGATCTCTAGGGAAGTAGAAGACTTTGTCCTCTGGTGCTGCCAATCTGGCTCTCTTCACCAGAATTAAATTCACAATTAGAAATAAAGTAACAAGATAAAACTGTGTGCGGTTTCCATGGCCACTTGGTTGTTTACTGTCTTTTTGGATCAATATGACAATATTAAAGACTTGCCAATTTGCCATCCAAACAAGCAGCAGATGTCTCAACTGACATAATAAACTATTCTGTGTGAGTGTTCTTTTTTAACATGGTATGATAAAAGTCATGGTCTGAAATGCTCATCAAAGAGCACAGAAGTTTCAAAACTATGGGTTTGGGTTTCTGTTGGGAGCTATCTTTACTGGTAATGTTCCTTGATCACAACTAATTTTCAGCAGTGCTTTTAGAGAGTTCCTTTAACAATGTAATGAAACACGTTCAACTGAAATATGTTGTTTATTTATGTTAGCATTTAAACTCCTACCCTGCCCTTATCCTTACATTCAAGGAGGATAATAATGGCTGGAATTCACTATTGCAGTTATGGATGCATAACTTAAAATTAAGCATCCATCCCTGGCAAAGAAAAGGTTAAGAAACAAGGCTCTAGATGATTCTACTGTAGACATATGTGACTGCCTACACAGGCAAAGTATAAAGCAGCTGCCACCAGAAACATTTGCCGTGGAGATATGAATAGCATCTGTAACTTATTCATATTAATGGTTCCTACATAGTCATGATCATGGAACAATTGCTACAATCATAAACGTTCCCCAGTCCTGCATTACATGGCACTCGCTGCTGCAAGCAATGAAGATCTGTTCTCCTATTGATCAGCATATTGACCTTTCCATACACCTTCTGCCACTGATGCAGGGAGGAATTAGTCAGCGAACTTGCTTCTGATGGTTGCATCAGAGATCGCTGGAATGAGGGGATTGGAAATGTCAATCTGTTGCATCCTGATCCAGAGGAGAACAGATCCCCATCTCCTGCAGTGGCTGCTTAATACAGTACAAATGGAGAAAAGGATGGGTAACCATAATAAACATCATCTTGGGTGTATTCACATTGCAGAAATAAAGCAGCTTGACACCATTTTAGCTGCCATGATTTATCCTATAGGATCCTAGGACTGTAATTTGGTGAGGCATCGGAGCATTCTGACAGATCAAACTGAATATCTTGCCAAACTACAAATCACTGGATCCCATAGGAAGGAGCCATGACAATTAAAATGGTGTCAAACAGCTTTATTTCTGCAGTGTGGAAGAGCTGTTTGAGTTGGAATTTGACATAAGGTTGTATCTCATTGTCAGTCAGTCTTGTTGTTTTGTAAATGGGAGTCAGCAGTTTACTGCATAGTAATTACCAAAGCCTATGGGATGACCACAGACATCATTCTGTTGGGTGTTTACAATACTGTGAAAAAAAGATTACCAATATGTTTCCAATCTGAATTGGTAACATTTAAAGCCCTGTTAACATGTTATATTTGGGGCTACCATTTTTCATATCTGCAGGCAGGCATGTTCTTGATCATGATGACCTTTGGAACACCAGAACACTTGCCCATGGGAATGACAGATAGACCTGAAGACATGTGAAGCATTGAGGTAATTCCAAGGTAAAATCTGAATGGGTTTGCTGATCACTCCATCGCCCCTCAGGCTTTCTGTATACTAAGAACAAAGGCAAAAGCTAGTAAGCCGACACTTCCTACTTACTGCCATGTTCCCAGCCAACTTCCCTCTCCATCTGTCCTGGGGTTGGCTTAAATCCAATCATTTTTTGGTTACTCCTAAATTAAAGCCATCAGTCATTCCAGAATCCCATTGTTGATTCCCTAGAAGACCATCAGGTCTTTGTTTCATTGCAAGATAGAACCTAACATCATTTGAGGCTAGGATCTCAGATATAAATATCACCCCCAAATCTAGCCTTTTCACACATAGCTAGGCACATGGTTCATACACAGTGTGTCTTCTACTCACTGCATTACCCTCAGATTCTGTCTGCTTTCTGTGGTCTCCTCTCCAGGAAAGGTAAATATTACCCTCTCTGCACTCCTAAAGCATGGCATAGAGGTTGAGTGTTTGACTATAACTCTGGAGATAAGGGTTCTCCCCTTGACCATGGAACCCACTACGTGATCTTAGACAAGACATATGCTCTCAGCTTCAAGAGAAGGCAATGACAAACCTCTGAACAAATCTTGCCAGGAAACCCCCATGATAGGTTCATCTTAGGGTTCCCATAAGTCGGAAACAATCTGAAGGCACACAACAAACAACACCCCTAAAACTCCAGTATCCCATTTTCATACCTCTATTTCAATTAGCTCTGAATAGTGTATCTATTTGAATTACTATTGTGTGTTTGACTGCACTCTTGCATATTTCTAAATATATTCTTCTTATTCACCCAAAATTGGAGTCCTCAGCTAGTACTGGAATAAATAGGTGGAAAGGATCATCAGTGTTACCCAGTCTCTCACAAGCTTCTCTGCACTAAGCGATTCACCCGTATTTTAAAGAGAAGCCCACAGCCCACAGCCTTTTGGGGTAACAGCCCGAAATGGCTTAGAACCTCAATACTTGAGGGAACACCTCTCTCCAGATGTGTCTGCCTAAGGATGAAGGTCTGTTGGGGAGCTCCTCCATGTTCTCCCAGTGAGATCAATACATTGTGTTGGGATGGGAGAGGGCTTTCTCATCCATAGCACCCAGCTGTGCAATGCCATGGAACTGTTGATCAGTGCTCTGAAGAATCATGCTTGAAATCAAACATCTATGGAACTTTTAATTTCATACCAGGAATCTCTCCCTCTCTCTTTCACTCACACACACACACACACAAATATGACTTCTCATTTTTGGTGACATTGAGGTTTTTTGTGAAATGGAGAATCCCATAGATACTGGACGTCAGGCGTGATTTTTCTTCAGGGCATAGATCAACAGTTCAATGGCTCTATGACACTCAACATTCAGTGCTACAATGATATGGTGCATTTCAAGTCATGCTGCTCACACCCAGAATATTGGTTTAGGCTGAGTGTACTTGAATCTTCAAGTTACCAAATTACCAGAGGTGCAGGATAATTCAATCTCCTGATTTGACAGAAGCTAGCACAAAATGTACTGCCTGCATTGTTGGCTTCCAACAGTGTGAGAAAAAGAGGAGAGGAGGAGGGAGACAGGGAGATTGTATCTTGGAATCCAGTGGGATGGGGAAGCAATTCACTTTACCCCAGGACATTTTTTTATCTTCTCAATTTAGCAGTCGCTCAAAAGTATGGAGTGCTGCTGTCTGGATGTAGCTTTTAACATTGAGTGATCTTCTGGAGAAACAATTTGTGCTGCCAAGGATTCCTCAGTACTGTAGTTATGCATGCATGTGCATACACAGAAAATAGTTTGGGGACCAGTGAATGATGCTTCATCTTATAGTCAGTAAAATAACAGCTAAAAGTGAATAGGGGACTTTGGTGTTAAAACATGGTGTTTGCTTAGAGGGCCAGAACCAAAGGAGACAGAGTAAGTGGTGAATCATAGGACTTTATCGCACAGCCTTTGGTGTCCAACTTACCTCTTCCAAATTTGAGCCAAATTTGGAAGTTTCACTGATTTTACCACATGGACTTTCCCCCTCAAAATGGCTTCCCATTGCCTCCATTGTTGAATTCGGTCCCCGTAAGTCACTTCAGCTGTCATTTTTTCAAAATCAGAAGTTTCAGAATTAGAAAAAATGGCTGCCGGAGAGACTTATTTTGCAAAACCTCCCCCCCCCACCCGCTATACCCAGGCATTCACTGAGCTTCATCAGTCATGGTCTTAACTTGCTATCCATTCCCAGAGCCAAAGGTCTAAACTTCCCCTCTGAGAAAGACATACTGAAGCTTCTCACTGAACTATCAAAGCTTGCATTTGACAGAACTTTGTAGAAATTAATGGTGATAATGCACTGAGAATTGCTCAGACATCTGATCTGAGCATAACAGTGAGGAAATCAAATACTCCTTGTGACTAATGCATTTCACTTGATGAAGCAGAGTAACTACTAACCGTAAGAAGAAAAACAGATTTCTCCTGTTCTCCTGTGCTGCCTCTTTGATCATGCCTTCATATTGTGCATATATTGAACTGTCACACTTTCAAGCAAGAGAATCTTTTATGAATAATGATGAAGAGCTACGTTATACAAATAATGATGACTATGTGACAACTCACAAATAAAAGGATTGGATCAAAATACATCAGAGGCAACAAATGAGATTCAGACCTTTATACCTCCAGGTCTCTGTGCCTATATTTATCTTCATGACCTTATCAAAGCAGGAATGGGTGTGAAAGTGATGCTGTAGAATTCTATAATCTGGTTAGAATGTTGCTTTGATTTTCCACAGTTATAAATGGGTAAAAATATGTTACAATTAAGATGTTTTGAACATCTTTTAATATCTGTTCCAGTGTAATCAGTGATTGTGCTGATGAGGAGGAGGAAATAGGAACAAGAATGTGATAGATTCTATATCCAACCTCCTCCCAATCCCCCTTTCAGAAATAACTTAAAAGAGCATTTGTCCAGACATGCAGAGTTAACAAGATCCCCACCGCTCAGACTTAAATAGTCACTTGTAAAAGCACAGGAGGACTGTGGATGTATCCAGACTACACAAATATATCAGCTGCTGCTGCTGCTGCTGCTGCTGCTGCTGCTGCTGCTGCTGCTAGATCCTGCCTTTCTCCTGGTATAGGGACTCAAAGTGGCTCATACCACTCATTTCACACTAATTTAATTGTACTGGGGTACAGATACTCTAAATACAGTCTGCCCCATTTCCATGAATTTTTTTTAATCCATGGATTCAAGCATTCGCAGCTTGGAAATATATTTTAAAATATATAAATTCCCAAAACCAAACCTTTGTTTTGCCATTTTACATAAGGGAAACCATTTTACCATGTCATTGTATTTCATGGGACTTGAGCATTCATGGATTTTGGTATCCATGGGGGTTTCTGAAACCAAACCCCAGCAGATACCAAGAGGCCACTGTAAAAATAAAATAACATAAAGCAGAATCACAGTGCTATAATTGTACAACGTAGACCCACCCCAAGTCACCTAAGATTCTTGATTGATCAGTTTGAAGTGCCATTTCTGAAAACTACCAGCCCCAAAATTATAAAACACTATTGATTCTACTTTACTCCACAGCTGCATCATGTATAGTCCTGGGAGGCACTTGAGCTCTCTGGCTCAAATCCCAGAATTCCATAGATTGTTGTCATGATAGTTAAAATGGAATCACAGTGCTATAACTGTATAGCATAGAGGAATAAAAGAAGATACAACCAGTCTAAGCTTTGCTCTGTTTTCCTTCCCCTGAAAGCTGCTTTGATAAATTAATCCTAGAAACTGGATACATTTAATTAGTTAAGGGTTCCTTGGAGCTTTTCCTACCTTGCAAAGTTGGAAGTAGAGATATGCAACTTTATTACAAGGGGTGACAAGCTCCAGGATCCAGCTTCTTATCCCAGGGCCCTCTGGGGAATGCAGTGTTAAAAAAAGGAAGGAGCAAACCTGGAAGTCCAAATCTGGTTCCTTAAATATTATTTCTTAAGAAGAAATTCTAATGGTGCAGCCTGCACCTCATTTATACCGATATACAAAAATGTGTATCCCCTCTTTTTTTTTTTTTAAGTGTCAGTGCCTTTTGACAGTCAGGTGGGACACACAAATAAGCTTTTGTGGCTCCATGAATCCTACCCCTTGGCTCAGTGTTTCTGCCTTCCTTGCTTAAATAGCTCATCGGTGCTATTACCATTTTTATGGTCAGGAGTAGGCTGAAAACTGTACACACAGCACCCACTTTTGGTAAACCTGTCTCTGCTATGTACATGGCACTCCCTTTCTCTTGCAGAATTGGAATCAAACTATTTCATTTGTTGGGGGGGGAACTTTAATTAAGCAAGTATATAAAAAGTGCTTCACGGATAATAAAAATTACATTCAGTGGAATAAAATTAATTACTTGCTTCAACAATAATAAAGCAACCAATTTAATTAAACAATAATAAGATCAAAATAATTGAAAAGTATCAAGTGCTTATAAAGCATGCTAGGGCCTTTTCATTCATTATTCAGAAGACTAGAATATGGGAGCAGATTTATTTATTGAGGAACTGGATTAAATGCTGTCACTGGATTTTTGAAAAAGATCTTCATAAACAAAAGAGCTGTAAAAATTCCTACGTTCAAATCTAATAAATGAGAGATTGTTCCAACCTCCTCATTCTCTCTATATATATCCTCACCAAAATGTTTTACCACAACAGATTGAAAAAACAACAACCCAGGGCTGAATTGGATCCCTGTGCATTGTAAAATCAATAGACAGATAGGAGTTAGTATACCCCCTTCTCCACTTTACTCATGAATTAAATCCTCTTTTATCTTGGCTTTTCTCAACAACTTCAAAGCAATGTGATAAAGCAACAACATCTGATAAAAATCACTCCATTTTTGAGCCAAGTAGGACAGAGCCACAACGTTCTCGCCCTGCTTGCCTGGACATGACACTGTTTTAGAGCTAAACTGCATAATATGTTCAATATGCAGCATTATGTTGATGAGTTTACTTATAAGGATATAAGTACAGGCTTGAGCCAGATTAGAACCATGCAGTGTCTTAAAAAGAAGGAGAAATACATCCTGGTATTGACTGAGATTTTTCTTTAAAAGTGCCTGCACAGGGGAACAAAAACTTGGGAAGGTTTAAGCTTCCTCTCTCCACATGGGCTGGTCCTTATATGGATTGGCGTCACAAACACTTTCTCATGAGCGCAAAGAGAAGGAGAAGGGGACAGATTGCAATCCTACATAGTGCACATGCCCTAAATCCAGTTATTAGTCCCAACTAGAGTAGACCCATGGAATCAATGGTCTTTTTGTATGTCAGCACTTAGGTTCAATGGCTCAATAGATCTACACTGTCTGGGATTTCTATGTACAGTTCTCAAATCTGGACAGTGAAGAAAGCTGACAGTAAGAGAATCAGCTCATTAGGAATAGGGAAAGTAATAGGGTACTGGAGAAGAGTTCTGCTGATACCATGGATTACAAAACAGATTAATTTAAAAAATGTCCTAAAGCAAATCAAGCCTGAAATCTCACTGGACGTCAAAATGAGCAAGCTGAGGCTATTGTAATTTGGACATATTTATCTAATTAGACTATATATCTAATTAGAAAAAAAATATTAATGCTTGTTAAAGTGAGGAGAGATAGGAGGTAGACCTCATGACAAGATGATGGTTAAGAAAGTCACAGCCCAGGGTTAGGACCTGAGCAGGGCTGTTGACAACAGGGTGTCTCAGAAATCTGACATTCATAGGATCACAATAAGTTAAAGCTGAATTGACATCAACTAACAGCAAGCTAGGATTGACAATAGGCATTAGGCCTATGACTTTAATGAATGATGTGGTCCACCCAAGTTGTGTGTAGTCGTACAGTGGGCCCTCTGTATTGTTGGAGATTCGATTCTCTCCCCACCCGCAGATGTCAGAAAACACAGATGGTCATACTTCATATTATTTAATGGTGGCAATGTGTATGTGCACACCCTGAAGCAAGCATGTTCATACCACTGCTATTAAGTAATACAGGGCACAATTGTCTGTGGATGGTTGTATTTGTAGGTGGGAAGCCTGCATATTATAAGTGTCCACTGTACAGTGGATCCTTCCCATCTGCAGGAGTTTGGTTGCAGGAGTCCCTGCAGATGGGAAAAATGTGGATGGTCATGCCCCATATTATTTAATAAATGATGACATCTGTGCATCCACATCAGTACATCTGCCATTAACTGCTATGGGGTGTAGCAATCCATGGGCAACCAAATCCAAGGGCCACTAGCCCACCAATTCAGTGGGCCCATTGTATGTGTTTTTCTGAAACAAATACACTCAAAGATTTACATAACTGATATAGATACCATTTACTTAACAGACACACTTACGTTCACTACAAAAATAAATATTATACAATACTAAGCATGTTTATATGGGACGTTACTTTTAAAAAGTAACCATTCATTGCCATTATTCTTTGCAGTGTTTTTAATAGGCCCTAAAAAATCTCACTAACCCATTTCATGACCAAGTAACTTTGTTCCAGTTTCCTCTGTTACTTTAAATGTGTGTGTGTGTGTGTGTGTGTGTGTGTGTGTGTTAGTAGAGAGAGCACCTGTGTGTTATTTAACGTATTATTTAAAGTAATAGAACAGGTGAGTAAACACTTTAATAGTGATATTGGTAATGCTTCTAGTTACTTTTTATGTATAACAGTTTAAACATAACTTTGTTTCAAGAGGAAACAAAGTCTCTACAAGAGGAACCTGTTACATGTAACAAAGGCCCAGTACAAACAGGTGGGAAGTGCTGTCCTGACGCCAATTTGAGGGTTCAGGAGCACACAGCATCCACATGCTCCCTAACCCTAGTGCACAGTGCCACCACTGTCATGGCAGCCTCTCGTCCACACGGGGGCCACCATGATGATGCAAGCACAGTTCAGCCTCCACCCATCATCTGGGCATCAACAGGGGAAGCGTGTCCCTGTTGGTGCTCTTGGACATCTCAGCGGCTTTCGATACCATACACCATGGTATCCTTCTGGAGCGCCTGGTAGAGGTGGGAATCGGGGGCACTGCGCTCCAGTGGTTCTGGTCCTACCTCTCTGGGAGGTTCCAGATGGTGCAGCTGGGAGACGTGTGCTCCGATAAGAGGGCCCTTACATCTGGGGTCCTTCAAGGAGCCATTCTGTCTCCCATGCTCTTTAACATTTACATGAAACCGCTGGGAGAGATCATCCGGAGACATGGGGCGCGGGGTTATCAGTACGCTGATGACACCCAAATAGTCTTCTCTATGTCTCTGACTGATGCAGTGACTGAGGATGGCGTCTCTCCTCTCGTGGCCTGTCTGGAGTCGGTAATGGGCTGGATGAGGGAAAACCGACTCAGTCTGAATCCAGAGAAAACGGAGGTACTCGTGATAGGTTCACCTGGCCCGGGGATGGTCGTGGTTCCACCTGTCCTGAACGCGATCACGCTTCCCGTGAAGGACTCGGTACGCAGTTTGGGGGTGCTCCTTGATTCGTCGCTCCACCTTACACCTCAGGTGGATGCGACGGTCAGGAGCACCTGTTATCAACTTCGGCTGATCCGCCAACTGCGTCCCTACCTAGGCCAGAGGGACCTTGAAACGGTAGTACATGCTCTGGTAACCTCTCGATTGGATTTCTGCAATGCGCTCTACATGGGGCAACCCTTGTACCAAACCCGGAAGCTACAATTGGTACAAAATATGGCAGCCAGACTGGTCACTGGCATACCCAGGGCCAGTCATATAACACCAGTGCTGAAAGATCTGCACTGGCTGCCTATTCATTTCCAGGCGCAATACAAGGTGTTGGTTATAACCTATAAAGCCCTAAATGGCTTGGGCCCAGGATACCTAGAGGACCGCCTCTCCCCATACAATCTGCCCCGCACACTCAGAACATCCGGGCAGCAACTATTGAGGGTCCCAGGGGCAAGATTGGCCTCCACTTCTAGGAGGATCTTTACCACCACGGCCCCGACCCTCTGGAATTCGCTGCCCGGAGAGCTCCACTCGGCCACCTCCCTGGCCCAGTTCAAGAAGGGAGTAAAAACCCTCTTGTTCAGGAAAGCATTCCTGGACACAGGCTCCAGCTAGCCTTCCCCCCCTCTGATAGCACTGGCAAGCTGGCTAGAATTGTTTTAATGTGTTTTTAACTGTATCTGTTCTCTTTTTTTGATTATATGTATGTGTTTTTATTGCTGTGCACCGCCCTGATTGTAAGAAGGGCGGTATATAAATAAAACTATTATTATTATTATTATTATTATTATTATTATTATTATTATTATTATTATTATTTATCATGGTGCCGTGCTTGCATCATCGACGTGCAACAGTGCACCAATGGTGCATTCAAGGCATACATTGTGGGAACCAAAAAGAACCCGCTTTAATGGGTA
>NC_056525.1:86733463-86912825 GCF_019175285.1 Sceloporus undulatus
CTTTTTGGTGTGGGGGGACGCCATGTGGTTTGGCTGCTGCTGCGTCCCTCAGCAGTAAAACCGGGCTCCTCCAGCCCACCTTTTCGAGGTGGGCTGTTGAGCCCCAAAGGCTACATCTACACTGCAGAATTAATGCAGTTTGACATGCCTTTAACTGCCAAGGCTTAATACTATGTAATTCTACGATTTGAAGTTTTATGAGATAGTTAGACTTTTCTGGTGGCACAAGCTACAAATTCCAGGATTCCATAGTATTGAACCATGACAATCAAAACATTGTCAAACTGCATTAATTCTGCAGTGTGACAGCAGCCTCAGCTACTTGTCATTCATTGGTTCCAAATTCTGTATATTTACTCAGAAGAAAGTCCAGTAGAGTCCATTGAGACTGACCTTCAAACAGTGCCCACACCGTGGCAGGAAGATTGTGCTAATTTTTATAAAAGACTTCTCTTGCTGAGTAGCAGAACTCCCTCAGAATGATGCTTGGGCCCCAGAGTATAACAAGGAACTTTTAGAGAATTAATACTGTGGGATTTCCTTTAGCACTTTATAGTTATATTCCCAGCTTTGTCCCTATTTCACTGTTCATTGTTTACTGTTCCTCTTAATCCTCTGTCACTTTTCTTCTGTTTTATCTTGCCTTCCCACAAACAGATAAAAAATTTATGGCTGCTGGGGTTTAGGTTTTTTTTCTGGACACTCAGCATATTGAATTTCCACTTCTCAGATGGCCTGTTTTAGTATCTGATCCATTTGTATTTAGAACTCATTCTCTGCTTGAATAATTGCTATGTTAAGATTGTCCTGAAGAATCCATAGTTTTAGCCTCCCTTGTATTTCACTCTCAAGCACAGGGTCTCCATGCATTACACAGAAAGCATTTTAGTCACTTTTATTTGAGTGAAACATGCATCTAAAACCAATATAGTTGACAAACTTGGCAACTCCCCTCTCCCTGCTTTATTTGTTTAATTTATATTCTGTCATTCCTCATTAGAGCTCAGAGCAGTTAACGATTTCATATTTGAAACACACATTTAAAACCACAGATTACAAATGTGGAGAACCAACAAGTCTAAACTGCACATGTCTAAAACCATAAATAACAAAATTAATTGACTAATAACAGACTAGCTGGATGTGGAAGGATTCATGACAAGGCAAGGTAATGACCAGATACAATAAGAATAGGCTAAATGTCAATGTTTTGGCGACATGAGAACCTTTACACACTTAAAGCTAGTGCACTAATGGTATCATTTTTGGAGATTTCTGACCTGGCTCTGGGATGTGTGGCTTAGTTCAGATTATTGTTAGGCACTTTTAAGTACTCTAAGTGGAGCTGCATTTGGAAAGTGGAAACTTCAGCAGGTTCAAAATTCTGCCACCAAACTCATGGCTGATTATAGGAAGAATCCAATTTCTTTGTTAAAACAGCTTCACTAGATATTGGTCCCTTTCTGACCATACTTCAAAGTCCTTAATGATTTGGGGCCCTTAGTTTTGTCCTATGGAATTATATTGGAGTTTAAGGAAGGTTCCTTGGATTTCTCTCTCAGAAAGCTCCAGTGCTTCACCAAACTATAAGCCCCAAGAATCCATAGGATGTAGCCATGTGTCCTGGACTGTGGCCAGCTCACAGAAAGACTGCTGATAAGGATGGTAATTTGCAAAACAAGCAGCTGAAACCACAAACCTTGCCAGGAGTAAGAGAGAGAACAAGCTGAAAGCCAATGTCAGAAACACAAAGATCACCGTAGTCAGTCCAGTCCAGGGTCAGGGCAGCCAGTAGGTAGCAAGAGTCCAGTCCAGGATCAGGGCTGCCAGAAAGTAACAAGAGTTCAGTCCATTCCAAAGTCAAGGCAACAAGGAGTCAGGATACACAAAGCCAGTGCCGGCAGCAATCACACCAAAGGATCATGCAATAAACTCTGGCATTGAGTTGGCGTCTCTCTGCTTCCTAAATAGGGGATGCTCTCCCCTGTACCAGGTGAGGCTGGTTAGCTAATTGCCTTGTAGCAATTCTCTGGGATCTGCGTCTGCCAGCACTTTCAGCCCTGTGCTGCCTGAAGGAGGGAACCTCCATGCCTGGTTCCTCCCCAGAGTCACCACTAGGCTGCTGTACCACCAGAGGAATCCCACCAGCACTAGGACTTGGCTGAGCCTCCTCCTCTGGGGCTGGGAGATCAGGGCTGGGCTCTGGCAGAGCAGGATTAACACCTGGTGTAGCCTCAATTACCTCTTGCACTGGAGGAACCCCATCCTCCTCCTCCTCCTCCTCCTCCGAAACCTGCTCTTGGCTGGCTATGACACCATGCCAATTACAATGGAATCATAGCAGTAATTTTATTGGGAGAAAGGGCATTTGGATCAGGCTAGCTGAAAGACCACATTTTCCCATATAAGCCTAGATTTTAAGACTTTTGAAGGGGGCTGTTCTCTTGGCATAATGCTTCCAGGCTCAATTAGGGAGGAGACAAGAGAGGACCTTCTTGGTAAGTGCTCCCAGAAACTTGCTTCTAAGGGGGGGCCCTATTGGCCTCCTCACAGTTAGCAACTGATTGTTTCCTATGGAAGATGCTGTTAATGGGGAAAGTGTGCTTTCTTTCCCCCTCATGCATTTTTATAAAATTACTTCGCAACAACAGCCTTTAAACATGGTAATTGGTTTAACTGTGTTTCAATAGTATGATCTATTCTGTTATCAGTTTTATCTTGAAAAAAGTGGCCAAGATAGATGAGCACAAGTGTCATGCCCCTCCTTGAGCAACTCTTGTGCCCCCATGGGTCCTGCCCCATAGTTTGAGAATTACTGTTGTAGGGGTTTATTCTTCCACTGCAGAAATAATCCTGGGGTATCAAATTACATCTCTGAGGAGAAACATAAAAAAATAAGGAACTAACATTTGCTTTTTCACCTCCCATGCATCTGCAGTTTTCTTCAGTTTGCTATATTATCAACCATTTTCATCTTTTTCTCAAGAGACTTTGCAATAAAGGGATATTATTACAGCAACTATCACGCAGAGAGGAAGACCACTCAATAAAAATGCTAAGTGTGACCAGAAGAGTTTGGAAAATTTCCTTTTGAGTTTTGGTTTTTTGAGCTCTGGAGAGATTGAGCTTCCCCAAAGTTTAAGATCAACAGCAGAGCCCCTGTTGTGCTGTGGCATATCTCACAACCCATGAAGATAGGCAGATGGGTAGAGCTTTATCTCCCTGTCCACCTCCCCCCCCCCCCAAACCCACTGGCCTTTTGTAAAAAACACATTCTATTGCTGTGTTAATTCATAATGACCTCAGCATGAAATAGTACTTCAACCCTGTGATATTACTCATTTCCTATTTAGTGGTTGTTGTTGTTAATTGTCATCAAGTCAGTGTCAACTTATGTCAGCGCTATTAATGAGAGACTTCATCTTATCGACAGCCCGGCTTACAAACTTAAGGCAGTGGCTTCCTTGAGTCTATCCATCTGTAATGCAGCCTTCCTTTTTCCTGCTGCTTTCCTCTTTGTCAAGCATTATTGTCATCTCATCTCATGCTAAGTCCAAAGTATGATGGCCTCAATTTAGTCAATTTTGGCTTCCAGGGAGAAATCAGGTTCCATTTGCTTTTGCACCTATTTATTTGTCTTTTTTAACTATCCAAAAATCCATTGAAGTTTCCTCCATCACCACATTTCAAATGAGTTGATTTTCCTTCTATCAGCTCTATTCACTGTCATGCTTTCACAACTATACACAGAAGCAGGGAATTTAGTGACCCCTCTCTCAGTTATGAACATTACTAACAGTTAGTTACACTGCAAATGGAATGAAGATATCCCCTGATATGCTAAAATTTTAATGTAATTTAATTACATTTTCATTGTTGGAAAATGGAATCACAAGCAACCAGTTATTTGTAAGCACTTAGTTTTAGGCTTTCAGGCAAATATCATCCCCTCTTACATCTGCACGATCCCTAAATAACCTTCTTACAATTTTCTAAGTGCTCCTCCATATTTAATAGTAAAACTATTCTCAAACTGTCTTTACTGCTAAACCCCACACTATGCTCAAACAAATATATTCTTCTTTACACTTCATCCCATAGCAGTGCAGCTGCTGACAACAAGAAGGCTGTGAATGAGTGAACTGTGCTTTAAATATATACATGCAAACATACACACACACATAGTTGAGGTTGTCCATATGGCAAGATATGCCTTTCCCCCATGTGAACTTTCAAGAACATATTGAAGAACAAAGGACTTTTTTTTTTTCAAAAAAGGACACAGAATCTCAACGAGCAATATATATAAAGTTAAAATTCAATTCTGAAATTCTAGCATCTGGACATCAACTAGGATCAGCAGTGAATTATATGGAATGGTGAGATTTGTTTATACTGCCTTCAGCTTCAAATGCTTTCTAAGGTGGGAAGGACAACTTGGCAGTTGATTAGTTTTCTTTTCTTTTAAGAGTCAATGTGGAATATTTCAGACAGCTGTTTCTCTTCCCTTTCTCCCACGGCTGGGGTCATTTGTTCTTTGTCTTTTTCTTTTTAAGAACCTGCTTTTACTCTCAGGAATTGTATCATATGTCTTCAACAAAGAAGCTGATATTTGTGCAGTTTTAATGGGTGTGAAGAGCTTGTGCTCACAGGCTTCTTTAGGTTAAGGCCAGTATCACTTCTCCCACATTCACATTTGTAAGCCCTCAAGTTCTTTCTCTCCCAGATATGCACTTTGTACATTTTATTAATTTTTTAAAACAAACTGACATTAATGGCAAGCCATTTGCACTAGCCAGATTCAATAGACACTTTTATTCCCAGCTTGGAGAGGATCATGTTTTATCCTACTATTTTCTAGGAATCAAAGGCTCTTGTGATGATATAATGAAGTATCTCATTTTAGAGGTTTAAGGACATTAATGAACTATGTACCACTGTCCCAGGTTGTTAATAGCCTGGATGGAGGTTAACTGAGACTTATTTCAGGAGGGGCATCATCACTGAGGGTGTGTGGGGAGTATGGACCTCACTGGTTGACACCCAGCTGGGACTGGCCCAGCTGCTGGCAAATGAGAAGGGGCATTTTTCCCCTTTCTTGCTCACCCAGCAACCACACCAGACCTGAAACAGGCCACCCAGAGGCCACAGCACTCCCACCCCACTAAGCAGCAGTCTGAATGGGTGGCAGGTGGCTGGCCAGATGGCAGGAGAGCAAGATAGGGGGAGGAAAGGAGGGACAGTCCACTACCATCCCCTGTGGCCCTTTCTGTACATCTCCATTAGGTGACACCACTGAATTCCAGATGCTATGGAAGTATCTTTGATAGGTAGTTCATCTAGTTGTTGTCCTCTTCTAGGGCCTTAAGGCATTGATGTAGATTCAAGTCAACTGACACGGACTTAAGTTGGACTCAAGTCGCTTCAGTGACTTGACTTAGACTTGATTGGCAAAAATTACATGCTGACTTGAATCGACAGGATTTGTATATATTTAACAACTCACTTGCTGGTTCCATTCATTCGGAGAAGCAGGCAAAGCCTACCACCAAAGTGCAGGTACATTTCTCAGAAAGTAACAAGTGTGCTTAAGCATTGGATTTGAGGTGGCATGATTCTTCGACGGTTTTGAAAAGCTTTACAAGGCTCCTCTGATGTGCAGAGCATACCTCAACCTCTGCCTCATGCACTTCCTGTTTCCCTCTGAGAATAGCATCCCACCTCCTTTTTTCTGTTTTTCTGAGACTTGACTTGACTTGAAATTATCTTGCAAAGACTTGAGACTCAGCTTGAAACCTGAATATAGAGAGTAGACATTTGATTTGAGACTTGGACTAAAAGACTTGAATACATTTCTGCCTTTAGGTGCCCTGATATCTATTAGGACAAGATCTTTAGGTTGACAAGACTATTTGTTCTACTGATGTCCTGAAATAAAACTCCACCAGTTTTTTGCCATTGGCTATGGTGGGTGGTGCCAATGAAACCTATAAATCAAAACATTTGGTAGTTCAACAAAACCAACCAAAGTCAACCAATAAGTCAGGGTAGTCATGCTGCAAAGCTTGGAGCAACATCTCCAAGACCTCAGTAGGCTATATAGTGGGCTCTTGATATCTGCTGGGGTTTGGTTCCAAAATCCATGGATGCTCATGTCCCTTAAGTCACTTCAGTGATTAAATACAGTGATATATTAAAATGGTGTCCCTTATATAAAATGGAAAATCAAGGTTTGCTTTTTTGGAATTTATATAGCTTTTGAATATTTTCAAGCTGTGGATGCTTGCATCTGTAGATAACGAATCCATGGATATGGAGGGCTATTTGTACTATTAAACCATGGCCACCATTTTGAGTCACTAGATGTGATGTCACAACAGTCACTCCCAATGACTCTTCTGCCTTCTGAAACAGAATTTTCAAGCAAAATCTGGAACCGGAAAATTGTTATTTTTTATTTTTTTTTATTTTGGCAGAAAAGGTGTTTTTAAGTGTTTAAAATTAAATATTTAAATTAAATACATGGAAGAGGTCTAAGGCATGCCCAGGGCTGGGGCAAGAACACACAGAATTCCACCAAGGGCCCATACAGCTTGTAAGCACCCAATCCACCCCTGAAATCATGACTCAGTCAATGTAATGGAACCCAGAAAAGAACTACTACTCTCCTAAAGATAAAGGCTTTGTACAAACTTATCCCAGACCTAAATTTCTTTTTGACTTATGCTATTAAAAGCAGCAACAAAAAGACATACTAAAGTCTAAGGGCAAACACGCTGAGAAATTTGATATATTTGGGCAGCAACAATGCTTCCCTTGCTTTTTCCTCCTTCAAGCTAGCACTTGGATGTGAAGTAGCTTATATCCCCAAATAAGGCACACAGAGGTTGTATTATATTAAGAGGGCTCCCTCTTAATATAATACAGTTGTAGTTTCTAATTAATTTGCATTCATTTGTTGTTGTTTAGGTTTTTGTTTTGTTTTGTAAAACAGTTCCCCAAGTCAAAGCATATTTCAGGTGTTATTTTTGTTTCTCAGAAGAATTTAGATTTGATCAAAGTGTCAGCTAAGGAATTTCTGAGTTGTCTCAGCTGTAATTTCTAAAAATTCTATTTCTGTTTATCTCTTCATCTTCTGTTGATCTGCCTTCACACTGCTAGCCTCAGGCCTTGTTGGAATGTACCTGTTGTATATTTGTGTCATGGAGCTTTGAACTAAGGACTTTGAATTTCTAGTTGAGGGGACACTTGTGTTAAAATTGCATGCCTTTTGAGTAATGGCTGGTATTTAAACCCTCCCCCCTCCATTTTTAAACTAAGCCCATTAAAGTATCTTGCTAATTATAATAAGATATGCACATTTCTTTGCTGCTGCATATGAACTTATCCTATATAGTTAACATCAAATATTCAGAGACATGGGCTGTAATATCAGTACATGTACAGCGCTGTGTAAATTTACAGCGCTTCATAAATAAAGGTTAATAATAATAATAATAATAATAATAATACACAAAGGGATCTTGAATCACATTTGAAACTATGGGCATTTCCATATGAGATCTCACAGCAATTATGATAGTTTTTAAAAAATGAAAACATACCACTTTCAGAGCAGTCATCACCACATGTCTTCTCATTTGCATGACTGGGGCTGCATCTCTTATCATGCTTTCTTCCTGACCCTTCTTAACCCTGCCTCCATGCCCTATGCCCCCCTTACCCTATGCATTTCAGTTATTTTTATTTTTACATGCAATTGCAGAGCTTCATGACTTCAAATTACGTTATTAAAAGAAAAAACAAACAGAAAAAATGAAAGGGAATCAGGCTACTTGGGAATAGGGAAGGGGAGAGGGGAGGACCTTGACACTACACGATTGCCAATTTTGTAACTGCCCTAGCAGTGGTGTTTCACATCTAGGGACTTGAATGACTGTGAGGTCATTGACGTGTAACCCCCATCAATGAAAATGGTCACAGCAGCTATGGGTCAGAGCAGTCATGTGCAATAGGTATCGCCAAAGCCACTTTTTTCCTGGTCTAGATGGTTTAAAAGTCACATGTAATAATCTCTTAATGAGCGAAAGAACTTGTAGCATAAGCTTTTAAAGGCATGAAACAGATGGGCCACATAGAGCAGTGGGTGACTGTGCTAGCGTTTTTTGTACTGGGACCGTGGCAACTGCAAGTGCTCAGTCCCAATCTGGGCCACCACCATGGTCCTGAACCAGGCTGCTCCTCCTTGGCCCATTTCTTTGCAAATGGTGCAACTTTGGCACAGCTTCAGGCTGTGTTTTGGGGCATATGTCATGTAAACAATATGCCCCCAACACAGCCTGAGGCCATGTCATTTTGCCCATGTGTTTCAGGCCATAGTACTATCTGAGGAAGTAGACCAAGGCCCTGTTTAGGCCAACCATTAAGGCTGGCCTAGGGGCAGAGTCGGGACATCATGTCCACATGATGCACATCCCGACTCCATCTCCAGGGTGCCATGTTGCCGTGTGCCACTCCACACAGCACGCAGCATCATCCATATGACTTAGTGCCAGGGGAGTGCCTCCAAGCTATGGAGACATGGCTATGCAGCATTTCCAGAGCACAAAAAAGAGCCTTTTTCCAGCTCCTTTTTGCACCCTGGAAAGGCCAGATCAGGGCCACGGCGTGCAGTTGCTGCAGCCCCAATCTGGCTGAAACAGGAGTGGCTCCATGCCGCCCCTTTGGGGCTGTCTGAACAGCCTCCAAATCTACAAAAGCTTATGCTACAATTTCTTTTACTCAGTCTCATAGGTGCTACAGGATCCCTTACCATGAAATATGTTAACCATAACTAACTTTTACTAGCATTCTTAAGATAACTGAAGGAAGTTTAAATGTATCTGATTTGTACATGGTAGGGATATGGTAAAGAAGATAAGACTTGTTTTATGCTTTTCCAACAAAAATATAGGGGTATATAAACAAACATCCTTCACATAATGAGAAGTAGAACAGTATCATGCCCTACTCTGCTTCAGCGTTTATTCAGCAATTGGTATTAATGGAGTTTCCATATGCAAAGTAGATGCTGATTGACTGAACCAAGATCCTGTCCCCATCAGTTGAAAGAGTTCTATACTCATTAATTGCTACATATATAGGGTCCATTTTAATGGTCACCTAACATGTAGCAACCCTGCTTATTTACGCAGTATACTGGGATATTCAAAGAGTCACTTCTTTGCATGGTGAGTTAACCCTCATATTAACAACAAAGTGTGATATAGATTAACTTGGGTTTAAATGATTTAAATGGTGTCAACAAGAGATCATTTTACCTAAAAATCTTAATCTTTGAAGTCTTTAAGATAGTTAATAAACATTTTTGGTGAAAAAATGGTGATAAAGACATTAAATGGTTTTGAGGTAAGATTGGTTCATTTATTAATTTTGATATTTACATTATTAAGATTAATTTTATTGTTTGGTGCAAGAAAAAATAAAATAACTTTGACTTAATAAAGTATGGCATTTTTACTTGAAGTTACACTATGGGGAAGAAATGGAGTTACAGAATGTGGATAACAATGTTTTTAAAATTGTGAATAGTGCTTAAATGTTAAATTCTAGGCAAATGAAGATAATTATTAGGGAAGTCTATTATTCAAAATTTTAGGTGTGGAAGATAATTTAGATGGAATTATTATTATTAACTATTATTAATAGATAGATATTAGTAAGCTAACACTTTATTAACTTTCTGCAAGATAACTATTTAGTATTATAAGTTCTACTCTATAAATATATTAGTGAAATCTTATGTGTTTGTTTCATTTATATGCCACTTTTGTCCCAGAATGGAAGCCAATGTATCTTCCAGAAACAGCAGATTAAAAAGGTTTACAATAAAATTTAAAAACGATTAAAATCACTTAATGAAAAACATTAAATGTTGATAGATTATAGAAAGAACTGTGCTTTTGTTTTTCAACTAGAGGAGGCTTAATTAGGATTTGGTTATGGCAGCTAAGAAAAAGACTGGAAGTCATTTTTACTTTTTCCTGCTGTTCTTTCTTATCCTTTTAACTTTTTGTTCTTTATTCTCTTTCTTTCCTTTCCTTTTCTTTTCTCTTTTCTTTTTCACCTTTTCTATTTCTATTTTCCCTGTCTTCTGTGCAGGATAGATGGTATAATCTTTATTGTTATAATTGTAATTTCTTAGTATGTAAATTGTTTCCTTTATTTTTATTCTGTAGTATGTAATTTTAATACAAATGTTTTAATAACATATTTTGTTTATAGAGCACAGGTCTCATAAAGTGAGATATTTTAGAATGTTTGAACTGCAAAGGAAAATAAATATAATATATTATGATACAGTGTATTATGGTATCAATTACAAAACTGATGCAAAGTTGAAAAGGACAGCTGGTTTGTCTGTCTACCACATGCTCATTTAGAATCACAGAGTTGGAAATGGACATATCTGGTCCAAAAATACACAGCTAAACCACTCCTGAAAGATGGCCATCCAGCCAATGTTCAAAAGCCTGCAAAGAAGAAGAGTCCACCACCTTTGGAGACTGTATGTTTCATTGCTGAACAGCTCTTACGGTTCAGAAGTGTTTCCTAGTGTTTAGGAAATTCTTCCTAATATTTTCTTGCAATCTGAATCCATTGTTTGTTGTTCTAGCCTCTGGAGCAGCAGAAACCAGAGGTGCTCCATCTTCTATATAATATCCAATATTGAAAGATGGCTATCATATCATCTCTCAGTCTTCTCTTTCCATGCTAAACATATCCAGCTCCCTAAACTGTTCTTCACAGCTTGGTTTATCATCTTGGCTGCCGTCTTCTGTTACTTGTATATTAAAACCTGATACATTGTGGGCGTGTCAAAAATCAAAAAGAGCCCCTGTCCCTTGTTTTATTTGAGAACCTCACACTTTGGAAGCTCCCAGAAGAGGATTTTTAAAAAGCTGATGGAGGAGGGCTTAGCAGTTTATAGGATTTTCTAGGCTACATATGACCTAGAGGCCACACAGTTCTCACCCCTGTTAGAAGAAAAGTATGTAAAACTATTAAGGAATAATAAACAGTGGAATAAATAGGAATCTGCATCTCTCAACCTGCAAAGGCCAGATTGGGGCCACGGTGTGCAGTTGCTATGGCCCTGATCTGGCTGCAAAATGGGTGTCTGGAGGCCGCCCCTTAGGGGCTGTCTGCAGAGCCCCTAGGTTCAAAGCACAAAAGTGGTTTGCCCCTCAAGTGGCTCAATGGAGGCAGATGAGAGGAAGAGCAGAATCCTGTCCTTCCCCATAGGCTCATATAAAAACAAATGGTTGCACCTTCTTTTAGCTTGTGTGTTCTTCCTCATTTGTGTGTTCTTCCTCAAACTCTGGATGCACTGAATCCAAAGCCCTTTCCTTCTCTGGACATTTTCATTTAACCAGGGAGATTATTGCACTGCTTGTTCCCCGATCAGGATATGGGCTGAGACCGAGCTGAGACCATGTGTTATTGCACAGCGCTGTGCCCAAATTGCAGGCATCCTGTACCCGATCAAGACGTCTCCCTTTATTTTTCTGAGAACAGAAAAGTCCCATTTTTAGCTAAGTAGAGAAGTCTCAATCTGGTATATGATGCCTCTGATCTGGGCACTGAGCTGTGAATACGACATGGGCTCAGCCCATGTCCAGATTGAGAAAAGGTGGCCAGTGCAATAGTCTCCCAGGGAGTGGTGCTGAGAGAAGTTGGTGAGACTACCAGTTCTGGAATTTGTCTTAATTTCCCTCCTGTGGGAAGCAATTTCAGATAAAACTTGAGCAAACTGGGGAGGGGGAGAAGGGAAAATCCCCCTTTGCATTCATGAATTTGGTAGAATTTAGGAAGTGGCCCCCTCTGTTGTTCCTAAAAGACTTGTTCTTTAAAATAGTGTCACATTCCCCCTAAATCCCAGGCAAGCTTACTTTGAAATTACTGACACAAAATCACATCAGTAATACTGTGATTGGCTTCCAAATGTGCCTCCATACTCTCCCAGCCTTAAACAATTACTGGGTCTTGAGGGCCAAGAGAATCTTAAGACAAATTGTGTCAAAGGTGTTTGATCTTTTCTATAATGTCAGACAAATCATTTGAACAGCATGCCTCCAGGGAGACCTGAGGCAGCTTTGTTTTGGCAGTCTGTAACAGGCCTAGGAGTCCTAGTAGATCACAAGTTGAACATGAGTCAACAGTGTGATGCGGCATCAATAGAAGTATAGTGTCTAGATCAAGAGAAGTAGTAGTGCCACTCTATTCTGCTTTGGTCAGGCCCTACCTGGAATACTGTGTCCAGTTCTGGCCACCAGAATTCAAAAAGGACGTTGAGAAACTGGAAGTTATCCAAAGGAGGGCAACTAAAATGGTGAAGGGTCTGGAAACCATGCCCTATGAAGAATGACTTAGGGAGCTGGGGATGTTTATCCTGGAGAAGAGAGGTTTAAGAGGTGATATGATAGCCTTGTTTAAATATTTGAAGGGATGTCATATTGAGGAGAGAGCAAGCTTGTTTTCTGCTGCAGAGAACACAGAACAATGGATTCAAACTACAGGAAAAGAGATTCCAGCTCAATATTAGAAGGAACTTCCTGACAGTAGGAGTTGTTCGACAGTGAAACACAGTCCCTCGGAGAGAGTCTCCTTTTTTGAGGTATTTAAACAAAGGCTGAATCTGTTGGGGTTGCTTTGATTGTGAGTTCCTGCATGGCAAGGGGTTGAACTGAATGGCCCTTGGGCTCTCTTCCATCTCTATGACTCTATAATCTCATTATCCATTGTTTCAATCTATGTCAGTTTACAGTATTAAAACTGAAATACCTCAGTGGATAACAAGCAGAGATGTGAAGTTAGGTTTCTGTCCAAACATCAACTAGATCACAATAGTATCCCATAACATACAGATGTCTTAAGAATCTAAAGGAAAGTGAGTATGGCATTAGACAAAAGAGGGGAAAAAAACCAACAGCAATAAATCCCAGATACACTTATGCCAAATTCTTAATGGAATGTACGTGGTGTAGACAACACAGCCAGCCCATCCCCAGTGGACAAAGGGGATGACGGTTTTGAAACAGTCTTGAGGGGTGTGGCAGGCACCCAGCTCCTAAGATCTCACAGCTGCTGCCAATCTGGAGCAGTGGAGTTCAACATTTGCTCAGTTAATTTACTGTACATTATCCCATCTCATTTTCTCTGCCGTATGAAAATGGCTAGGTCAAGAGTGATGCAAGTGGGTTAAGGACAGGAATCATGCGGCCTTCCAAATATTGTGGACTGCAGTTCCTAGCATTCCTTTGATTTTCTATGTTTGTTAGGGGTGCCATCATTACGTGGCACCATCCACATGGGGCACGTGACAATGATGTCACGCACATGCCATATCCAAACAGAGTGGCGTGCATGTGATGTCTCCACACCATCTCAGGCCGCTTACAGTGGCCTGAATGTGGCACAGGAAGGAGCTCCAAAACAGAGCTCTTTTTCACCACTTGCATCATTCCCACGGCAAGCAAACGGCTGTAGGAATAATGCTGAGGAGAAAGGGGCTGAGCGGCCCCTTTCTCCCATGGCTGTGGGTCCCAGGATGTTTGGGGGCATGAAGCCCCAAGGACACCCCTTTTCTGGACCACAGAGAAGCAGCATTTTGCCACTTCTCCAGGAAAATGGCAGATTGGGGCCGCAGGGCTACAAGTGAGACTGCCCTGGCCCCAATCTGGAGCAAAAAGGAGCCACTCTTTGGGGTGGTCTGTACTGCACCTATGTTAAGAATCATTAGGGCCAGAGTTTCCAAGGCAGTTGTAAGTCATGGATGCTAGTTTTCATAGGAAAGAAAATGAGTTGGGACTCTAGAAAGTAGACAGGAAAGGAAAAGGTAAGACCTATGGGAAGGGAAGGAAGGAATCCAAAGTGGGGTGTATACAACATCACGGAAATTTCCAAGTGTCTATGAAGGATTAGGCCTATGCTGTGAAACAAATTTTGAGTATATTCTAAGAACTTAAACATAAGGAAGAGAGTTTGTGATGATGCCCTTGTGGAATTAATTGTACTATAAATCTGAACATTGAAGAGACAAGCAAATGCCATTTGGAACCAAGACATGGCAGTGATGTGAGCCCTTAATTAGATGCCAGTGTTATCCCAGAATAAGCAATTTCCCAGAAGACTTCAGAAGATGTGCAATGAATTGTAAGGACTGCTTTACGGGCATCCATCCTTGGACAAATACACCTGCTTGCAAGCCATGCAAAAGACAGTGCGTAAATGTCTGGATTATTACATAAAAGCTGTCTGGAAGACTAGGCAGAGCAATTAAATCCATCCTGCCTAAATGAACCCACAGAATAGGTCAAACAAATTTCATTTTTATTGTTCCTTAAGGAGCTAGTGTCTGTGTGGGAGACAAAGAGATGTGGCAGTGAGCTTTAAAGAAAAATTGAGAGGCCTTTAAAAAATTAAATGATCACAGAAGTGCCACAACAGGCTAGATAAATGATGTATTGTAGCCGGAGTTTAAAACTAATTGATGACTAAGGTTGCAATGCCCTGGTAGCTTGGTGGATCTATGATACATTTCAGCCAAGCTGAAGGGATGTTTCAAGGAGATAAATTGTTAACTGCTAACCTGACTGAACCAAGAGAAAAAACACGAGGTGAGTGACTAGGTTCTACAAAACAAAAATCAAATTACTATGGAACAAATGAAAAAATGATAGTGCTGCTGAGGCTACTGTTTCTTATGTGTTAGAATGCACTAAAGCTGAGCCAACTATATATGCATGCAGCCATTTAAATACTTAAATCTATTAGAGTAAAAATGCTTTACCTTTTTTTAAAATCATGTCCTAACTATATAGACTGAACTATAATTCCCATGTATCATAGACTCTCTAGTGTGTCCAGGAGTTCATTGATGTTGTGTGCACTTTATTTAGTTCTCCAATTATCTTCAACTCAGTTTTAATTTTAAAATATAATTCTTAGATGTATTTTCAGTGCCACTTTCTGCATATTTTCCAATCAGTGAACACAATGAAACTTTTTGTTCCTCGGATGATGAATATATCTTAATGAAACACCTAATCACTGAGTGGGTGTGGGGAGGAGGGGAAAGAGAGGAAGGAAAATTGAGCTACTGGAATCTTGTCAAGCACTGTTCACGGGTATCTGAGTACCTGGCGATAACTAATGTATCAGAAACAGAGACAAGCAACTGACTGTACAGAAACATAAACCAGGCCTTGTTAGGACAGATGGTTCAAAGGGGATGGATTTTCTGGTTTATTTCCCCTCCCTGCACCATGCCTGGAGGACTTATACTACCTAGTCCATCCACAAGATCAGTTAATAAAAATATCCCAGAAGTCTGTGGAAGTCATCAGGGACTAGATATTTATTATCTCTCAGATTAGATAATGATGCAAATAGGAAGTTTTCCATTTATTTTGCAGATGTATTTAGTGGAATATGGAGAATCAAAGGTGTCAACAGGGAAGATGCGCTCAGCAGCCACAGAGATTGCTATAATTCGTGCTCCTTGAATTCTGTTCACCTGCCGGGTATTTTCTTAGACCCTACATCACTGCCGAGGCTTCTGAAAGGATCACAGTAAGCCTACAGCTATTTTTCTCCATAGACCACTGCTGCAAGATGACTTCTGCAACAAGAAGGATCATGAGTTGTGATGTAGGTACTCCACTTTCTGCCTTTCTCCAGGTAGCTCCAACTGGCTCTCTTCCCAGTCCCTTCCCTCCTCCTGACTTTCTGGAATGCCAGTTTGAGCAAGCACAACACACACGCACGCACACGCACACGTTCCAGCTGAGCAGTGATCCCTCATGCCGGCTGGGAATGGGTGGAGATGAATGCCTAGGCTTTAAAGTCACCTCTCACACAAACCCCAAACTTTCTCCTCCTCCAGCATCAATTGCTCTGAGAACTGTCTCCTTGCCAGCAGAGAAGGAATGAGGAGAACACACACACATATTTTTCAAGACATGGATCTTGTCCTGAGATTTCTCCCTCTTACACTAAGAAGAGGGACCAGGGCTTGACCCTGGGAGGCCTAGGGAGACAGTGGCAGTTAAAAACCTGTAAGACCCAATCTTTCCCCCAGTTTTAGTCAGATTGTGGTTCCATGACCATCTGAGTGGGGTTAAGATAAGGCATAGGCGCCCCCTATTGGAATAGTGGTGTTGTATCAGCCAAAAAACAGGAGGATGTCTGCTCCA
Organism: Sceloporus undulatus; assembly: GCF_019175285.1. NCBI lineage: Eukaryota > Metazoa > Chordata > Lepidosauria > Squamata > Phrynosomatidae > Sceloporus > Sceloporus undulatus. Next base: position 86,749,720 of record NC_056525.1, read on the forward strand.
GGGGCTTTCATTGCATCTCTTGAAAACTCCACAGATGCAAATCTATGGGTGGAAGTAGGCTTCAAAATGGGGCATTCTGAGGCTGGGGTGGCCACAGGCAGTGTTCTCTACGGGCCTTATCACATAAGCCCCTCTGCCACTACAACTGCATTTCCTCTTAAAATGGTATGTAACTGGGATTGCAGTCTTAGCTCCCATATCTTTAGATCCAATCCAGGATTAGAGTGCAGGTTAGTATCAAAGCCCTATTTCACTCACAAGGAGCATACATTGCCTTGACTGTTCCTCCTTCTGCTCCCTCCTCTCCCCTCCATTCCTCAAGAAAGAAACATGGTCCAGAATGCCGCTTGTGATGGGAGGGGAAGAGAGGAAAAGTTTTGGGAAGAAAAAAGAGGAGGAGGGAGGAAAGGATGAAGGAGGGCTCTCTCAGCCTTTGGCCAAATCATTGAGAATGGAGCTCTGACACTGCTGGAGAAGGAAGAATTATGTATGTGTAAGTAAGAGAGAAAGAGAGAGAGACTGAGAGAGAGAGAGTACAGTGGGCCCTTGGTATCTTGTGGGGTTTGGTTCCAGATCCCCCTGTGGATACCAAAATCCATGGATATTCAAATTCCATTAAATCCAATGGATCGTAAAATGGTGTGCCTTATACAAATTGACAAGATCAAGGTTTCTTTATATTTTTTTTGAATTTTTTCAAGCCAAAGATGCTTGAATCCATGGATAAAGAATCTATGGATATGGAGGGCCCACTGTACAATTGAAGAGAGAGACCAATAGAGACTCCAGAAAGGGTCTGGCTCTCCTCAATCACTATTACTTTTTTACCCAAAGCATGCCACTTTGGGTAGCATGCTACCCAAAGCAGGCAACCAAAATCAGTGGGAAAGCACTAGTAAACTTTCACACTGGAAATCATATGCAACAGAAGTGTTAAAGCAGGGGTAGGAAACTTTTTTGAGCCGGGGGCCGGGTTGCTGTCCCTCAGACAACTGGGGGGCCGAAGCCAATAAATAAATAAATAAATAAATAAATAAATAAATAAATAAATAACTTTTTAAACAATTAAATATATAAATAAACCAGGACAAACGTAGGGCAAAATTTTCAAATGGAAGATACTTTTTGTAAAAAAATGGAGAACACGTGAAAAAATTTGCTGATTTTTTAAAAAAATGTTAATTTAAATGCATGTTTCTGAGGCTTCTATAGACAATTGCCCCCAAAGGCCCCGGCGGCAATCGGCGGCAGGACCAGGCTGGGGCCGGTCCCAAGGCCTCGCCGGGCCGCATCTGGCCCGCGGGCCGCAGGTTGCCTACCCCTGTGTTAAAGGAAGTCATTATTAGATTATTTCTCTAAGTAAAAAAAAAAGAACGGCTTTTACAATAGTCTTTTATGCTAAACTGATGGAACAGCACCGATATCATGCAGGAGAGAGGAATTCAACATACTGCTGTCCTGGTACTTTACTGGCCTAGTGTGATAAGCTCCTAGATTTTGAAGCAAAAATCTTTCTCACCACCTGTTATCTGATCCTTTTTGCAGCTAAGATTGTGTTAGTAATGACAGGGATTTAACTTGAAGCCTTCTGCATATGCTGTACTGTTGAGTTTTGGTCCCCTCATTCAGATAAAGCTCCCCTTTTGCCATTTACCTTGTCTGGTATGGTTCTTATTTTCTGTAGGAGTACCATGTCAGTCACTTATACAACTTGCATTACAGATGTTACTAGACTCTTTGTGATCCAGCCATACCTCTCTTTCCTACATAGTGTTTGCGAACATTATCAATAATAAAGGAAGAAAAATAAAATTTTGCACACACAGACACAGACACACACACACATGCTTAAACCATCAACATCTAGCCCAGAGGGCCATTTAAAAAGAAGGTCTTCTGAAATCAATGTTATAATGGAGAGATCTTCTTGGGGGTATTAATATCTAACATGATGGAGGAAAATCATTTGTTGAAATATGGACTGGCCCACAAGTCGTATTCTATTCTGCTTCTATTCAGATTCCTGGAGCAGTAAGCAGTGTAGATCAGTGGTTCTCCAACTCTGGTGCTCCAGATGTTTTAGATTTCAACCCCCAGAAATTGTGGACAGTATAGCAAATATTCAGGAATTCTGGGAACTAATAACCCAAACATTTGGAGAACCAGAATTTGAGAACCACTGATCTACACTGCTTACTGCTCCAGGAATCTGTGGTGTGAGTACAGAAGCAGAACAGAATATGACTAGTTGTTCTTCAAACACACCAATCCATCTCAGTCCTTGTATTTTTAAGGACAACTAGAAATTCTCACACTCATTCATTCATACACAAACACACAATACTTATTTGTAATGTCACTCTTTTCTGAGTTACTGCAGATATCTCAGGAGAGCAATGCAGAAACTGAGGCATGTTGATTTTTCAAAATGAAGAAATAAGGCCAGTAATTACCCCACTGCAGAGCCTTGGCTGTGGCTGGAAACTAGTGCTGCAATGGTTAATAAAAACATCACCTTTATGGCCTCTTTCTCCATTCCTCAACATGTCAGGACTTTGGCCTTCAAAGGCTACTGCTGCAAGTGAAGTAATATGATTAAGTGAGCCTTTTAAGACAGATTTATGCAAAGAGTTTCTCCTCTAGCAAGTGTCACATTGGGTATAACTCTGTAAGGGAGAATATTTCAAAGATGCCACCTCTTATTTAGAACCACTAAATTATCTTACATTAGTGGTCAAACAGGCAGCAGGCCAAATTAGAGCAGCATTGATTTATATTGCTGCTGATGCTGGCTTTCTTTTCACTTATAAAGTAAAAACTTTCATTCATCAGGAAAAGCTTAACTGAAGAGGGGAAATTAAGTGTGATGGAGCTCTTGTGCTTCTCCTGGTAAACAACCAGTATTTCCCAAGAAGGCCTTGGGAGGGACTTCATGTACAGCAGCTGTGTGTTCCACACCACCACAAACTCATGGAGTACATCTAGTGTCAAACAAGGAACTCATAACTGATTCTGAGATTCTCTGCTTCCAGGACTAATGCAGGTGTTTAGCAAACATTGCATGCAAAGGTCTTTCTGGAAGATCAATATTTCACACTCTATGGCTGAGATCCTACCTAGATGCACATAGCATAAGAGTTTCACATGTAGGGCTCTGTTGTGGCTCCCTTGTTTCCAGCCTTGGGACTTACTGTGGCTCCATGATAGACCCCTCTAAGACCAGGAGGATCAGAAAAGCATTGGGTTATGTTCCCACAGCTACATGGAGACTGATGACAAGATTCCCCCAGGGTCCTCTGCAAGTCCTAGTATATGATATGAAACTTTGGGTAGTTCTTGCTGTGATATATTGAGTCCAGGGAGGAGTAGCTTTCAACCCTGGAAAGGAGGGAAGGGAATATCAATGTCCATAAAGACAAAAATCTTTAGATTAGATTAGAAAGAAATTAAATTAGAAAGGGGCTAGCCTGAAGATAGAGCGCCCTCCCTCCATAACTGTCATCTTTCGGCCGGTGAGGGAGATAATAGGCTGGCCCAGCGTCATCAGGGACTAGCCTGAAGATAGAGCGCCCTCCCTCCATAACTGTCATCTTTCGGCCTGTGAGGGAGAGAATAGGCTGGCCCAGTTCCACCAGGGCTAGCCTGAAGAAGAAGAGCCCTCCCTCCGGTCCATCTGCCTTGGTCCAGGCCTCTGAGGGAGAGAAGAACTGCTGTACCTGATCCCCTCCCCCCCCCTTACCATTCCCTTCTCCTTTTGTGTCGTGTCTTTTAGATTGTAAGCCTGAGTTGTAAACCACTCGGATTCCCAGTGATTGGACGGCATATAAATATTATTATTATTATTATTATTATTATTCTTGGAAAAAGGTTCAAAAACTAATAACATGAATTTCAAACAATGGCGAAAATGTAAGGCACTGCCCACTTCGGGAAAAAAATGAAATGCACAGTTATGAAGTACACCTGGCTTGACAACAGTACATGTGCAAGGGTTCTAGGAGTCTTGGCATACCACAAGTGGAACATGAGACAACAGTGTGATGAAGCAGTTTAAAAAGCCAAGGCTGTATCAGCAGATCAAGGAAAGTCTCTAGATCATGGTCAGCCCTACCTGCAATACTGTGTCCGGTTCTGGGCACATCAATTCAAAAAGGATGTTGGAAAATGATAGCTTGTTCAGAGGAGGGCAATAAAAGTGGTAAAAGTTCTGGAAACCATGTCCTATGAAGACAACTTAGGGAGCTGGGTATGTCTAGCCTAGAGAAGAGAAGGTTAAGAGGTGATATGATGATCCTGTTTAAATATTAGAAGGGATGTCATATTGAGGATAGACCAAGCTTGTTTTCTGCTGCTCCAGAGACTAGGATCCAGAGCAATGGATGGAAACTACAGGTAAAGAGAATCCACCTCAACATTAGGAAGAACCTCCTGACAGGAAGAGCTGTTTGACACTGGAATACACTCCCTTGGTGGAGTTTCTTTTTTTGGAAGTTCTGAAACAGAGGCTGGATGACCATCTGTCAGGTTTTTTTTAATTGTGTATTCCTGCATGACAGGGTGCTGGCCCTTGAGGCCTCTTCCAACTCTATGATTCTATGTCTCCCATTTATATATTTTCCCAGCAGTACATAGGAAACTAAACTGCTCTACTGGGCAGAATGAATTCTGTTTCCACTGTAAGCAAGGAGTTGTTGAGGTATCACTATTGTCAGTGGTGTATGATTACTTGCATATCATTGGGGCAGTGAATCTGCAACCTCACCCATCCAAAAATTAAGGCTGAAATTTATGTTTGCAGCTAGGAATGCCTAACCTAGGAGATTATCACACAGAGGCTTACCGTTCTTAAAATGTGGCTAGATCATCCTTAAATCACGAGGATGTGATTGCCAGTTGCACTTGTCTCCCGTGAGGAAATCATCATGGAGGCGTCCCATCATTAAAGCATTTGTAGAGTCGCCATTTTTCTGCATAACGGAAGTTCCCCTAATGCAGAGAAAAGGCGGCTGCGTGAACGCTTTAATGGATGTTTCTATGATGATTTCGTCATCGGAGACAAGAATGATGACCGATCATACCCTCACACTTTGGGGACGATCTAACCACATTTTAAGAATGGTAAGCCTTTGTGTGATAATCTTCCTAAAGTTATGCATTAGTGACTGGTTCATAGTCACAATCCCTACATATTCAATAGAGTAGGGCATGCATAGGGATCATGAAAGTCACTCAGTCTGGATTTTCTGGATATCAGCTATTCTGAGTGACAGGGGCCTGACGCCCTCAGCCTCAAACAATATCTGGTGCAAGTGGGATAAGCAGGGACTCTGCTCCTGCCTGTTGCACTGGAGGTTGCTTGTGGGAGTGGGTGGAAACCTCAGTCTGCTGTGTCCCAATTGATAGGAGAATAGATCCCTGTGGCTTGCAGCAGATGTTGTCTAGTAAATTATGATTAAGGGAACTGGGCCAGGAGACACTACTTAGATATGTAACTAAGATAGTTATGTTATTAAGTAGTTGGCCTACAATTGTGTCCAAATTCACCATCTTGGATAAGTGGTGACACACATGGTGCTTTTGATTGTGTGTGTGTGTGTGTGTGTGTGTGTGTGTGTGTGTGTGTGCCTAGTGGAGAGAAACACACACGGAGCATTAGGGAACACTGTGTCTTTGAACATTTGTTCAGCTCAGGAACTTGAGCTCAGGCCCAGAGCTGAGCTGACAGACTTTTCACGGCCAGTCCAATTCAGTGGTGGTCAATGGCTCCCATATCAGAGCAGCAGTCAATCCACTCAAGGATTGAATCCAGACTTTAAAGGAGAACTCCATGGTGCTGAACCTTATCCCCAGAATAGATTCAGGACCTTGGACAGATCTTTTAAAGCTGTCCAAAACCTCAGGGGGGTTCACTGCTTCACTGACTTGGGAGTTAGAAACCACAACTGTTTCCATTCTAATCCGCACCCACCCCCTACCACATATTTAGCTGCCTTTTCCTGTTACTATTATTAACCAACTGAAAGTCAGATACCCTGGATGATTTAATGCAAGAGTTCTTTCACACAATTCAATTATAAAGCATTTTGATCCCACTTTAACTTTCATGGCTTCCTTCTAGTTAATCCTGTTGCTTTGTTTGTTTGGTTTTATTTTTAACTTTAGTGGGGCACTAGTATTATCTGGTAGAGAACTCTTGGTTGACTTGTGCCTTCAAGTCATTTCTATAGCAAATCTATCATGGGGTTTTCTTGACACATTTCTTCAGAGGGGGTTTGCCATTGCCATCATCTGAGGCTGAGAGAGTGTGACTTGCCCAAGATCACCTAGTGGGTTTACATGGCCAAGCCAGGATTACAACCCTGGTCTCCAGAGTCAGCACTCAATGCTCCCAGAATTCCATAGGATGGAACCATAGCAGTTACAAGGGAACAATGGAGCTATAATTGTAGACTGTGAACAAGATCAAAATGTGGAGATTTATCTTTAACATTATTTGCAATCCCCCACACTGTTTAACATAAAACATACCAATATTTCAATATTTCAAAAGTGGATTTCTTAAAACAATCATTCTTTGGGAGTTACTGGTGGCACTCTGCATGCCCTCCTAAGGCATCCAAGAGGTGGAAAACTGATTGACAGGCCCATTTAAGTTGCCTTCCCTTATTCTACATCTGTCTTTTATCACTCTCTCAAGTTGCATCTACACTGCAGAATTAATGCAGTTTGACACCACTTCGACTGCCATAGCTCAATGTTATTAAACATTGGGTTTTGTAGTTTTGTGTGATATTTAGCCTTCTCTGCCAGAGAACACTGATGCCACAACAAACCACAAATCCCAGAATTCCATAGGATGGAGGCATGGCAGTTAAAGCAGTGGCCAACTGCTTTAATTGTGCATCATGGCAGCCACCTCAGTTTCCTTCACATGCTCTAGGGCAGGGGTAGGCAACCTGCGGCCCGCAGGCCGGATGTGGCCCGGCAAGGCCTTGGGACCGGCCCCCGCCCGGTCCTGCCGCCGATTGCCGCCGGAGCCTTTGGACTCTCATGTGAGGGCGTGGAGCCTTTGGCCTATCAGGAGGAGGCGGGCAAGGGGGGGCAAGCGGCAGGCAAGGGGGGAAAGCGGCGGGCAAGGGAGCAATTGTCTATAGAAGCCTCCGAAACATGCATTTATATTAAAAAAAATTTAAAAAATCAGCAAAAAATTTTGCGTGTCCTCTATGTTTTATAAAAAAGTGTCCTCCATTTGAAAATTTTGTCCTACATTTGTCCCAGTTTATTTATTTATGTAATTTTTTTAAAAAAAATATTTAATTATTTATTTTTTGGCTTCAGCCCCCCAGTTGTCTGAGGGACAGCAACCCGGCCCCTGGCTCAAAAAGGTTGCCTACCCCTGCTCTAGGGGCTTCACACAATGCTGTTCTCGACTTGTAATGTTCTTTTTTTTTCCCCCAACACTTCTTCACTCTTATTTTTTTTTCTTAATGTTTAAAGGGGGTGGGGGCGGGGAGAGAAAAGCTATATAGGCCTGTTTCTTGCCAGTGTAAGGAATCTATTTGAAAACAGACAGAGTCCAAATGAACTCAAAGGTAATTACTTCTGGGTAAATAAATCACTGTGAACAATGCGTAGAGTGTTGGAATATGACTCAAGGAGGCCTGGTTTCCTGCTCAGCCATGAAAAACCACTGCCTGACCTTGGACAAGTCACATTCTCTCAGCTTCAGAGGAAAGCAATGGCAAACCTTCTCTGAACACATCCTGGCAATAATCAGTTTGCAGACACATAAGACACATAACAAAATCCAAGCCATTTTGAAGTCACATGGAGACAACTAATAAGCCTAGGATTGCACTGTGGATGCTTGACCATTGAGGGACTTGCTGTGAAATTATCTCTAGGTTTTTGAGCTGTTATAGCTCCAGGTTCAGTCATGCCATAGGAAAGTGTGGAGCAGACCCTACTCCACACTGAGAGTTGAGTTTTTCCAAATTAGGTGTAAATACCTGTGTGCGCATGTGCGTATGTGTGTGCACGTAGTCATTGTTTTACTTATAGTGACCCTAAGGCCACCCTATCATGGGGTTTTCTTGCCAAGATTTCTTTGAAAGAGGTTTGTCATTGTCTCCCTTTGAGGCTGAGACAGTGTGACTTGCTCAAGCTCACCTAGTAGATTTCACAGCCAAGCTGGGAATCGGAACTGGTCTCCAGTATGTGTGTATATGCACACATACCTACATAGATACATATGTATGCATCTATGAAATGTTTCAAGATAAGAGCTTGTGCTACAGTATAACTAAACACCTCTATATTTTTTTTTCTCTTATGTTGAAATGATGAGAAGCTACATTTCCATAGGGCCCTTTTTGCAGGACACATTATAGTGCTATGATTCCAGTTTAATGGCCAGGGCAACATCCTATGGAATTCTGGGATTTGTAGTTGTAGAAGGTCCTCTGCTTTCTGCCAAAGAGTGCTGATGCCTCACAAAAAGTGAGTACCTACAGGATACTGTAGGATGGAGTCGTGACAGTCATAAAATTGCATGTTGTTTTGCTCTGCAGATACACCCTTGGTGCCCTGATACTAATTTGGATTATCTGGTGGAGGGCAGAGTCTGTTCAACTGCAACCTGACCATTATTCCGCAGGTTGTTTTAGGAGCTGGAACAACCATTCTTGCAGGGAAAAGAGGGGATGAGATGGAAAGGACCTTGCCTTCTTCCTTCAGCTCCTGAGTTTGCATTTTCGAGCAAGCAAAGAGGCTTCCAGTCAGTTGGGCCTGACGGTCAGTGCACCAACCAGGAAAAGAGGCATTGCACTGCCACTGCCAAGAAAAGAAAAATGAGGGAGGCTTTCTTTCTTTTTTCTTTTTCTCCTCCTCCCTTTTTCCGGCAAAGGCTGGGCTCCTGTGAAAGAAGGCCGGAAATTGCCTTGTCAGGAGAACTGTGGTTGCTGCAAAGTGTGTGCTGTTCAGCTGCTGCTGCTGCTTCTCTCTTGCTAGCTAAGGTCATATTTCACTTTTGGGCAAGTAAGTGGCTTTTGCTTTCCAACCCAAATAATAATTAGCTGTGTACCAGAGCGTTCTGTTTCAGGAAATCCTCCTGTGGCTGTTTCTTTCCTTTTCTTAGGGGAAAAAAACAACAACAAAACATGCCAGGCCTTTCCTGTAGATCTCATTTTTCAGCCTGGAGACCTCTTTCCCTCCCCCTTTCTTGTCCTCTTTGGTGAGCAATGATGGACTATGACTACCCCTGCATGACTGAATGGGCAAAGAGCATTTTCAGGCCTTAATGCAGCATACTCTGTTTTTTAGAGAGCATACATGCTTGCCAAATTGATTCCCTTGCGTAACCCTGTTATATCTGAAGTATATAATGAAAATAGAGCTTGGAAAAGTTACCAGGTGGGCCACAGCTCCTGGAAATTGCTCCACCGGCATAGCCACTGGTCCTGCTAATCTAAGGATTTTTTTTAGTCTAACAAATAACTTTCCCAAGCTCCAGCATGGGAAACAAGAAGAGATGATTCTCCTCAGCTACCCCTTGCAAAATGGAGAAACTGACTGCTACATCCGAGAGGCAACACTTTATCTTCTCTATGCGTGTGTGAGATTATAGCCAGCCCTCTTTATCCATGGATTCAACCATCCACATCTTGAAAATATTCAAAACAAATCTAAATTCCAAAAAACAAACCTTGATTTTGCCATTTTACATTAATTGTTAACTGCCTTTGAGTGAACCTCAACTCATGGCGACCATATGGATGAGATGTCTTCAAAACTCTGTGTTCTCCAGTGCTTTGCTTAGGTCTGGTAAATTCACACCTGTGACCTTCCTAATTGAGTCTATCCATCTGGCATGTGGTCTTCCTCTCTTTCTACATCACTCCACCTTCCCTAGCATTATTGTCTTTTCTAATGAGTCCTGCCTTCTCATGATGTGGCCAAAGTATGACAGCCTCAGTTTGATCATCTTGGCCTCTAGGGAGAGTTCAGGCTTGAACTGTTCAAAGACCCATTTGTTTGTCTTTTTGGCTGTCCACAGTATCCTCTGCACTCTTCTCCAACATCACATCTCAAATGAATTGATTTTCTTCTTATCTGCTTTCGTCACTGTCCAGCTCTCACATCCATACATGGTGATGGTGAACACAATGGCCATTTTATAGAAGGGAAACCGTTTTATAATACTGTTGTATTTAATTGGGCTTGGGCATCCACAGGGAATCCTGGAGCCAAAAAGCCCACCTTACATGTCCCAGGAGAAGAGAGAAGATGAATAAAAGGTCTCTGATTTAGGAGTCTCAAGGGCTGTCAATTCTTTTTCAGTTTCTTGAAAGAGTATCCAACATTGACCCAACAGGTATTGAGGATTGTTGCCATTGGTCTCCTGCAGGTATGGGATTTACCCCCATCTTGTTCTATGCAGTAGTGGCAAGTGACTCTTATGTTAGTAGGACTTTGAATCTACTTCATATTTTAGTCCAAGCTCTGGAGGAATTATGGAAGGGAAAAGAAAAGAAAAGAAAGTGTGATTTCCTCAAGGTCACTCATTGGGTTTCCATGACTAAGTCAGGATCTGAAACTCACTCTCCAGCGTTCTAGTCCAGCGTTCAAACCACTACAGCACTCTGGCTCTCATTTGGCAGTATGTTAAACCCTAATTATCCATCAGTTTTGACTCTGCTGGCTAACACTTGCAGGCCAATAATACCTGGAAGCTAGAATATTCCTCAGTCCCTGCATTGTTACTTTGTTAGCCTAGTTGTACAATGGGGCTCAAGTACTTGTGTATGTTAGTGACAGATGCTGTAGGCGGAAAAGTAAGAAACAGTGAGCCTAGAGATGGCTTTTGCACTGCAGTTCCTATCATCTCCCTCCATTGGCTACGTTGCCAGGGCTGATGGGAATTGTGAACCAGAAAGCATATGAAATGCCACAGTTGGCCACCCCTCCTGTGGGTGAAGGTGTCCAAAACATGCAGCTAGTTCTGTAAGGTATAATTTCACCTACTTTTGTATCAGTTAAGCCACTGCCCAAGACACAGGAGCCTTGTTGGGATGCCTAGTTGGTAGCCTGTCATATACAGTATGTCTTTCTCATGAAGGATTATTTTTTCCTAGTTGCTGTCAATGAATGCACTTGACAGACTTTCAGATTCTTTCCTTGTCCCACCACTTTCTTGGTGGCTACCCCCAGACTCCATAATTTCTTTCCTAGAGAGGCTACATTGGCATCTTCCTTGCAGTCCTTTCATAGACACATGAAGACCTTTTTGTTTTGCTAGACCTTTGAGAACTTTTGACTGTTGGCACCCAGTTTTGGAATGCCCTCCCCAAGAAGCTCTCCAGAGGCCTCCCATAAATTATTTATGGTGCCAGGTAGAAACCTTGTTCTGATGTAAAGCAGAATATTTGTATGGTTTTAATGGTTTTTTTTTTTACTATGAATTACCCCAAAAGGTTGGTTATTGGGCCAGTATATAAATATTATAAAGAAACAAAATTAAGAGTTATGTGGTTAAGAAGAAATAAACTGGCATGGCGTTATAGCCTTTGGTTACTTGTAAACAGATGTGACAGGAACTTTTAGAAGTAGTTTAGAATTGCAGATTTATCTAACATCTAAATAAATGATTAAGTTTAAAATGACAAGTTACTTACGGCAGTCCTTATTTACATTTATGATTCAAGGGTGAACAAACACTGTCCACGAAACTTCATAAAACAGTTGCTGAAACACCACAGGGCTAAAAATGTCTGCAAAAGCATGGTTTACAACATGTGTTTAAAAATTGATTTAATTGGTGAATTTGCTGTTGGCCTAGGTTTTCCAATCTCTGCCACAAATAATTATAGACACTTGTCTTAGGCGTTGGTTTGATAGGATGGGTTTGCTGGGAAACACATTGGCTTACAGCCAGTATGCAAATATTGACATTCTGTTACTTTGTAGACTCCTATGCAGAAAGGGAATAACTTTGTAGGAGAGTTTGCCAGTGAAGAAGAGTGGCCAAATTAATCCTGATGTGAGTGAAATCTCCTTAGTGAATGTTATTATTATTAACCTTTATTTAGAAAGCGCTGTAAATTTACACAGCACTGTACATACAATCTTTTTAATTGGATGGTGCCCACAAATACCCATAGTATTGTTCTCCTTACATCCATAGTTTGTGGGATGATGATGATGATTATGATGATGATCTTTATTTATACTCTTCTTTTCCCCAAAACTGTGACTCAAGGAAAAAAGAGAAGAGATTTAGAACATAAGCTGTTCCAAGTTGCTTAGTGACTGATTCAGGCTGCAGTCCTAAACATACATGTCAGTAAATTCAATTTAAAATGTGGCATGTAGGATTGCATTATATTAGGACATATGTAGGACTGCACATTAAGTTCATTCTGGAATGGCATCTGCTGTTCATCTGATGGAAGTAGGGCCTTTTTATTGGCATTAAGAAAAAAATAGATTTACATTGTGATTGCATGCACCAGTGGGTCTCAAACGTTTTACCCTTGTGACCTCCTTTATATGTGGATGTTGCACCTGCCCCACCGTAGTATATGGATAAAAATATTTTGTTTGTTTAGTTTGTATTTCATTTGTACCTTCCTATATATATTCACATTTTAACATTTTATAAGGCAATAACATTGTCCAAATTAGAACAGCTTTATTTAAATAAATTCAGTACTTAACACGTGTGTAAATTTTACACATATTGTCTTACACACAGCCACACTGACACAAGTGAGTGTTCATGGATATATACACACTCAGTCATGCTCTTTCATCCTTTATTTCATTTACACATGCTAATGTACTCTCTCGCTCACACAAAAACATGCATTTTCCTGTGTTTATGTATTTACAGATGCATATGCAAGTATGTAAAAAAGGGATGTGTGTGACTGAGTGTGTGTGTGTGTGTGAGAGAGAGAGAGAGAGAGAGAATGCACTTTCTCGGAACTTTAGCCATAAACTATAGTTTTTTCTGGGTTTTTCTGGCTATGTGACCATGGTGCAGTACAGACTGCCCCTTTCCTCACCAGATTGCAGCCAGGGCAGCCTCATCAGCAGCACAGAAGCCCCAATCCGGCACTTTTAAGGTCCATGGAGAAGCAGCAAAATGCCAATTCTCCATGGTCCGAAAAGGGGTGTCCTTGGGGCTTCATGCCCCAGGACACCCCGACAGGTGCATGGGAATGAAGCTTGTGGTGCTGCAACAAAAAGGAGCTGTCTAGAGCACCTCCTTTGTTGTGGTGCCGCAACCAGGAAGTGGCGCTATTATGATGCCACTTCCTGTGTGCCACGTGTGGGCGCTCAGCGGTGGCGCTGGCATCATGGTGGCCCCTGTGTAGATAGAAGGCTGCCATGATGCCAGAGCACTCCCATACTAGGGTTAGGGAGCGTGCGGATAGTGTGCACTCCCTTATTCCTAGTACTGGCGAAAGTACACCGCTTTATGGCGGTCTGTACCATGCCCATGTTCTAGAAGAGTTTATTCCTGACATTTCGGCAGCATCTGTGGCTGGCATCTTCAGAGAAGATGCTGGCGAAACATCAGGAATAAACTCTTCAAGAAAATGGCCACATAGCCCCAAAACCCACAAAAAACTATGGATGCTGGCCATGAAAGCCTTCGACTTAACTACTTATTTCCTTGTGTTTGTATTCTGTACCTTGTGGTCCCATGAGAGACTGACATCCAGATTTGAATAATGATTGTAGTTAACACTGATCTTTAAAATACAGATTTCCTTCCCTTTTTGAAATACAGAATAAGCAAAGGTAGATTATAATGGTGATATGGGGATACATGGGGATGGGCTGGAGAAGAAGTAGATAGGAGAGGAAAGAGTCTTATAACTCTATCCCTCTTGCAAGCTAGACTTAGAAGAGGGGAGTTAATGTAGTTGACCCAATAATTCTGCCAGATGTTTGCATGCAAATTGGGCTTTTGAATTAGGAAGAAAGAAATGCAAAAGAAATCAAAACCTGATTGGTGTTGTGCATGAAACAGTTGTGGATCTCCTTTCACCTGAACAAAAGATTTTCCTGTATTTCTGTCTCAACCTCTTGATGTAACTATTCTGTGTCATTCACATGCAATTATCTATCTTATTGAATTGTTCACCCATCAAATGTTATTTTAGATGTTTAATCAGGAGCCCTTGATCTTCACATGGACAGTTAATTCTGTTTCAACTTTGTTTCAAATTCTTAGTCATCCCATGAATGACTATCAACAAATGAGAGAGTTTGAGTGAATTCTAGGACTGGTGTCCTTGACTAAAATAGGTAAACTACTGAACATGTGAACAAGTGTCTTTACATTTCTAACTCTGTTCAAATATTCTGACAAACTGATTACCTTAGATATTAGTGCATTATTTATTGAGTGCCTGAATTAGTCCATGCGTGCTTGAGAGTTCAGCTATAGAAAGAAGACCAAATGTCATTTTACCTAATTTATTGCTTTGATTACTTCAGAATTACCAGATGTAACTACTTTGCAGTTTGTTGCTTGGATTTTGATTTTTGATTATGCTTATCATGATAACTTCTTGCTCCTGCCTAAGGGTGATTTCTGCTTAGCTAGAGTTCAAAAACAAATGAATGTACAGCTTTTGTTTTTCAGGTTTGTCCTTGGGTAAGGAAAGTGGGAGGGATGTGGTCCAATCCTGTTTGGTCATGAAGCTCTCGGGATGACCTTGGGTCCAGTATAATTTTTCAGTTGCACTTGCCACACAAGAAAGTTTTTGAGTGTAAAGTGAAAAAATTCATGTATCTGAACTCAGGTACTAAAGGCATTTGCCAAATGTAACTCTGTTGTTCATTAACATGCCATGTTATCATGAAGGAATGCAACTTTATGTGATATCAGCAAGCCCTACAAAATGACTATCGAAAGAGGGATTTTTTTTTAAATGTTACTCAAGTGACTGAAGTGTGTTTTTGGTACATTAATATTAGGCTTTTTCTCTTAGGCCTGTTTTAAGCATCCAGAGTTATGTCACTGTATATTTAGATACTTACAGCTCAATGATACCTGTGAATATGTATAGATATGTCATGATGATTTTGCTCAAGAGAAACCTCCTTGTTTATGGTTGTTATTGAGTACCTTCAACTCATTTCTGACTTATAATGAGCCTGTGGTCACCCTATCATAGGGATTTCTTGGAAAGATTTGTTCAGAGGAGTGTTTGTCTTTGCCTCCCTCTGAGGTTGAGAGAGTGTAACTTACCTAAGGTTACCTATTGGGTTTCCATGGCTGAATGGGGATTTGACCTCTGGTCTCTAAATGCATAGTCTACTCTAGAGTAGACTACAGCAGGTGTTGGCTCAAACCACTACACTAGCTGATGGACTTGCACATGCTCTGAATGGGGACTGAAAAGTAGCATTAATTTGATTTGTATCTACCTATTCTAAATTATATATGTGTGTGCGCACGCACACACACACGCACACACACACACACACACACACAGAGTATATATTAAAAAGAAAAGAAATGTGAATCTATTCCAATCATAAAGGATATGCCACCTTCTAGTTGCCTTTGGAAATCAAGGAAGGTGTAGACTATACTTCCTTTTGACAGTTTCTCTTATGTAAAGCTCTCTAAATTGATGCATGTCATCAACTCAGTTTTTATAGAAGTCTTGTGTAAGGGAACAATTGTTGTTTGTTGTTAACTGCCCTCAAGTTGGACTCAACTCATGGCAACCCTATGGGTGAGACATCTCCAAGTTCCCTTACCCTCAACTGCTCTGCTTAGGTCCAGTAGGCTCAGGCCCATGATCTCTCCGATTGAATCTAATCATCTGGCATGTGGCCTTCCTCTTTTTCTGCTTCCCTCTATCTTTTATAGCATTATTGTCTTTTCTAATGAATCATGCCTTCATGTGATGTGCCCAAAGTATGACAGCCTCAGTTTTGTCATCTTTGCTTCCAGGGGAAAGTTCAGGTCTAATCTGTTCTAGGACCCATTTATTTGTCTTTTTGGCTGTCCAGCACCACATCTCAAATGAATTTATTTTCTTTCTGTTGGCTTTCTTCACTGTCCAGTTCTCACATCTGTACATAGTGATGGGGGATACCAATGGGTTGGGTGATTGTAACTTTAGTGCTCAGTTGTATATCTTGTCTAGTTCTTTCATCACTGCCCTTCCCATTCCTAATATTTTCCTGAGTTCTTGACTGCAGTCTCCTTTCTGATCAAAGTTTTATCCAAGGTACAGAAAGTTTTTCACTGTTTTGATTTGCTTATTATCTAGGCTGAATTTATGTAGATTGTTGTCATTTTTTTTGTTTTCTTTATATTCAGCAGTAAGCCTGCCTTTGCACGTTCTTTCTCGACCTTCCTGAGTAAATGTTTCAAGTCTATGATGTAGTACACTTGTAGTATGGAGTCACGATTTTAGATTGTTGACATTCCTTCTTCCTATCTTCACTCCTCTTTCTTCTGAGTCCATACCTGCTCTTCATTTTTCAAAAGTCTTTATTAAATTATTTTAACATATATACAAGCAATGTTGCATAAAACCTGCTCTTCGTATATATTTTCTGCATAAAAGTTGAACAGGTAGGTTGATAGAATACAGCCTTGCCTGACCTCTTTGTCAACTGGTAACTTTCTGTTTCTCCATATTCTGCTCTGACCATATCCTCTTGCCCTAAGTACAGATTTCTCATTAGCACTATAAAAGGTAGTGGAAATCCCATGCTTTTAAGAGTGTCCTATAGCTTTTCATGATCTATGTAGTCAAAGGCTTTGCTATAGTATATAAAGTACTTGGTGATTTATACTAGAATTCCTTGGTTCACTGCATTAACCATCGTATGTTTGCAGTATGATCCCTAGTGCCTCCGCCTTTTCTGAACTATGATTGCATCTCTGGAATTTCTCTCTCCATATATGATTGTAGTCTATGATCCAGAATGTTGTTCATAATTTTGCTTGCATGGGATATTAATGCTGCAGTTCTATAGTTGCTGCAGTCTTTTGTGTCTCCTTTTCTGTGGATGGGTATGTATATTGATCATTTCCATTCTCTTGGACACCTTTTTGTTTTCCATTTTTTACTTTTCACTACAGTTGATTCTGTCTGTGTGGATTATAGCAGCTCTATAGAATATTATCTGTTCCTGGTGACATGTTCTTCCCAATATCTCTTATTACAGCTTCCATATCACTGTCTAGGATTTGAAGTTCATCTGCATATTTTTCTTCATTCCATGTGTTGAAAAAGTTGGTAACTATTTTGTACTAGAAATATATAACAGTGCAATCCTATGCATGTTTCCTCAGAAGTAAATCACACTGAATTAAGTGATCTTTATTTCCCAGTAGGACTGCATAGAATTTCAGCCCAAAAACATTTTTAAATGTCCCTAGATATTTTGAATGGATGAGAGAGGCTTAAATCTCTGTAATGTTTGCTTGACTTTCTACTTTGTTTGGTTGCATTTTCACTTGTATTTTTTCTCCTTGTTTTCTATCTATTTTGGTTTACTAATGTAGCTAATCAGTGTTGCTTTTTGTTTTATATCCCTTCATTCAGAAATAAATAACTGTGGAGCAAAGTTGGAATGTAGGAAAAAGAAGGGTGGGAATCTTATATTTGCGACAGTGGGTTAAATACACCCATTTTATGACCCATTGTTCTACTATGCCTTCATGTTGCCTTGAAAATATAATGTATCCACTGTATGGATACAACAAAATAATGCTTCTCAATTTAAACAGCTTTGAAAACAGCAACACTGAAAAAAGTCTTTCTGGTTTTTTTGTTTGTTTGTTTGGTCACATAATCTTCCATTCATGCAATTGAGAACACACTAAACAAAGTTCCAAGGGATTTGCTCCCAAGACATTGCTGTCTATGAAATACTATGTGTTACGCCTGATTATTAACTAACTTTATCCTAGAGCTGGTATTACTGGGAAGGTTGTGATTTTTCCCTATTTTGATGCTAGGTAATTAAAACAAAAATGGAACACACACACACTGTGTGTGCAGATGTGTAAAGTGCTATAAACATGAAATTATGGGAAAACAAAGTTCAGTCACATGTGAAATGTATATACATCTCTCTTTGGCAGTAGTTCACTTATACTGAGCTATGCTGGTTTTAATTACTCTTCACTTTTTGTATAGCCAACATGCCTATTTAGCTCATTTCATACTCAAGACTGTTAGATCCAACATAATGCCTTCTTGGTTTTCTTCTTTTGTAAACATCACAAAGATAAAAGACTGCCTACAGTCCTAGACACATAAGGAGAAAGTTCCATTGAATTCAGTGGAACTTACTTCTGTGTAGATGTGTAGGATTGTACTATCCACCACAAACATGTTTTTTGCATATGCTTTCTGGACTCAGATCTTGATCTTTGGAATGTCATGTGCTAAGAATACTGTTGTTGAGAGACACATGTTGCGAGTCTGTACTTAACAGCAATTTAATATTTTAACAGAACCTTTGGAGATTATTGCACACGCTTTGTCCCATTTTTTCCCAATGGGATAGACATGCATTTACATGTCAAAGATGAGTTTTATTAAGAGGCACAAGACTCCTATGAAAGTGGAAAAATCAAAAATGAAAAAAAAGCCACTTTTTTTTTACCCGAAGGAACATTTCTCTAGGAATCTCTAGGTCCCACAATGCAACCCTATGGTCAACACCCACCAGAAATGGACCATACAATTGTGCTGGAGGACCTAAAAATGCCTAGGGAAGTGTTCTTTCTAGGAATTTCTAGCTCTTTCAGTGCAACTTCTAGTGAATATTGGTCATAGAGTCACGATGAAGGACTTTTAGAGATTCCCAGAGAAAACATATTAATCAAATCAGTATCCAGAAATTCTACACCAACATTTGCAGCATGGTAAGGTTCTGCTCAAAGGCAGCTAACAACTACAACAAAAGGATATTAATGCACATGCTTTATCCCATCTTTTTCCGGATGGGATAGGCATGTGTTTAAGTGTCAAAGGGCTTGAACAGACAGACCAAAATAAAGCTACTTCAGGTAACTTTGGAAGTATGCTGTTTAAATGACACATGCATCTGTACCTCTTACTTGAAATAAATTGTCCCATGAAATATGTTATGTTCCAGTTATGCAAAGATGGAACAGGCTTTAACTTTGGTGATTTTTGAACGCTTTTTCTGAGAACTTTGGGAAGCTTATTGGGAATCTGCAGTGAGAAGGTTAGGAAAGGCAAACATATTGTATTTAGTGGATTTCTCCATCTGGGTATTGATAGGGGAAGTATGACCCTGTTGGTACTCAGCGGCATTCAATACCATAGACCATGGTATCCTTCTGGAAAGGCTGAGGAAGTTAGGTATTGGGGGCACTGCGCTTCAGTGGTTCCAGTCCTACCTCTTGGGCAGATTCCAGATGGTGATGCTGGGGGACAGCTGCTCTTCTAAAAGAGAGCTGGCATCTGGCGTCCCCCAGGGTGCCATCCTATCCTCCATGCTGTTCAACGTTTACATGAAGCTGCTGGGAGAGATAATCCAGAGACATGGGGTGTGGTGTTATCAGTATGCTGATGACACCCAAATATGTTTCTCTATGTCTCCGACTACTGCAGTGACTAAGGATGGCATCTCTCCTCTGAATGCCTGTCTTGAGTTGGTAATGGGGATGAAGAAAACAAACTCCAGAGAAAACGGAGGTACTCACAATAGGCACCCCTAGTCTGGGGAAGAAAATTTGTCAACCTGTTCTGGATGGGGTCACACTTCCCCTAAAGGATGAAGTTTGCAGTTTGGGAGTACTCCTGGATCTGTCCCTACAGTTGTCAACTTAAGTTGATGCGACGGCCAGGAGTGCTTGGTACCAACTTCGTGTCAGCGCAACTGCTGGGGTCCAACAACCACTGTCAGCAACTCAAACGAGTCCTGGGGTTAAATCAGACCCTTGGAGCAGAGCTGGCAAATTTCCAGAAGCCGAAGCGTGGCTCCAAAGTCCAAGTTGGGATGACAGCAACTGGATGTCTTCCAGGAACTCCAGCAATGCAGGAACCTCCATGGACACACAGCAAACCGATGCTGTAGCTTCTTCTGATAAACCACCAGAGAAACTAAGTCTCCCAAAGTGCTCTTTATTCACAGTGCTATTATACAAAACTAGATCTCTAAAACTCCATACCATACCAATCTAACTCCTTCTACAAACCCACACCACACCCTTGCAACCCCTGGGCTTATATAGTCTCCAGACCATGTGGTCTCCCAAACCCAGTGAGTTCAGGTGTGTAACCATGTCATGTGTCTCCTGTGCAATCTAGACACATGGGCGGGGTACAGACCACCGCTTTGCTGCGGTCTGCCGCCGCCGCCGGTAGGTCCACGGGGGAGCCGGAGCCTTCAGACGGCGCGGCTCCCGCGCGGACCGAAAAAGAAGCTCCAAAATGGAGCTTCTTTTTCAGTCGCATTTGTGACGTAGCGAGGCACCAGGGGCTCAGCGTCCGATACGCAAAGATGGCGCCGGCCATGTAGAAGGGCCGGCGCCATCTTGTACGGACGGAGTAGAAAGCCTCATGGTTTCATCAGCCATGGCTACGTGCACTTGGGCACTGAAGTGTCCTCGAGCCAATGAGCTTCAGCTGAGCTTGATCAGCCTTGCCACTCTGCTGAATGCTCATGGCCAAACACACACACATCAAGCATTTCCCTGTGTGCTGTGTTTTAACCCTTCAAATCCCTGACACTTCGGTTGATATGTCAACTGCTTCCCTACCTAGACCGAAAGGACCTTGAAGCAGTGGTACTTGCACTGGTAATCTCTTTTCTTGATTTCTGTAATGTGCTCTACATGGGGCTACCCTTGTACCAAGTTTGGAAGTTTCAATTAGTTCAAAATATGGCAGCCAGACTGGTCACCATTTCTTCAAGATTTGACCATATAATACCTATCCTAAAAGATCTTCACTGGTTGCTGATTAGCTTCCAGGTGCAATACAAGGTGTTGGTTATTACCTTTAAAGCCCTACATGGCTTGGGCTCGAGTTACTTGCTGGAACACCTCTCCCTACATAATCTGCCCTGCACTCTCAGGACATCTGGGAAGAATTTGCTGGAATTACAAATTACCAGACTACCTTCAATTTCCCAAACAGCGTATACCGCAGCCGCTCCAAAATTGTGGCACAATCTCCCGGATTGGGTTTTTTTTCTTCTTCTACTCTTCTGACCAGTATATATAAAAAGGAAAGTGTGATAGTGTGTGGAAGTGTAATATATGTAATATGTATATGAATATGTTTATGTACATGTTTGAGTGTAATGTTTATTTGTTTTTGGTTTTGTAATATATTTTAACAATAAAAGTTTATTAAAAAAAATTGTGGAACAATCTCCCGGAAGAGATCCGCCTCACTACCTCCTTGGAGGCTTTCAAGAGGGCAGTTAAGACGGATCTCTTCTGGCAAGCTTATCCACCCATCCTCGTATAAGTAACATTGTTCTATCTCCTTGATTAGGATTGGAGTTTTCCCATCACACTGCCACTTTTGATGCTTCGTTTTTAATTGTTAACTATTTATGTATTTTATTTTGGGGATTTTTGTCTGTATTTTTATATTGGCTTGTAATCCTGCCTCGATCCACCAGGGAGAGGTGGGAAAATATAAATAAAATTTTTATTATTATTTATTTTTATTAACAAACTCTTTTATTGCAATGCACTGCTAGTGGGTGTTTGGATGGAATTCTAGGGTTAATGTCTGTGCCCACATCATGACAGTAAAATTAGACTGGTGCTCTAGAACACTCCCCAGCAACATGTAGATTGCAGGAGAAACTCTATAGACAAATTGATGTGTCAGGTGTAGCCTATTGTTTTATTACATGTTGGTCTTGTTAAAAGTCTGATGAAAAAGAAGGGAGACAAATATCTGGTAACTATCCCAGGAGAGAGCCAGGTTCATTTTAGCCTTGCACAGTTCCAAAGTAAATTAATTGCTTCTTTGGTTGTGTTTTTACAGCCATGTGGATTCTTTTGTTCAGTTTAAATAGCATGCAGGGTGTTTTTTAAAAATGTAAATCCTTTTCATACATTACTGCAGTTTGCTTCTTTCATCATTGTCTCAGGGGGAGAAAACTGGCACATTTGTTCAAGACTAAAAAGGGAAGCATGGAGATTCCCATGAGTACAGTTGAGTAACATTTCTGCAAATTGTTGTTCAATGGGCTATCCAAATATTTATTATGCACTGTGGACCTTTGATCACTAATACTAATTTGGAAAACACTTCAGTCCTTTTGGATATTCATAAAGGAAGCAGCTATTGTTGCCTGTGTTTCTAAATACTCTCCTTGGAGATTAATGTTGGTTTGTTTTTTTTTTAAACTAACTGTCTTACTCCAAATATTGTGTTTCTCTGATTTGCACTGTCAGCAATGTGAGATGGACTTATTTGAATTTTACAGTCTATATGCATATTCTGCTGATAGATTTTTCTGCAATTCATTTCAAAAACTAAATAATCCTAGGGTTTTATTCTCCTGCTAGTTATGTCAGTGCTTTCTGTGTCTAAATGTAGTTGTGATTGTGAAGTTTTGCTAGTGCAGGTTGAATATCCCTTCTCTGGAATTTCAAAATCCAAAATATTCCAAAATCCACAATGGTCCACATGGTAGATGAGATAGTGAAACCTTTGCTTTCTTATGGTTTGATGTATACAAACTTAGTTTCATGCACAAAATTATTAAAAATGTTGTGTATAAAATTACTGGTACCTTCAGGATATGTATATAAGGTGTTTACAAAACATAAATGCATTTCATTTTTACACTTGGGTCCTATCTCAAAGATATCTACTATGTATATGTAAATATTCCTAAATTTGAAAAACTCAGAAATCTAAAACACTTCTGTTCCCAAGCATTTTTGGATAAGGAAGACTCAACCTATATGGAGATCTGGACACTTATGCATTTGGCCAGATGGAAAGAAAGGCTTTATTGAATAGTTTTGAATTGGCATAGTATCTGGCAGATGAACAAGTGTGATCTCCATCTCGCTTCATATTCATCTGTTCCTGTCTTGATGTTAGACATGTATAGACAGCTAGCTAAGGAATGTTCTAGGATTCTTTAACCTTAGTAATTGCCTTACTAGGAAGAGTACTACTATTACTAGAAGAGCCCTCCCTCCATTCACCATCACCCAGAGGGAGAGAAGGGCTGGCTAACACCATCAGACCTTGCCTGAAAAGAAGAAGCCCCTCCCTCCATCCACCATCATTCAGAGGGAGAGAAAAGCAGGTCAGCTCCATCGGGTCTAGCCACAATAAGAAGAAGGGCTCTCCCTCCAGTCCATCTGCCATGGTCCAGGCCTCAGAGAGAAAGAAGATCTGCTGGACTTTTCCCTTTCCTCACTGCCATTCCCTTCTCCATTTGTGTCTTGTCTTTTTAGATTGTAAATGTGAGAGCAGGGAAATGTCTAATTTAAAAAAAAATGTAAGAAACTCTGATAGCCTTTTGGCTGAAAAGCAGGGTATAAATAAATTATTATTATTATTATTATTATTATTATTATTATTATTATTATTATTACTGCAGTTCATCCTGTTGCCATATAGATTAGAGTCCTGAGTTCTCTTGTTCTTTCAGGCTGCATCCGTACGGCAGAAATAATCCAGTTTGATACTGAATTATCTGTCATGGCTCAGTGTTATGGAATTCTGGGGTTTGTAGTTTTGTGAGACATTTAGCTTTCTCTTTCAGAGAGCTCTGGTGTCACAACAAACTACAATTACCAGAATGCTATAGTTTTTTAGCTATGGCAGTTAAAGTGGTGTGAAACTGGATTATTTCTGCAGTGTGGATGTAGCCTTAGTCAGTTTGCCTTTATCTGACTTTGGTAGTATTCTTTCAAACATTTACATTTTCTGGTATAAGTCTGTTGACAATGTATCCTCTAGCAGAATTATATTGGGACTTCAGTTCTATGACATGGGCGGGAACCAAACTGGAGATTTCAGTGTTGTGGGTTGATCCAGATGTCATGTAGGTGAAATCCCAGATGTATTATATTGTAATAATTCTTTTAGCATCAAACAATGTTTTTGTAAGAAAACTGGATTGAGTTACAGAAGTATTTTGCTTTGGACAACTCAGAAAGCCCTTCTTAGAAGTTTTGCCAAGGAATAATAAATGAAGGTATAATATTTTAAAATAATTTGCTTAGGTCCCATTATTCAGGAAAAAAAACCTATGTCAAGAGTTGTTGGAGACATCAATAAATTGAATTATTTATCTTTATATGTCAGATTGTTAGATGAAGAGTTAGGTAGGTGTAATGCAACACAGTTGGGGGATTGTGTAAATGCAAAACACTGAGACACCATTGCTTTGACATAGAGGACTTTTGTCACGCATCAAAGAGGACCTTATTGGGGTAGACGTTTTTACTTTGCACCATCATAAATGACTTATGAATTAAATGAAAGTCTGAGAGTCTGTATCTCAGAGATGTAGTATAAAAGTTCTACATGATGAACTATGCTGTATCTCTGCTCTCACTCCCCCAAACTCTTCTGTTTTAGCTGCAGGAGACCTCCTCCTCTTTAGCCATATAGTATTCAGTGGAGAGCAGGAAGCACTGGAGAAATGTCTATGTCCTTATGTTTTCCAGGTCTCAGTGGAGGATGTCAGTTGTTCTGCATTTGGATGCTAGAGAGAAGATGTTTCTCTGTAATGCTTCTTTCTCTTCATTAGTCACCGGGGGGGGGGGGGGGGGGGGGGACAGACCACACACCATGGCCCCAATCCACCTTTTTGCCAGCCCAAAAAGAAGTGGCAAATAGTGATTCCTTTTTGCACCAGCAAAAATCTGGCTTTTCTGCACTGCTGCAGATGGAAGCTGGTTTTCAGGTGCTCTGGTGGCATGCAGCAAATATATGCCAGCTGGGTGGCAAATAGCTGGCTTCCGGGTGGCTTCAGAGCATGAATCATCAGCGCTCTGAAGCTGCCCAAATGGCAGTGCAAAGGGGCGATCTGTTTCACCCCCAAATGCCAAGGAGAGGGGGTTTCTACAGATAAATTGTGAGGTTTTTTTCCTGGAGGGGGGTTTTGGTCATTACATGAGGTCATTAGAGAGTTGTAACCTCCACAATGATAAAAAAGTGACTTATAGCAGCATAAGCTGAATTTGTTTTTTATTTGTTTTTTGTGTGCCTTCATATTGTTTCCAACTTATGGCAACCCTAAGGTAACACTATCATGGGGTTTCTTGGCAAGATTTTTTCAGAGGTTTGCCATTGTCTTCCCCTGATGCTAAGAGAGTGTGACTTGCCCCAGGTCACCCAGTCAGTTTCTATGACCAAGCTGGGAATCAAACTCTGGTCTCTAAAGTCACAGTCCAACACTCAAACCACTATGCCACACTTGCTGTCAGGTTCAAGTAACTTCAACCTTTATCTGAATAAAGAATATTTTTAAAAATCAATTTTCTCTTTCTCTGTCTTCCAAAGGTTTGTTCAAAATGCAAAGCAAGAACCTGGAAACAGTAAATTACTACGTTGGAATTGATGTTGGCACAGCAAGCGTCCGTGCAGCTTTGGTAGACCAGTCTGGGACAGTCGTGGCTTATGCAGACCAGCCAATTCAAATTTGGGCACCACATCCAGACCACTATGAGCAATCCTCTGATGACATTTGGGCTGCGTGTTGTATAGTCACAAAGGTACAGACATAGACATTCCCGGCAAATTGTATGTCACATTCTGTGAGGCACCTTGTCTAATGAGATTGGACAACTCTTTGCTCCTTTTGTCATGTCAAGCTGTTTTCTCTCATACCAAAAATAAAAGATTCAAGGGGGAGCTGAGATAACTAGTGACATTTACTAGTGACAAGAGCCAACCTCTTGTCTACTTCTAATCTCTGAAAACCTAGGCTTCCAGATGCATCCCTGTAAAGGGCATATTGTTAGGTTCAAAGTTTAACAGCAGCTTCTGATATGTATGCCATATACCAATCTCAGTTCCATGTCTTTTTCATATGTATGTCTGCTGCTTCCAGATGCCTTTCTGTCATTTACAGGCTTTTTCCATTGTGTTCCTTCTCAAATAGAATATAACAAAATCACACTGCAAACCTTTAATGGATGTGGCTTGTATCTCCTTTTTATCCAGAACACAGAATGGACAAGAATGCTTCAGTTTTAAAATTCAGGAATATATAATGTGCGAGAAGGGTGAAAAATCCCTATAATAAGTTCATAAGTCAGAAACGACTTGAAGGTGCACAACAACAACAAAGGCTGCTGTGTCTTTTCACTGGGAGAAAATGATAAAATCTTTTGGTTGTAGTAAAAACCAGAAACAAAATATTGATTATCTGTTTTTTTACACTCCTCAGAAAAATAAATGCAAGCACCTGCTCATGTTGTGAAGTCGAAGGCTTTCATGGCCGGCATCCATAGGTTTTTGTGGGCTTTTGGGGCTATGATGTCAGGAATAAACTCTTCTAGAACATGGCCACAAAACCAAAAAAAAACCCCACAAAAAACTGCTCATGATATTTTGTTTTTAACAAATACTAGAGTGCCCCTCTTTGTTTTGCATATGAGGCATATAAAGAGGCCCAAAGTATTGTGTTCTAGTCTAAATTCTATAGGAGAAAACCTCTGTGTTCCAAATCACAGAAAAATTAAGAGCACTCTTCACTAAAAGAGCATTAATTTAAAACTGATAACTATAATGTTAAATCTTTTAAACTTTGGTGCTATCACTAATTATTTTATAAAATATCTTTCCAGGCTGAGAAGGGGGTTCTCTTTACAAGATAAGTGAAAACTGACCAATAGTATTGCATGTGAAATAAAAAGGTATTGCTCTGCTCTGTCTCCTGTGTTTTATTAGTTAATCAAGAACTACTCTTTGGATCTCTGTATGGATTTCCTGACCTTGGCTGGCAGTAAGCATCAGGACAGGGAGCCCTTTAACACTTACAAAAAGCTCTGGGCTTAGACAGCTCAATGTTCAGAGGCTGGCTCTCTTTAAATATTTATTAGATGCCTGGTAATTTGTAGTTGGTCAGTTCACTGTTCTCTTGTTAATGATCAATCTTTTCAAACATTAACGAGCCATGCTGTACAGTGAGTGTTCTGGAGGAGACAGAGCAATATGGGTTGGGCCCAGAGCAATTGCTGTTTGGATAATGAAATAGAATATTCTTCTTCATCTCACATTCAACTTCCGCCTCTCCTCCTCCCCAAGTCATTTTTATTTAGGTTTTCTAACATACCCATGCAGTAGGGGCTAAGGCCAATTGTTAGCATCTGAGCAGACCTACTGAATCAATGGGTTTTTTGTAAGTATTAACTTAAATTCCCATTGATTTAATGGATCTAGTCCAAATTGGATTTTGCCTTAGGTGGTTGTGTAAAATAATGATGTATGTGAAACCAGTACTGCTCAGAATGGTGGCTATCATTTTGAAAGCATTTCAAAAGAACACACAAAAGAAATGTGTTGATGTGTCATTATTTTCAGGAAAACAGCAAAATAGATAGTATCTGTTAAAAATGCCAAAGAGCTCCATTGGGTTCACTGGGAATTACTTCCAAGTAATACTTTATGTTGAAAATCCTGTGTGACAAAGCTGCTGGTTTACAAAACTGTTTCACAAAACCATTTCTGTTTCAATTTGACATTTTAAAAACCATCATGGCTAGCAGGAAAACTATTAGGCTGAATCCACATGTCCACCAGAGGTTATGTTTGTTGCTATCCCCTATAACTGAGGTTTGCAATGCATGGGGAAGAGGGAGGTTTGGTTTTTTTTTTCCATAGTGGGTGGAGTACAATTAATGTGTAGCCCACATTGTGTCTCACTGGTCTCCATGAGCTAACGAATGACTTGCTACATTCAACAAGTTAAATTGAATTAATATGAATTGACAGTGTCTATGTGTATTTGTCAGAATATATAGTAGGTTTTGTGGCTGATCTTGATTTTTTTGGTATTATGAACAAACTTGAAGATCATTTATAGAAAGATAGAATATTGACAAGAATGGATATTTATGGCAGTATTAAAAATTAAAAATAACCATGATGATGCTAAGGAGGAACAATGAGTTCACTATATTTAGTTCATAAATTCTCGTTGTTCCTACTTAGCATCACCATTATTATTTTTAATTTTAATACTGCCTTAAATATCAATTCTTGTCAAAGTAATATTCCATCTTTCTAATATTTATAGTTTTGTGTGTGTGTGTGTGTGTGTGTGTGTGTGTTTTCAGGCTATAAGGCCGTGTTCTAGAAGAGTTTTTTCCTGATGTTTCACCAGCAGCTGTGGCTGGCATCTTCAGAGAATGCTGGCATGGAAGAGAGTGGGGTATACATACTGTTGATTAGAAGAAGGGATTTAAATGCTAACCTGCTGGTGGAACATTAGGAATAAACTCTTCTAGATTTCTAGAACACAGCCTCACAGCCTGGAAAACCCACAAAAAACTATGGATGCCAGCCACGAAAGCCTTCGACTTCACATTTCTAATATTTATTTCAAAGACCCAGTATGGTGTAGTGGTTTGAGTGTTGATCTAAGACTTTGGAGACCAGGGTTCCTTTTCCCACTGACCTTGAGCAAGTCACATGCTGTCAGCCTCAAGGAAAGGCTCTGGAAAACCTCTTCTGAACAAATCTTGTCATGAAAATGCCATGATAAGTTCATCTAAGAGGCCCATTAAGTCAGAAGCTACTTGAAGGCACACAACAACTTATTTATTTATTAAGTTATCTTCAATGACATTCTGAGAACAGGAGTGAATAAGTTCTACTGTTTTCTGTCAGGATTCAGTCATATGTCAGATTCTATCCATTACTAGTCACTATAAGTGTAACAATATTTTGTTTGCAAAAGTAGAAATTTAGTAGATAGTGAGATAGCAGGTAATTATTCTCTGTATATTTATGAAAAGCTATTGGATAGAATCCTGAGTGACTTAAGAATGCTGAAGCTGACTGAAATTGTAATCCATGTTAAGTTTCAAACAGCATCTTGTTGAGCCATAATGCTAACAAAGCAGTTGGGCCATAATGCTAGCACAACAGTTACCCAGCACCTCCTCATGCAGCTAGCTCACCCAGTAGCACAACAGGCACTATTCCAGTTCTCCTCCTTCCAGCTGCATTATTTCTGACTATCCAGTGACTATCCAGTGACTAGTCCAGTAACTATGAGTTATAAGGTCCTCTTTTAGTTTCAGTAGGAATAGTTGGTTGAAGAAATTGGTGTTAGTCAGTTCTTTCTTCATTTTTACTGTTTCTGACCCACATAACCAAAATAACCACTGTATGGTTGTAGAGTTCAGTGGAAGACCCCCTCAGTCAGATTCTGTGCCATTGCTAGAATGGCTGACTTCAAGATGGCTGTGCATGTAGCATATTTTTCCACTATGCAAGCTCTCAGTAGGACACCTGCCTGAGGCTGAAGTTCTATATACACCTCTCTGGGAGAAAGTCCCACTACATCTGTCTTCAGTATTCATGTATAGGATCACACTATTTGCTATACATTATAACAATAGAAGAAATGCTTGTGAACATCCCCTAAAGTCATATTTCACAAATAATAATGGTAATAGTAGGCTTTTATAGCACTTTAGAATGCTTAAAACATATCATATTTATGACACCAGAACTCTTCACAATAGCTTAGCTAAGTAATATTGTTTGAAAATGCAGTTGGGGAGCTGGGAATGAGTTACAGCGACTGCCTGCTGAGTTTTATGACTAAGATGACATCTCAATCTGGGCACTTTTTGATTTACAGACTAACATTTTTGATTTGCTTTTCAATATGTACAGGATATATTTTAAAAAATAAAGCCTCAATGTTGTCCTAAAATAGAAAGAAATGAGGTAATTTTGTGTTCACTGCCTGATGCATAAGCACCACTCTGGCAGAAAAGAGTGCTGGGCTATATCCTCTCTGGTATTTCAAAGTATGTTATGATCTGCTAAGAGTAGAGGCTGTAATCTGAGATATCAGATAAGTTCAGCTGAATCACATATAGTCACAATGTTTGTGTCAAAAAAAAAAACAACAAACTTTCTGGGACTGCAACTGTCTGAGCACCAATGTTATATTATGTCAGTAACAACCCTTTTCTGTTGCTTTTTGTAATGAACCACTACACATGACTATAGCACATGTTTATGAACTCTTGCTCAGGAATTAATTATCTACGAGATCTACTCCCATTTAAGCATGCACAGGATGGCTTCCATTTTAAAAAGTGCCCCAAATGACATTTTGGAATCCATGCATTGCTCAAGGTGGCAAGAAGAAAGGAGACTAACATGATGCTCATGTGCTTTGCCCGTGTTATAACCAAAATGAAATAGGTCACTTCTCCATACACTTCACACTCTTCTTTCCTTGTAATCTATTGTTGGTCTTAACAGGCCCTGAGCAGGTGAGCCAGGAAAGCACTGGCTGAGCGCAGGCTATTCTGGCTAAGATGCTCACTCAGGTTGCTCTCTGGGCTGGCGCAGGGATGGGCAGACCCGCTACTGATATGCATGCTGTACTTTTCTGTGCCATTGCTCATCCTACTGAGAAGCTCCCTGTCACCACATCAGATGCAGAAATAGTGCACCCTTCCTGATAGCAGTGATGGTGCAGAAAGGTAAGGTCCATGTGGGGAGTGTTTGAACAGCTGGGGTTTGTTGCAGGCTTTCTAGGAAGTTCTGCAGCAAACCAGAAATCATTGTGACATGTGTTAAGAGCTATTTACCCTGAGATCAGGCTGGATCCACAGGATCCATGTCTAGTGTGCCAGGATCCTGCCTAATCCTGGCTCTGGAGTTTTGGCCCTGTTGTTCAGACAGGATGACACAAGGCTGGGAGGAACACAGGCTTTTTAACCCATATGGATAGTGTCACAGTGAACTTCCTAATTTATTTATTTTTAATTTAATTCCTATTGGACTTGTGGGATATTATCAGATCCTGTGTGTTTCTGTGGAAACACAGAAACACACCAAGCTTGTGCTAAAGGATAGAAAGCAATATCCTTAGTAGACATTTCCATGGGTGGATTTTCACAAGTGAGCTATTTAAGAAGAGGTAGGCTTTTTTAAACAAACAAACAAACAAACACACAAACAAAAAACAAAAACATTTTGCCTGTAGGTGGTTGGCCAGAATTTGGCATCTCCAGTTAAAAAGATCTTGGGTAGTACTTCTGTTTCTTCTGTTTAAAATATTAGAACCTAGTTTCCTGGTGAAATTTAATTCTCCTTCTTACATCCCTTTTCTTAATAGCTGTTAAAGGAAATTTATAGTTACATTTTCTTTGGGCAAGTACAGTAGGGAACAATTTAGTTGATGACATTTAAAATTCATTGAAGTTGTCTGAACAAGGACTTCTGAAAATTAGGTTACTCATAAGAGCACTCCTATTAATGTCTACTCTGAAGCAAGCTTGATTGAATTCAGTGGGACTTACTTCCAGGTAAATCAGTATAGAATTGTGACTTAACATATTGTATTTTAACAGCCTGGGTTACAGTTCAAACTTTAACAAATTTTTGAAATGTTATCTTCCCTTTTAGGTTTTAACTGCTGAGTGGTTCTGATTTCTAGTCGCAGTTAGCATAAACCTTAATTGCTAAATATTAAACCAACAGTTATGTAAATCCCATGGATTAATGGGTCTACTCTAGTTGGGTCTATCAATTGAATGTTAATACTGTTAAGCACTAACTTTATTGTCATGATGCACTTGCTTTTCAAATGGGAATTTGTTAAAGGTATGTGGTGAAGAGGTTAAAACAATTGCTTGCCTTCAGGTTTGCCACAATAAAAAAAAACATTCATTGCTTTGTCCATGCTCTTCTTATCCAGGCCTTATTTCTGTTGATGCTTAAAATGTCATCATCTTAATTATCATCTCAATTTCAAACGCTCAAAACTACCCACTGAAGATTGTGGACACCTTGTATGCATTTATTTGCAAGGCCACAAAAATTATCTGGCTAACTTTGCCAAGGAAAATTGCCTATCTGAGACTGAGTTGAGAGAAAGGCATTTAGAACTCTCAGTCAGAGAGCTCTTAGTGAACTACAAGTCCCAACATGCCACAGAAAGCAGTCATAGAAATAAAAGTGGAATAATAGTGCTATAACAATGTAGTGTGGTATTGTCCTCAGAGAGCTGTGTTAATCAAAGTAGACAATGCAAGCCAAGATGGAGCAATGATTTAAATGGTGTTAGGTATGCTGCATGACTTTGCAGAAGCTTTTCTGTTCATACCTACATGAGAAGTGCTTAAGGAAAGAAAATCTTGTTCTAAAAGTGCACCATTGTACTACTATCCAAGGTGCTTCTTTGTAAGCCTCTTTAAATATTCATATTTGTTGTTGTTGTTGTGCCACTATGTAATTTTGAATATATATCCTTTTTCATATTCTGCAGAAGGTTATTCAAGGGATAGATATTTCCCAGATTCGAGGACTTGGATTCGATGCTACCTGCTCCCTTGTTGTCTTAGATAGCCATTTCCAACCCTTGGCAGTTAACACTGAAGGTGAGACCTTTAACCAGAAGATGATATCCAGTGTTAAATAGAAAAAAGTAGCTTAAAAATAATATGCATAATGCAGAGATAAAATTAAAATGGGGATAGCTTCCACCAGAAAGGTAGAACTAACATGCAGTTCTTCAGGATATATCCTACATTAGTCCACGTACGTCCAGAAATACAGTTAGTTCATTCATCCTTTGAGCCACAATTGCCAGATTTTGACTATGGGTGAGTTTGGAGAAACTTCCAGATGTGAAACATGTATAGGAATAGTGAGTTTGAAGAAACTTGCACAAATGAAGCATACATAGGAATGAGAATTCAAAGACATAGCCATGTTAGTCTGGAAAATCAGTATGTAAAGAGATCTTGCAACACCTTTAAGACTAACTGAATGTTGTTGTTGTGTTGTTGTTGTTTATTGTATTTATACTTCAGAAATGCACTCTGAGAAGCTTACAATTTGTTAGACAGTTACTTGCCCTCAGGCTTACAATCTAAAAGGAGAAGGGAATGGCAGTGGGGAAGAGGATCAAGTCCAGCAGTTCTTCTCTCCCTCTTAGACCATGTCAGTGGTATTTGGAATGGAGGGAGGGCCCTTCTTCTATCTCTGGGATAGGCCTAGTGAAGCTGTGCCTGCCCTTTCTCCCCGTCTGAGGCCAGGGCCATGGCAGATGGTATTTCGAAATGCATCTGAGAAAGTAGGCTCAAATCTATGAAAGCATATGCTACAAACTTCTATCTTTCAATTAGTCTCAAAGGTACTACAAGATCCCTTGACATATATATGACTCATGAGAGAGTGGCTGCTTAAAGATAAGGAGATTAGATGCCAGGATGAGACACTTAAACCAACCACTTTGTTCTTAATTATTTGTTTATAATCCCACATTAGTTCTGTCTCACTCAGACTCTGTTCAAGAAAGTTGTACAACTAGACTAGAATTTTGGCAGGATCCCTCCCCATGTCCTCTGGCTCAAGGGGCATGCCTCCTGCTTTGCTATTCAGTAATTTGCCAGAGTAATTGCTTCAATGAACTCTAGGGTTGAGAAAAGTGATAGCAAATCCGTTTGTTCTACTTTCCCCCCAATTATTTGTATCCCAAAGAACTGTCGGGAGGGGAGCTGTGGGTTGGATATTTTGGGCTACAAAGTATTTTTAACAGCACCTTTTCCACTAAAGGTTGAAAGCTAATGGAGCATATTACTCCCTACTAACAATTTTTGAACACACCAGATGATGAATGAAAGTTCTCTAAGGTGCTGTTCTGAAGCTTATTTAAACAGCAATTGAACGCATCATGCTAAATAGCTGCCCTTAGTTCCAAGTCCATGACTGATTCCATTTAGTTGAAATAACATTCATGGTTCTGTTCCTTGGTGTTTGGCCCAAAATATGAAGAGCTTGTCTCAAGGACTTCCATCTGATGGCAAATGATTATTCATTGAAACTGCATGTGTTACACTTGACAGGGGGGAATAGCTTGGCTTGTGCCAGCATATTTCCAGCAATTGGCTAGTCGTCATCAGGTGGCACAGTATCCTGATATCTCTCACTTCAAGGGATGCTGAAGTCTAGACAAAAGTTCTTCTTAGTCCTGCAGTGAAGCCAAGGTTGTCAGAGCCTTCAGTACAAATGCATGCCATCATTACCACCAGAGACTCGGTTGCTACTGTCTTTGGCTTTTGCCTCAGAGCCAAAGTTGTTCCTTACGTTTGTGACAGAAGATCATCCCAGAACAGTACTCATTCAGTGCATGGTTTTAGATTTTCTTTCTTCTCCTAGACATATTGCATGTATCTCATGACTATCTTGTCCCCTCCTTGAGATAATAGAATTATGGAATCATAGAGTTGGAAGCGATCACAAGGGACATCCTGTCCAACCCCTTGCCATGCAGGAACACACAGTCAAAGCACCCCTGACAGATGGCCATCCAGCCTCTGTTTAAAACACTCTCAAAGAAGGAGATCCCACCACACTTTGTGGGAGTGTGTTCCACTGTTGAACAATTCTTACTGTCAGGAAGTTCTTCCTAATGTTGAAGTGGAGTGTCTTTTCCTATAGTTTGCATCTATTGTTCCAGGTCCTATTCTCTGGAGCAGCAGAAAACAAGCTTGCCCTAGCCTTAGTATGACACCCCTTCAAATACTTAAATGGGGGTATCACATCACTTCTTAACCTTCTTTTCTCCAAGCTGAACATATCCAGCACCCTAAATCTCTCCTCATAAGGCATGGTTTCCAGACCCTTCACCATTTTGGTTGCCCTCCTTGGACACACTGCAGCTCAACATCCTTTTTGAATTGTGGTGCCCAGAACTGGACACATTATTGCAGGTGAGGTATGACCAAAGCAGAATAGAGTGGCACTTTTACTTCCCTTGATCTAGGCACTATAGTTCCATTGATTCAGCCTAGAATCACATTGACTTTTTAAACTGCTGCATCACACGATTGGCTCATGTTCAACTTGTGGTCTACTAGGACTCCTAGATCCCTTTCACATGTAGTCTTGTTAACCCAGGTGTCCCCATACTATATCTATGTATTTCATTTTTCTGCCTATGTGCAGTACCTTACATTTCTCTGTTCTAAAATTCATTTTGTTAGTTTTGGCCCAGTTTTCTAATCTATTCAGGCCATTTTGAATTTTGATCCTCTCCCCTTAGTTATTAGCCACTCTTCCTAATTTCATCCCATCTGCAGTTTTGATAAGCATGCCCTGTATTCTTTCATCCAAGTCATTGATAAAGGAGTTGAATAGCCCTAGGACCAGGACAGAACCCTGTGGCACCTCATTGGTCACTTCTCTCCAAGATGCAAAGGAGTGATTGCTGAGCACCCTTTGGGTTCGGCTGGTCAACTAATTACAAATCCACCTAATAGTTGCATTGTCTAGGCCACATTTTATTAGCTTGTTTGCAAGAATTTCATGGGGGGCCTTACCAAAGGCCTTACTGAAATCATGATATGCTATATCCACATTGTTCCCTTCATCTACCTAATTTGATAAAGAATATATATCAGGCTAATCTGGCATGACTTGTTTCTCAGAAACCCATGTTGACTTTTTGTGATTATGGCATTCCCTTCTAAATGTTCACAGACTCTCAGTTTAATGATCTGCTCTGTTTTATTTTGCTTCCTAAGCAGTTTTGGGTTTTTTCACCCAGTGGATAAAGGATCAAGGGATTCTTTAACTTTCATTCTCCTCTTGCCCCACCGATTCATTCATGGAACCAGTGACCTGACATTTCATTTTTCCTTAAGGTGGCATCACCTTTCACTTTGGTCAAGATGTTAAACTCCTTTGTTCTGTTCCTGAACCTATCAATATGGTTTAGAGTTCTCCATTTCATTCTTTGCATGGTTTCAAAGCATTGGTTTTCTACTGAGTCAGAAGTGTGAACTTTAGAGGCAGCCCAAGGCTATTGCTCTGCTACTAGGGACCAGCAGTTTCCACTCAGTGTGTCTTTGTACAAGGTCTCCTGAACCAGTCCCAGTGACAGTGTGAGCTCACTCCTCCAGAGCCATTGTAAGATACTGTATAGTGTTCCCTTTTGGAAAATTAGACCTCTTCAGAGCATGATCACTACATGATTACTGCCTTCAACATTCATTTGCAACTATTGACTAAATGTCATGCCCAAGGCTAAAATTTCTTTTGAAAGAGTTATTTCCAGTTCTTTGGCTTGTTACCAATACCTCCAGCTGTGGTAGGTAAGTTTGCTAATCTTTTCCCACAGAGGCAACAAGGAAAAAAGACAGAATGTTTACTGGTAACTGTGGTTCTCCAAGTGTTCATCTGTGCAGTGCTATCGAGTCTTGTGTCCTCATGTCTAATGTTGCTGTGCATCTGTTTCCCACTTCACATCTGTTTCTATAGTTGTTGGGTCAGTCAGAAGATGGAACTAAGGGGACACTGAGAGCTCTTTCCCTTCCACAAAATTCTAGTCTAATTGTAGAAGTTTTCTGAATGGAGCTCTGTACAGGTGCTGAGCTAATATGTGTGACGGTACACATGACCACTTGAAGAACCACAGACACAGGAGGGTGACCTGTCTTCCCTAAACTAAGAAGACCATGGCCTCATATTTTCTCTGATGGGAAATCACTAGAGAACTTCATGTAGAATGAGCTCCATGCTGGTAGAAAGGCATGGTACTAAATAAATTGGGCCAGGAAGGGGGTTTCAATTGAACAAGAATAATTGTAATGTTGGTCTTGTTTTTCTAAGGAAAATGCAACAGAAACATCATCATGTGGATGGACCATCGTGCAGCTGATCAAGTAGCACACATCAATGAGACAAAGCACAACGTCTTGCATTTTGTTGGAGGAGCAATGTCAGTTGAGATGCAGCCACCTAAATTGCTGTGGTTGAAAGAAGTGAGTATGTCTTTAAAAAGCAACATAATTATGGTTGCCTGCCAATAACCTTTGATTCTTCTAATACACTCTTTCCCAATCCTCCACATGTGTTCTACTCCCATCATCTCCATCCATCATGTTGTCTCATTATGCTGGGTGTTGCAATCCAGCAAAATTGGAGGGCACCAGATTCAATATACTAATGTAAACTTACATTTAGTGATGATCAAACATCCTAAACACACTGAACTATTTCCACAAATGAGAAAGAAGGCATCCGTACCCTCTACAACTGTAACAACAAAGAACAGTGAATCCTTTGAACAATCTTCTGAGGATTTCTTTTTTTTTACATTAGCTATTTCTAAGTAGTTAAATTTCTAATGTGATTGTTCTTGTAGTTGCTGGGTTTTGTGTAAGCCTTTGTTCTCTGTTGGAGAGCATGGCATCTTGCATATTTGGCTTTAGGAAAATAAAATCAAGCCTCCATAATTTGCTAACTACAGAAAATTTTCATATCCAAGCACAAATGTGTCTGGAGGGCATAGTATGGTTAATGTTCACCAGCTTTTTCAGCCTAGTACACTGGAGAGCAATATGACCTGTTTTGTGTCCCAGTGTATGTGTCTATGTGTGTGTTTTACCCACCTCAGAGTTTGCAATGAGGTTTCTTAGTAATTCATTCTGACGGTGCCTTGGTGGCCTAACAGAGTGCAACAAGGGGGAGAGCCTGTGCTCCATGGACAACCCACTTTATTATCTTTCCCATGGTGTTCTTCTTCTCCTTTTCTGTTCTGCTATTGTGTGATTGTATAAAGTTTTCATGATAACACGGGGAAAAGAACAGTAAAAAATAGCACTAGCTTTTACTCTATAGTGCATAATAATTGGGAACCATTGGGCATTAAAACTCTTCTGCAAACACATATCCTCAGAGACAGGCAGTAATTATACTGGTAAGCATGAACTTATGCAGCACCTGTATTTAAGGATCTACCCACCTGCAGGGACGTAGCTAGGATTTTAGGAAGAGGGGGTCCAGACTAAGTGCCATCATTATAATGGGGCTTGAGTGCGGCGGCGCAGCAGCACACACCATTCATTTTTCTAATGGAAGGGGAGGGTCCGGACCCCCAGAACACCCCCCCCCCCCCGGCTACGTCCCTGCCACCTGAAGAAGAACTCTATGGAGCTGAACAAGATCATTAAAGGTATAGGAATACACCAACTTCCTTATAAGGAAGATATGAGAATTTCGACCTAAATCTAATTGTTAGACCCAACTAAAGTTGGTCCGTTGATTCAATGGAAGCTTAGTAAATCAACGATTATGTTAGTTTCATTTATTCAAAGGTTGGAGAGTAAAAATGGATTTAGGCTTTTTTTACATGGGCTAAAAAAGAGACGGTCATGGCCATAATATGGAATATAAATAATGACACAGAGAGTTCTTTCGTTCGTTCGTTCGTTCGTTCTTTCTTTCTTAGACTAGGTATTGGGGGTAATCCAGTGAAAGCAATTCAATCAATAGGCAAGGACCTCAGAAATGTTTTTAAGAAAGGAGAGGGCTCAACATTGGTAGGCCTATTACAGTGGACCCTTGTTATACGCTGGGGTTTGGTTCCAAGATCCCCATGTATAACAAAATCCGTGTATGCTCAAGTCCCATTAAATGTAATGGCATAGCAAAATGGTGTCCCTTATAAAAAATGGAAAATCAAGGTAACTTTATACTTTTTTGGAACATTTTCGAACCGTGTATGCTTGAATCCGTGTATAAAAAATCCGTGTATAAGAAGGGCCGACTGTATTAATTTTGCCTACAGTGCGTCCTCGCCTTATGCGGGGGATCCGTTCCGGATCCCGCCGCGTAAGGCAAATTCCGCCTATGCTCGAGCCCCATTGGAAACAATGGGGCTCGTGCGTGCACGGGGCGCAACGGGTGCACGTGCCCATTCAATTGAATGGGACGCGCCACCCCTTCTGCCCCGCATGCACGCCGCGGCTTGAGCTCGTACGCTCAAGTCTGCGTATGGCGCGCCCGCTTATGGCGTGGGCGCACTGTACTTTCAAAAAGTTGCAGCAAGAGGGCAAATTACTTTCCCCATCTATTATCACTGAAGCATTCTTAAATATGAAGAGTCTCACAAGGATAATGTATACTTAGAAATTCCTCCCATGTGTTCAGTGCTGCTTACTTATTTGGGGAAAGAGAAATAACAGTAATGAAATAAAGAGTACAAATGTAACGAAGTAACACGTGCCTGAACTAACAGCTGTTTAATACCATTTAGTTCAAGTCATATCTGTTTAAAACCTTTGTTCAATAAAGTCCATATTTTGTTTTATCTAAAGGCTTGTCTGCCATATATATTATATCCACACTACTATATTATATAATACTGTGAACCTGCCACATATTAAAAGGGGTTTGTTACATAAATTGGTGGCAGCGGTGGGATAGTAAAAGTCCCAGCTGCCTGCCACAATAGAAAGAAAGGAACTGCGTCACAACAACTATAGCTGTCTTAATATTTCTTAGTATTTCTGATCTCTTCTGAGTGATAATTCCTGAGGAGGCTCAGCTACACAGGTGTCTTGTGGTCCAATTTTGCCAGATCATTTCAAGTGGGGACTTCCACAGCTACTTGTCTAATTT
The DNA here is from genome assembly GCF_019175285.1 of Sceloporus undulatus. NCBI lineage: Eukaryota > Metazoa > Chordata > Lepidosauria > Squamata > Phrynosomatidae > Sceloporus > Sceloporus undulatus. The sequence continues at coordinate 86,789,349 of NC_056525.1, forward strand.
TAGAGGCTTGAGCCCTTCCCACCCCCTCTACCAATTGATTCAGCATGAATATAACTAAATGTTCCTTTGTGTAACAATGTTTTATATTTATACCTGTGAATTGCAATGATCTGGAACATAGGAAGCGTCTCTGATAAAACCTCACAGTCACTGGCTTTTTAGTATGACAGGGAAAATAATGGAACTTCCAACTTCATTGATAGTATGCTTCTAATTACCAAATGCTGGGCACAAGTAGAGGAATGTTACCTTTGTTGTGCCCTATTTGTCATCACTCCAGGGGCTCTTAGCTTCTTAGCACCTTTCGCTAACTCATGAAGGCTCATCAGTTCTGAATATACATCAGCTGTTTGCAAGTGGGGGAGCTAGAAGTAGACCATAGAGAGTGACTTGCTTTGATAATATAGTGGACAACCAACAAACAGACGACCTTTTCTGTATAGGCCCTTGTAATGTATTTGAGGTGGTAGAGAATCTACATTACTGGAGATGTTTAAAGAGCAAGCCATTTTGTAGGTGAGTACAATCAAATCATTCTTTGAGGCAAGTAGACTGATTTAAAGATTTTTTGAGGGCATTGTCATATAGATATCCAAGGATATTAATCTGCTAATATGAGATTACATAAAATAATAATGACAAAAACAGGTACTAACTTGTAGGTTAAAAAAACCACCCTCCTCTGATTTGTATTTGGAAATAATTGTTGTTTATGGTGGGGAGTCCCTACCATGCTTTTGTGCTATGGTAGCTTGAGTATCCCAGCCTGTCACCAAACCTCTTAAATCGCCACCTGGGATGATTTGTTTAATCTGTATGAAGTAGCCCTAAAACAGACAGAAAGCAGAGTGTTCACAGAGTCACATTCTAATGCCCTCTCTTTAGTTTACATTTTATGTGGCTCAGGATGATATATAGCTTCTTAATACCAACTGTCAGATGAAAGAGAAAAAAAATATGTGCCACTTGAATTTTTTATAACCCTCACCAGTCTGGCTTGGACATTTGGTCTCAATGATGCTTTCTGTCTCTTAATGAAGGCCAAATGTAAATTGCCCCCTGTCAGCTTACAACAGCTGGAGTCTCTTTTCCTGACTCTTACCATAGAGTAACAAGGTGGAGGCTAGAGAAGGTCGAAGAAGTTAACTGGCACAAGCTGATAGTGACAGATTCATGTTAATGGGGGTTAATTATCATTGCTTGTGACCCCTGTCATGAAATATGAATATTCACTTAAGCTCCTGTTCCAGACTTCAGTGGTCTTCTAATTATTTATAATAGTTTTAGGAAAAGGTTAGTTTTCATACTCACTCTCTAAATGGGAGTTAGAAATATCAACATACAGTTTGCCAACAAAAATGTTTAGTCTAGTAGCCCCAAGCAGACAAATGTGACCACATAGATAAATAAGCGAGTGTGAAAATATATGATAATTGTGGATTGCCAGGATTAGTCTTGTGAATATGGAATAGTTAACAGGATGTTCCATGACATTTATCTGCCTCCCAAAGTTTAGGAAATAGGATTTGTCATTTCTGCTGGCCAGTGCAAATCAACCTAGATCCAGCAAGATGTTGTATAGTTATTTATTGGTATTATTTCTCTAAGTATTTGTTTGTTATTATTTGTTAGATTTCTGCTCCATACTTCTGTTGTTCTGGGATTGATATGTTTGTCTTTGCAGCCTTTTATTGCTGCATTTTGTTAATTAGCCTGCATCTTTGGTCTACTAAACATTTTTATTCAGCATTTTATATCACACTCCTGGTATGTAAAGTGAATTGCAATGTTTATCTTACCAAAGCACTGTAGGGTCCCTTTAGATTACTGACAGTTACATTAGAGTTTAGTAATATGTACTGGAATTTTTAGGGAAGGCAAGTGACAGAACTAAGTGAAGGCCATCTGAAGCTTTAAAGGTATTGCAGTTTATTTAATAAAACCATATGGAAACAGTAGATGACATCTGGGTGCATATATGACATTTTTTAATATACAGTTAAAATCCTTTTGTATTTGCAATATAGTTAGACATTCCAGATTGTTTGACAGGATCCTTATGATTTTTTTTCTTTCTTTTTTAGAATTTATGATGATGTACACAGATCCAAGAGGTTGTAAATAATCTGTAAGAATAGTTCTGGAAAAGGATATATCTTATTTTTGTGCATAATGCTTCTGTGAATTGTGCTTTAGAGTTGAATGACTTGTTCAGTCTTTGCATATTGGAAGTGAAATGTAAGACCTTCAGTTCTGAACAGTCTATATTTCTTTTTAAAGAAAGAACATTAAAATAGGAGGAGAGAGGGGTGCTCCAGATAATGTATTGAATACACACACACACACACACACACACACACACTGGGATTTGAATCTTGACTTCTCAGGTCTGCCATACTGATTTGTAATGCCAAATTATGTTGCATTGGTTCTACAGCATTTGCCCAGTACAAAGTGAAGACTTTGAAAGCTTTGTCCTAAAAACTCTAAGAGAATGGGCTGGCGTGGGTTGATAGTGTCCATTGGAGATATTTAAGGGGCTCAACAGACCACCCCTTTGGAGTGGCCTGCATCTGCCCCTTTCCTTGCCAGATTGGGGCTGTGGCAACTACACACTGCGGCATCAATCTGGCCTTTCCACAGTGCAAAAAGGAGCTGCAAAAAGTGGATCCTTTTTGCGCCATGGAAAGGGTGCCCTAGTTGCTGCCACCACGTCTTTTTGCCGCTTCTTCGGAGCAGCACATGTAAATGCTGTGCCACAGACGTGGTGTGACACCGCCCACCGCCTGGTCAGGTGGGCAGTGTGAGGGTAGCGTGGGGGTGGATTTGGGGTAGCCAGGATGTGGTCACCATGCCCCCACTCTTCCCCCATGCTGGTTCTTTATGCCAGTCTTTAGAGGCCTAAGTTTCTGAATATCCAGGTGCAGAGCCTGGTTTTGCTTTTTTTTTCTTTCCCCTTTCCAAGTGCTCTGATACACCAATTGTATATTGAGCTACAGCTTGATATCTCCATGTTAATAAATTATCATGTATTCATGTCTTACCAGTGAGCATGCTAGTAAAGTCAAAGGGTAAAAGTAACCAAAATAAGCAAACAGTGTAAACCATTAAATTTATTAGAGAAAAGTGTGTAATAAAAGTGCATGTTGAGCAAAGGGCAATAAGAGAGAATTTACTTTCCCGTAATTACATTTTGGAAATAACTTACTCAGATCACATTTCCAAGAACATAAACATAAATCTTCTAAAGTACATTTCTGCTCCTTGTTCATGAGGAGAGCATTTTTTGGATGGACCATACAGCAAGAGCAAGATGTGTTTGGCAGGACTGCCTAAAGAAGTTTACACAGTGTCTGCCTGCATGGTGTCTGGCTGTGATCTCTGCCTTTAGCCTCCAGCTTTCAAGGGGATAAAATGTCACCTAATTCACTATTAAAAATATTTCTTTTAAGCATCATGCAGCTAGAGTGTGTGTCATTTTCATCTTCCTCTTTTTGTTGTTGTCTCCAGCCAGCCTTCTTTTTCTTCCAGGAAGAGTAAAATGATATTCTTAGCTGCCATTTGCTTCAGTTTGTAGGTCCTCTGTTTAGACATGTGACAGAACTTTTTCTGCTCTTTTGTACTGCATGATTCTCTGGCCTTCATATGCAGGCTTTTTCTGTGTGTGCATATAGTAATACAAGTGACAATAACATTTTATACTTCTTTTGAGATAGGCTCTACTCCATGAAAACTTGAGTCATAATAAATTTGTTGTATTTCAAGATACAATATGATTAGTGGTGCACTGTTCTCTATCCAAGAATCAGTTTCTTGGGATTGCTGTGATAGCCATCTCTGTGACTTGATGTACTGTTTAGTCATTTCACAACTTGTTGTTTTCATCAGTCTCAGCAAGTTCCATTGAACTGGAATGTTTCCAATATGCTGTGGTTTTATTTGCAATCATTCTGTATGAAAATTCTCATGTAATACTTAAGTAAAAATGTCTCTGTTACCTGGACTATGGTAACACAAATGACAGCTTACTGTACCATGGCTTACTCAGCATCTTTTAACCTTGGGTTGCCAAGGGAAAATCAGCTTACTTCATCCTCTATTATACAAAAGCCATATAAGGTTGCATTAGATGTCTTGTGGCACTGTATCATTGCGAAAGAAAGTAGTGCCAATGACTGTTGAGTCATTTCTTGGCCTAGGAACAATTTAGTTTTAAAAAGAGTTTCCATGCTCCAGAATCTGTAGGGTGTGTGTGTGGAGTGGGAAGCTTTTGACTCTTCAAATATTTTGGACTTCAGCACCCAGAAAACCTAAGAAGCATGGCCATTGGTAAGGGAACATGGGTGTTATAGGTCAAAAACATTTGGAGAGTTGGAATGTGTCCCTGTGCAAATACGGGGCATGGGTACTTAATTTTGGAGATTGCTATTATGCTATGTCTGGCAAATAGACCAGTCCTACCTGAGATCCAAGAACATACTAATTATAAATGTTGGTCATATTGCATTCAGTGTGGCATGGCATGGAATGGATCAATCCTAACAACAAAATAAAATGCAAGGAAGATTCTTGATTGTGACAAATTGGGGATGGGCTACTTTGAGTGGTACTACAGATCCTGTGCTTTAGATCTATAATGAACATACAAAATGTTTGAACCTGTGAACCTTATCGCATGGGCCCTAGAACGAGTCCGTCGCATTCCAAAAAGGGGGTGTGACAAGAACAGGATGGGACGAAGAACGCATCTTACTGCACAGGGGAATGCTGCCGCTGCCGCCAAAGTTCCCATCGTGTTCTACATCCATCCCAGAGGGGGCAATTTTTGAGAACTGTTCAAACGTTCCCCTGTGCGGTAAGATGTGTTCTTCATCCCCTTCCATTCTCGTCCCCTTTTTGGAATGTGACAGGCCTGTTCTAGGGCCCATGCAATAACATTCTGTGTCTCAAGCACATGTAGACTATACCTTCACACATACTTTTTTACTTTATAGTAAGGAGTCAGACCAGGGAGAACGTATTACCTGTACTTTCTTCTTCGTCATCTAACCATATTAAAATTTGCAGTTTCTTTCACTTTGGGGTACAGAACATTTCCAGAAATCTGTAACTCATTTTAACACATTTTGTCTTTAAATAAATCTTTTTTTTTTGGGGGGGGGGTGCTTTTTTAAATTGACATGCATGCTTAAATACATTGTTTTACTGTTAATATACATAATGTGCTTTCTGCTCACCCCGTTTTTTTAATTGTCACTTGCTCTAGTTTGAAGATTTTTTTTTTTTAAAAAAAGATGCAGTTTTTCTACTTATAGTTTATCTTTTTGGGAGATGAAAATAAAACAAGGATGGAAATAAAATGAGAGAGGCTACCTATGAAACTGAAAGCTTACAAATCACTGAGATTGCTGGATAATTTTGCAGTAGTCCTTTCTCTACTGTGGCTCAAGTGTGACAATCTCAAATTAGTTGGAAGTGGGTACTTTCTTACTTCTTTCCAATGTTCTGTGGGAGGAGCAGATTTACAGTGGTTGAGAGAGAAATGCTCTACTTTTCCCTTTCTGTCCGTTGTAATTGCTTGCAAGTCCCAACCATCTCTCCTCATAGCTTCCAGATCAGGGGTAGGCAACCCTTTTGAGCCGGGGGCCGGATTGCTGTCCCTCAGACAACTGGGGGGGCGAAGCCAAAAATAAATAATTAAATAATTAAAAAAATTAAATAAATAAATAAACGGGGACAAATGTAGGACAACATTTTCAAATGGAGGACACTTTTTAAATAAAAACCGGAGGACACGCGAAAAAATTTGCTGATTTTTTAAAAAATATTAAGATAAATGCATGTTTCTGAGGCTTCTATTGACAATTGCCCCATCATGCCCCTCGCGCGAGACGCCAAAGGCCCTGGCGGCAATCGGCGGCAGGACTGGGCTGGGGCTGGTCCCAAGGCTTTGCCGGGCTGCATCCGGCCCACGGGCCGCAGGTTGCCTACCCCTGTTCCAGATGTACACCTGCAAGGTAAACATGGATAAGGATCTCTAGGAGGCATGAATTACCTGTGAACACAGGACAGTTTGGGTGGAATACTATCTTACCGTAAATCCTGCCTTCCTCTGCTAGGATCCATTGGATTGGAGAAGAGTTCATGAGCCTATTGTTGTATATGGTTTAGTCCTAAATATCTGCCTTTAAATCAAAACATTTGCTTTCAGAATGTGTTTATGGAAATCACCGTGTTCTGTTTTTAACATGTTTTGATGTGATTCATCTTTTGCATTGAGGATAAAAGGTTTTTTTAAAAAAATGTATAACAATATCTTGAACTCAGACATGCAACACTTTCCTAATAGATTGGAGGATGGTTTTAATGGGATGATTTCTATGCACGTAATATTAATTCTGGTAAAGATGTAGACCAGTCTGGTAGCTCTTATATAAATTTCTTTTTCTGCATATATGTTTTATGAACTCTCAGTATGTTGGCAGCAGTTATACAATTTTCAAAAATTTTTCGTCTTTACATAGTTGAAATGTTTCATCCTTCTTGGAATTGCTTGCTGTGTAGGATATTGGTTGGATTTGAAACAGCCCTTGAGATTCTTATGATTCCTGATACAGTGCCAGTTTGTAGTCTGTATTCACCTGAAATTAGTATGGAATCTTGTCTGCTGTGGCTAAGATAAGCATTTAAATCATCATTTAGGCTGCATCCCCTCTGCTTTTGGCACCACTTTAAACTGTCATGGCTCAGTTCTATGGGATTCTGGTAACTGTAGTTTTGTGAGATATTTAGCCTTCTCTGTCAGAGAGCTCTGGAGCCACAACAAACTGCAATTCCTATCACATTGAGCCATGGTATTTAAAGTGGTGTCATGTAGTGTGGATGCAGTCTTAATCTTGAACCCCACTTGGGTGGTATTTGGCTCAATCAACATCTTTCATTTTAACTTCCATCATGGGGTATGCCACCTTGAGTCCTTCAGAGAAAGTGTGGGATGTAAGTAAATAAGAAAAATAAATTTTATTGGATAGCATCTTGCCTTCCTCCTCAAAATGGGACTCAACAAATCCCATTACTCAACACAAAGAATAAAAATGTGGTTAGCATGCAAAACATACCCAGATATTAACAATTAAATGAAAAATAAATTGGAATATACTACAACTACTGTAGCACCCACTCAGTAAACAGCCCCATCAAGACTTTTGTTGGCTATGTGAGAAGAATCTATGTTACTGTTCATTCCCGTGTCATTGTCACGCTCCCAATTTCCCACTGTCATTGGAAGTAGCCACTTTTATGACCATCCATGTGCCCTGCGCTCATGTTTCCTTAGGAGTAGAAGGCAGGCCATTTCGAGGCACTTGCACCATGAAAGTAATGCTAGAGGTTTGCTGTTCATTCAGTACCCTGTCTTGCCTATACAGTGGTCCCTCCACATTCACTGGGTTTAGGGGTGAAGAACCCCCATGAATGTGGGAAAACCACAAATAATTTAAAAAAAACACTATTCTTTTTACCTGAGAAAATCCCCCTTGGAATCGCCAGTCTTCCAGTGCAACTCTGTGATCAACATCTGCCAGAAGTTGATCATAAAATCATGCTGGAGGACCTACAAACGGCCAGAGAAGTGTTTTCTCTGGGAACCTCTAGGTTCTCCAGCACAACTCTATCATCAACTTCTGGCACAGTTGTGTTAGAGGACCTAGAGATTCCTAGAGAGAGCATATTAACCAAAACTACAAATAATCAAATCTGCAAAAGTCAAAGCTGCAGTTGTGGAAGGCCAGCTGTATATCACTTGAAGAGCTCGTGCTATGCTAATTACTAAAAAAATGTGTTATATCCTGACTATATTACACTAAAAATGCATTTTTGTGAAGTTATCTCTAAAATATATTTTCTCTGTTTAACAGTTACACTGTAACATGCCAGAGACAAATTAGGCAGGTGTTAGTCTGGGAGCTTCTGTTTTTAGGCTGTTTTTGGTTGTGTCAGTATGTGTGTTCATAATTAGATTAGATGTGTTTTCATATTAATCTAACATGCTTCATTCACACTTCATTAATTGAATGAAAGGAGAAGGGATCTTCCCTTACACATGCTTTATTTCATAGATCAAAAGTCTAGAGCTTAATATCTTGGCAAATAATAACTAATGCAGTTATCTTGCAATGACCTTTTTCTTTCTTTCTGTTTTGTTTGAGGCATCTGGCATATTTAACCTGCCCCCTTCTTCATTCACAACTGGTCATCCCCCATCAGCTTTTTATTCCCTCTGACACCTTTGACCCACAGTGACCAGCAAAACATAGATGCTCTGAATTCCTTCTATCAAAAACATTCTTCAGATACTTGAGAGAGAGAATTATAACTTTTGAGTTGTCATTACCATTATGCAGAGTTGGACACCACCTCAGGCAGCTGATTTTGAATTGCATGAACTTACTATTATAGTATATCTTTCTGCTTGGAAGTGGTAAGAGTACTTGTGGGATTTTCAGTCTCAGATGGAAAAGTAATTTTATTAGGCTTTTTAGGATGGCTGGGACGCCTGGGAGGAATGTTTGTTGCTGCACCTCAGGTAGAAAAAAATGTATTTAGCTGGCTGTGACACTCTGTGTGTGTGTGTATTTTAGTCTCAGAAATGGATCACAGCATCCTTCAGTTACCAGGAATAGTTGACTGGTGTTAAAATCCTATTAACTATGTTTGTCTGCTTGATTCTAGATACATAAGTTGAGATGCTATGTGTGAAATTTTGCCATACCTTGGATTTGGATGGTAATTTTTATATCATGAACCATGCTTTTTTTTTTAATTTTTAATTAATAAATTTTATTAAGTTCCATTTAAAAATACATCAATCATCCAACAAAAACCACTACAAATATCACACAACATCTATTAATCCCCTGTACTTATCCCCGACATCAACAACACCAACAACAAAATCTATTACTATATAACATACTCCCCATTCTTCTCACATTCTTCTCCTCTACATTCACCTCTATGACTTCCTTCCTCTATATTTATCATATTCTTTGTACATCTCTGTTTCCCTCCATGTATCATATATAATTACTCATAATATATTGTATTAATATTAACTTCTTCATTGCGAAGGCAACGCTTATCCAGCGTATGACTATCTCACCTTATATTCTTATATAACAAATCAGGTCACAACAAAGGGGACGGGAGCTTGACCTGTCTTACATACTTATTTCCCAATTAATTCCTCTCCCCATTGCATCCTCATATAGTCCATCACCATTTTCCAATCTTCATTAACTTTCTTTGTTACATTCCCCATCCTATCATCCCTTAGCAGTTGTGTCATTTTATCCAGCTCTATCATTTCCATCAGTTTTACTAACCAATGTTCTATCTTCGGTGCCTCCTTCGTTTTCCAAACCTGCGCTATCAAGATTCTGGCCATTGCTGTCATATAAAATAGTATTTTACCATATCTTAATTCTACATCTTTCTCAAACATACTCAGTAAGAAGCTCTCTGGTCTTAATTCCACCTTAATATGTAAAATTTCTCCTATTACGTTCCTGATTTGTTTCCAAAATTTCTTTATGATTTTGCAATTCCACCAACAGTGTATAAACGTTCCTACAGTCTCCCCACATTTCCAGCATTTATTATTTTTATTTTTATATATTGTAGCCAGTCTTTCCGGAGTCAGGTACCATCGGTAAAACATTTTATACCAATTTTCTCTTATTTTTTGTGAAGCTGTGTATTTCAGTCCCTTTGTCCAGATATATTCCCACTGATCATATTGTATATTATGTCCAACATATCTAGCCCATTTAACCATGCTTTGAGATAAGGGTTAAGAAATCTATGGGGTTTAAGCTTTGACATATGACCTCTAGCATTTTTGCAGGCATTGCCTGCTTTTCTTTGAATCAGGTTTGAGATGTGACCTTTCCATTTGTAAAGCATCTTTTGGGAAACTGTTGTGTTAAATTGGAGAGGTCTAGTAGGTGTTTTATCATAGCAGCAGTATAAGGTGCCTTTACCTCTATTTTATAGGTGAATTTTTGACCATTTTTGACTATAGCATCTGTTCCACACATGCTCAATTATATAGGAGATGCCAGGAAAGGGGATATACAATGGGATTGAGTGTGGAGAGAAAGAATGTGTAAAGTAGTTTCAATCTGTATCAGAAACAGTAGATTCCAAAGGAAATTTGGGCCTGTTACAGACTACCAAAATAAAGCTGCTTGGGGTCTCTTTGGAGGTATGCTGTTTAAATGATGCATCCACCCTAAGAATCTGGAAGCTGCACCAAAGCTGCACTCCAGTGCTTAGGAATGGAGTGTGGCTTTGTCACGACCTCCGGACTCTTAGGACCCATGCATCATTTAAATAGCATACCTCCAAAGAGACCCGAAGCAGCTTTATTTTGGCAGTCTGTAACAGGCCTCAAAACTTCCTCTTTATTTTAATTCGCACATTGTGATCCTATTATTAGTGAGACAAACTCTGTTTCTGTTTTAGAGATGAGCCAATGAACACATTGTTTTTCAGATGGAGTCTGCATTAGTATGTGTTGAGCTCCTCCCCAATCCAACTATTATCATGATATCTGCAGAGTCAATATCGGTAATTAACAAGGAAAAGATAAATTATGGAAGTCTCCACCACAAAGAAATAACTTTGACAAATAGTCTAGAAATTACTATTATTATTTTTTTTTGCCATTCTGCATAGATCTTATTGATTGCTGACTGGACATCTGAAACATAGGGCTATATGGTTTCAACTTCATAGATGCCATGTGTTTGTTCTAGTGATCAATATAATCAGGAGCTTAGGTCCACTGACAGCCATTCAGAGGTGAAGCTGAAAAGTGTAGTTAAATGGTGTCACTAGGGGGGAGCAGGATGTTTGGACAGCACCAGGTGACAACCCAGATGAGGGAGTTCACCTGGTGGGACAGTATACCCAGTGGGACTGGCGCAACTGGTGGGCAAGAGAGAAAGGGTGTTACCTCCCTTTCTCATTTGGCCATCAGCCATGCCAAACCGTGAACAGGGTCATCCAGAGACTGCAACATACCCCCCCAGGAGTGACCTGGCTGGACAGTGGGCAGCCAGCCATGAGACAGATGAGCAAGGCAGCAGGAGAAAGGGAAGTTAGGGCAGTCTGCCACCCCCTCCTCCACCCCGCAGCCCTTTCCGGGCACCTGCACCAGGTGACACCAATTGCAGTGATGCCACTGTGTAATTGTGCATGTGAGACTGAATGTACTAGCCTCATGCAAATAAAATGGGCTCTTGGTATCCCATGGGATTTGGTTCCAGGACCCCCTGTGGATAACAAAATCTGTGGATGCTCAAATCCCATTATATACAATGGCATAGTAAAATGGTGTCCCTTGTATAAAATGGCAAGATCAAGCTTTCCTTTTTGGAATTTTGTGTGTTTGTGTATTCAAGCTGTGAATGGTTCAATCTGTGATGCAGAATTTGTGGCTACGGAGGGCTGACTGTAAATATGGTGCTACAGCATTTTAATGCTGGAAAAAGGTGATGGCTGTCAATGGCATTGCAGGGACATGTGAAAAGTAGAGGCTATCAACTGGTTAGGTAACTAAACGGGCTCACTAACAACTTTATTGATTTTTTCCCAATTTATTTCATATTTCCAACTAATGTAAGTCAGAATGTGTTGAGAAGAAATGTGTTCATTAATTATTTCCTTCTAGATCCATGCACCATCATTGCAATTGATATCATGCCGGGGCCCTATACTAGTGCAAAAACCATTGTGTGACTAGTTGTGCAATCTGAGTAGTTGCATAATTCTGTAGCTAATGCGGCCAATCATTCTACAAGCACACATAGTCCTCTTACTTGGTTTTGACTTGATAGATGGAGAACAAACTGACCACAATGCAATGACTGAGCTGAATGCCATGAAATCTATTACACAATTAGTTCCACTACTGGGGATCTAATAGGTTTAGACTACACTAAAAGTGTACATTTATGGTGATTAGTTTTGCCCATAAAAGGCACTGTTTTGAGACTGCTGAGGTAGTGTATCTGGATTAGGATGTGATGAGACCAGGGTTTGAACCCTTGTTGTGTGCTTTCAAGTTGTTTCTGACATGTCAACCCTAAGGTGAGGCTATTGTGGGGTTTTCTTGATAAGATTTGTTCAGAGGCCTTTGCCTTCCTCTGAGATGGAGGGGCTGTACAAACCGACCCTGAAGGGGCAACCTGTAGCCACCTCCACCTTCACCAGATTGGGGTCGCAGCAACCGCATGCCATGGCCCTGATTTGGCCTTTCTGCAGTGCAAAAAGCACCATAGCCAATGGCGCTGTGGCTTTACAGTGCCAGAGGAGTGCTGTAATGCCACATGCCATGTGGTGTGGCTCAAGGCATCATGCCATGATGGGGGTGGAGTTGGGGCATGCGTCATGTGGAAGCTATGCCCCGACTCTGCCCCAAGCAGGCCTTAATGACTGGTCTCTACAGGCTGTGAGAAAGTGTGATTTGCCCAAAGTCACCCAGTGGGTTTCCATGGTTACATGGGGATTCAAACCCTGGATTCCAGTTACGGTCCAGTGCTCAGACCACTAACCACGCTGGCTCTTTACCCTGCTCAGAAGTTAAGACCCTGGGCAAGTCATGTTCTGGGTTTCAGAAAAAGGCTATGCCAAACTCCTCTGGATAAATCTTGCCAAGAAAACACTATGACAGTCTCAAAGTCTGCTTGAAAGCACATGACAGAACAATAACAAGAGAATGCGTATAAGGCCTTGGCCAGTATTTGTTATAAATTGTCCAGATCAACCAAAATGCTTTACTCCTTGTAAATGCTGGAGTGCTTTCTGGTGGCTAGTCTTCAGAATATTAGGCTGGTCAGAATATACATACATACATATGGGTAGGTGGATGTGCAAGAGAGAAAGAGAGAGATAGAGGGGCAGACAGAAAGACAGAAGGGGAGGGAGGGGGACTAAAGGGACAGATGTTTTTGGAAGAAAAAAAATCTAAGATTAATTTGTGTTACCAGCTTCTAACTTATAATATGTTCGATCAAAGTGTGGGTGTGAACCAAACAGACAGTACAACATAGTGATGTCTATACTAGGATTTCCAAGCTGTTTAACAACCTTCGTGCTAGTTGGTAACTGCCTTAATAACTGATGTTCTTATTGTTCTTATTGTTGTTGTTTTTTAAATACAGTGTCATGGGTCATGGGTAGGAAACCCAGGTGTACCCAAAGAAGTGAGAGTGAGTGAGAGAGAAGGAAACTGAGGGGTGAAATAGATGGCCAGAAGGGGCAGCTTGAAGCTGCCCCTTCCGAAGCCAGATTGGAGCCACGGCAACTGCATGCTGCAGCTCCAACCCACCTTGAAGCTGCCCAAAACAGGAAAGCTACTCCTTTTTTGGGTGGCAGAAATCCATCATTTCTGCCTGCACCACAGTGTGCAGTGTGTAAATTCCGCACCACCAGAGTGATGGTATACAGCTGGACAGCTTCTGGGTGACTTGGGAGTATGCAGTGTGTAAACCCCATGCTTCCAAGCCACACGGAAAGCAGTGCAAAGAGTCTTTTCCAGAGGCTATAAAGGGTGAGTTAGATCATATGAATTGCTGCATTTTAGACTTTTTTTAGGACCTTCCCATGGGATTTTGGTATACTTGTTAACGGTGTGGGACAATGTAAATAGAACTGTGAATTATAATTAGGGCTGAATGCATGGAGGTTATTGTTCTAGTTTAAAAGCATATAGCAGGGCCTGATCTGTTTGTCTGTACTAATTACTGATGACAAATCAGTTTTATGATGAGAATGAATCATTTAGATACTATTAAAGGGACACTTTTTACTGTGGCGTTTTGGAAACATCCAGCAGCGAAACTAATAGTCTGTGCCTACTTGTTTTTATTTGAATTGAATAGCTGGGCTTGTTTAGGATTTCATGATTAATATGCATCAAAAGTCTGGTCTTGTTGACAATAAACCACAAGAGAAGCATACTGTCATCAAGAATTACTCAGTTTTGTCCTCTGTGGTCTTGGTTCAGTACAGCCTTGACTAGTTTGGCTGTATTGGCATTCTTAGCCTTGGACGTGTCTACATGGGCCATTTAGACCAGTTTGCCCCTGCACTCATGCCACCCTGCCCACATGATGCAGGGCAAAAGCCCTGATTAAACTGCAGAGTGTTTTCATGAAGGAAGGGCAGTTCTGCATTGAATGTGTATGGAATGTGCGTGTAGACAGCTACATAGTTGCACTCCGGAGTACCCAGGTAAAAGGGGAATGCAGGCCAGAATTTAGGGGCCAGAATACTCTGGAAGCAGCCTGGAGTATTCTGGCTAGTGTAAACCTGCCCTTTGTGTCCATAAAATGAAACCAGAATGAGTTGCTGACAGGATATGCAATAGTCCATGCTTCAGATTTGGTACTGTATCTTATCTCTGCCTTCCTGAAGGTGCCTGCTTTTGTTTCTCCTTATACTCTGGCTCCAGAGTTCCCTGACTACTATTTCTACTCCCCATAGAATTATAGTTGTCTAGTAAAGGAAGCATATACATTTGACCCTCCACATTTGTGGCTTTGACTGTTGCAGAATTGATTATTCACAGATTTGATTAATATATTCTCTCTATGAATCTCTAATTTCTCCAATACAACTCTATGGTCAACAGCCAGAAATTATGCTGGAGGAACTAGAGATACATAGAGAGAGCATTTCTCTAGGCATTCTCTAGGCAATGTCTAGCAGATGTTGACAATAGAGCTGTGCTGGAGGAACCTGAGATTCCTTGAGAGGAGTTCCCCCAGGTAAAAATAAATAAATAGTGGGGTTTTTTGTTACTTGGAGAGGTCCTGTGCTCCTAACCCCAGTGAATGTGGAGGATCCACTATATTCCTGTTTCTGTTACTCCGTGATGCTTATCAAAATGAATAGAAGCTGTCAGTGGCCCAGTACAGACTGGCGCTTTGCACCAGCCTGGGGCCAAAATTAGGGTTCTGGAGGGCTGGGCATCCGCATGCGCCCAGCCCTACTATCAGTGCACAGGTGCCATGATTGCGTGCCCGTCCATATGGGGCACACAATAATAATGTGCGCGCGGCACAGTGCCCAAACAGCACTGCATGGACATCATCGTTGTGCATGAGTGCACCAATGGCATCCCATGCACAGCACAAAAACCTCCCCCTGGGAGTGGGTTCTTTTTAGGCCCTGCGGAGGCCACAGCATTTGTCTGCTGCAGCCTCCATTTAGGGGAGATAATAATAATAATAATAATAATAATAATAATAATAACAACAACAACAACAATAGGTTTTATTTATATCCTGCCTCTCCCAAAGGATCAAGGCAGATTACAACAATAAAAATATTGTTGTAAAAATAAGACAGTTATATGGAGTGCATGGAAATATTCCTGTGGGCACTAAGGCTCAGAGGGTAGGATTGAGCATGGTCATTCTGCTCGACAACAGAAGAGCCTTTGTCAGAGGAATCAGGATGGAGTGATTCCCCTTCCCTCTTCCATCTCTCATGTGCCTTCAAACCTGATAAAGAATACTGGGGAACTCTCCAGATCAGGTTTGGGGGCATCACATAGGACTGTTGGAGAAAGACAGGATAGGGGGATGGCTGTTAGAATGATGATGGTTTTAGGTCATGCTGAACATACTACAGTATTCTTCATGAAACAAACGTAGAAAGCTTTAGGCATTCCCTTTATCTAGTAGGAGACAGTAGACAGCAAGATATCTTCTTATCTTAATTTTATACAAGTTGAGTGTCCCTTATCTGGAATTTCAAAGTCCAAAACTTTCTTCATGAGTGGCTGAGAGAGTGATTAATTAATTAATTAATTAAATTTTTATTTTTATACCGCCCTTCCAAAGATCAGGGCGGTTAACAACACGATAAAAACAGTACAATACACAAAATCTACATCAAAAATTAAATATAAATATAATAAAAACAGAATAAAAACCCCGTTAGCCAGTCTTCTTGCCCATCAACCTTGCTTTCTGATAACCTTGCTTTCTGATGCTTCAGTATACACAAACTTTGTTTCATACCCAAATTAATATTTTATAACATTACTTTCAGGTTATGTGTATACGCTGTATATGAAACATAAAGGAATTTTGTGTTTTGACTTGGGCCCCATCTCCAAGATATCTCATTATGTACATATATGCAAATATAGGTATTCCAAAATCCCCCCCCCCATCAAATTTTTTTTGATCCATAATCCAAAACACTTCTGGTCCCAAGCACTTTGGATAAGGGAGACTCAAGCTGTAATGTCCCCCAGGGCTTTTCCTTCCATGCAGGAGCTCCCAAATGATATGCCATCTGTGCTTTTTTCTTCAGACATCATAAAAAAAGACAGAGGGCATCTAAACTCCTAAATTTATATCTTTTTCTTTCTTTCTTTCTTTCTTTCCTTTTTTTTTTTTTAAATATTGAGGCTTTAACAAATAATATCACTGTTCCTGACTTCAGTTTGTGTGGTGGCTAATACAGATTGAATTGGAATGACACATTAATATATCCAAGAATATAAAGTATTAGGAAAATAGCAATAATACCATATAGGCTGTGTAGTTACCCTGTGGTGCCTGCAAATACAGCCTGTGAAAACATCATTGGGAAAACAGTTGTTTTTCCTAGTGGCACATGTTGGGATAGGAAGCATGAACATTAGTGTAAAAATGGCTCAGGCACATGTTGAGTTATTGATGTTTGGTCAAGAAGAGTACTGATGTTTCTCTTGGATAATTGTATGTGATTTAAATTTGTTTTAAACTTATACTGAGCTAAAATTGTGTGTTTTTATATCTTTGATGCTTTTTTAAAATGCCAGAATTTGCGAGAGACTTGCTGGGAAAAAGCAGGACACTTCTTTGATCTTCCAGATTTCTTATCATGGAAAGCAACAGGTGCCACTGCAAGGTATGTCAAATATTACTACATACTTTGTTTTTCACCATCTCTTTTCTTGCAACTAGTTCTTGCCTTAATTCATTTTGACTGCACATAATGTATATACATCTGTATATGATTTAGGGTACTTGGGAACATCTTGAACCTATCGTCTTTTGCTATGGTGCATTCCTGAACAAAATGGTTCCTGTAAGCACTTTTAATTCTTACTGTGTTGCTATAACCATTGCCTGCTTGGTCTCACAATGGATTTCTAGAGCCCAAGCCAATTCAATGCCAGTTTTATTCTTAGCAAAACTGCCAAAGCTTTATATCTTCAAGAGAAACAAAAGCAACTTCCCTTGCCAACTTAGTTACAGAATTCCTCAGGACCCAAATAGCTTCTTTAGGTGTGTCCAGGGGCTTAGGAATACCCAATGGGGTTTTTAATTGTCCATTTATGTTGCGTAGGAGACAACCTGTTTTTGAAACACTCCATTTCTAAAGAGGTTTGCAGTGTGGTGTGATGGGACTATTACTGTAAAACTGAAACCCAGTCTTCATTTGAGCAGAAACAGTTGTGTGGTTCTTTGGATCTGAACAAGTACCTTGTGACAGTACAGCAAGACTCCCAGCATTTGACTGTGCTCTTCAGTTTTTCTTGACTATTTTCTCTTTCCTAAAAGCCCTCTTCACCA
This sequence comes from Sceloporus undulatus, assembly GCF_019175285.1. Lineage (NCBI taxonomy): Eukaryota > Metazoa > Chordata > Lepidosauria > Squamata > Phrynosomatidae > Sceloporus > Sceloporus undulatus. Next base: position 86,806,991 of record NC_056525.1, read on the forward strand.
CCTTGACTTGTATTGGGCCAAGAAGGTTCACGCACGGCTTCTGCTTAGTTTCAAGTTATAGTGACTTCTGAAGGTGAATCAGCATAATTGTTCCTAATAGTGTACTCTTGACCTGTAATTCATGTGTTTAGAATGGTAAATGTCATATGGTTATTTCTGCATAACTTATGCATTCTTGACCTAGACTAAACCTCCATAGTAAAGATTCTATTTCATTCTTCCTTTCCTATCTAGGGGCCATTATTTCTAACATAATTTTGTTTAAAACCAAGTACATGATACTGTTGAAAACAGAGAAATCATTTAAAAAACAAATAAAAATAAACATGTTAAAATGATGATGTGTTTGTTCTAAAGGAAATTGATTATAGAATCAATTGGTATAGATTTGGGCTGCAACTGCACTGCAGAAATAATGCATTTTGACACCTCTTTAACTACCATAGATCAGTGCTATAGAATTCTGGGTACTGTAGTTTTCTGAGACATTTAGCTGCCTTTGTCAGACAGCTTTTGTGCCCCAATAAACTACAATTCCCAGAATTTCAACTAAGCTATGGCAATCAAAGTGGTGTGAAACTGAATTATTTCTGCAGTTTGGATTCAGCCAAAGTCTAAGATATATAAATACTTGAGAAATGGAGAGGGACATTGTTTGTTGTTGTTAACTGCCCTTGAGACAGCCTTGACTCATGGCAATCCTGTGTCTTAAGATCTCCAACCCTCCTCCCCCCTCCACTGTTCTACTCAGTTTCTGTAGAATCATGCCTGTGACCTCCCTGATGGAGTCTATCCATCTGGCATGTCTTTTTGAGCGAGTCATGCCTTCTCATGATGTGGCCAAAATATAACATCCTCAATTTTGTCATCTTGGCTTCAAGGAGAATTTCTGGTTTGAGCTTTCAAGGATCCATCTGTTTGTCTTTTTGGCTATCCATGGTATTTTCAGCACGCTTCTCCAGCACCACATCTCAAATGAGTTTCTTTTCCTAACCATTTTCTTCACTGTCCAGCTTTCACATCCATACAGGGTAGTGAGAAGTACTCTAGCTTGGATGATTCATACTTTAGTGCTCAGTTGTATGTCTTTGCTCTTTACGATCTTCTCTAGCTCTTTCATAGCTGTCCTTCCATTCCTAGCCTTCTTATTACTCTGTTGCAGCAACTATTCTGATTGAGGTTTGATCCTAGGTATGGGAAATCTTTAACTATTTCAATATCTTCATTGTTTAAGCTGAATTTATGTATTTCTTCCATGGTTATTATTTTTGCTTTCTTTATGTTCAGCATTAAGCTTGATTGCACTTTCATCTTTGACCTTCCTTAGTAATTACTTTAAGTCTGTGATGTTTTCAACTAGTAATATGGTGTATATATTGTAAGTAAGAGAACTAACAATCTTTAATTGATGTGCAAATGGATCTTGAAGCATGTTTGAGACTAACTGCTTTTTCACACTAGGGGGCAAACAGGATTTAAACGAGAGTTAAACAGGAAATGTTGTATGTTAAACATCAGGCATTTCCTGTTTAACTCTCATTTAACTCTTGTTTAAATCCTGTGTGCCCCCTAGCTGAAAGAAAGAAACTGGTATTGTAAGCTTTTATAGATTTGAGTCTACTTCCTCAGATGCATGCAGCTTTCTTCTCTCTGTTAGTCTCAAAGGTGCTACAAGATCCCTTTGCACACTGATTTCCCAGACTATGGGGGGAGGCACACTCCCAGAAAGGTAGCGCAATTGTGCTGAAGATTTTCAGATGATGTCGTAATTATCCAGGACTTAACCCATGAAGAACCATCAATGCTCCAGCAACAAAGCATTCACAGTGAAATCCTGTGAATGGTTTGTTGCCAGAGCATTGATGGTTCTTCATTGGTTAAGTCCTGGATGAGCCCAATGTATCCGAAAATCCTCAGCATGATTGCGCTACTTTGCTGGGGGTATGCCTTTTACTCCTGGCTTTTTTCCCCATCTTATAATCTCCCAACACTGCTATGTCTTTGAATTCTAAAACCTTAATTGAGGAGTTCTTTGTCCATGACATTGTGTGGTAGATGCTCCATCTTGTGTTTCATATCATTTGGTGCTGTAACAGGAGGTTTTACACACAGACAATTCAAGTCCTAAACACATTTACTTAGAAGTAGGTTTTATTGATTTCTTTAATTGATTCAGCATGTTGGCTGTTGTTACGTTGCTTTACACTGACTCTCTTGCTTTGTATAATATATTGCAAATACTTTTGTAGTCTACTGGTCTTTCAACCAGTATTTATATCATGAGTCAAACTAGCAAACATATTTGGAACTATCTTTTCCTATGCTGATTCCCACTTCCAACGAACAGAGGTTTTCTGCCTTTCTTTTCCATATTGTATATTTCACAAATAAGAGAAATAAAACCAAGTACAGTACGAGGAGTTCTCTCAGTTGGGGATTTATTGTAAGAAAAGGTTGTTTATGAACATTGGCTGCTATTATTATTATTATTATTATTATTATTATTATTATTATTACCTATCCATCATTAAAAGACATAAATTTAATGTCATCAAATCTGGGAAGCAATCTAAAGGGTAACTTGAGATGAGCATATTGAAGAATCTGACTTTAATCTTGGTGGAGTAAAAGAGCTAATAGTAGGGATAGGTTCTGAGTTTCACATCCCTCCAGAGAGCATTTTCCCCATGGTCAATACTGGCAGTATCTGTCTGTGCAGAGGGGGGGGGGGTTCAGCTTTGAAATGTACCTTTGCTCTTCCCCTCATTGCTCCATGTATGGAACATCCAGATCTGGTCACTAGCTGTATGTACTGTAACTCAATCCAATCTTTCCCCAGTAGGATTCTTGTTCTGAGAGAGAGGATTCAAGTCAGTGAACTTTGATTTCTTAAACCACTAATCATTTGCATTGTAGCCCTTATGCACATTGGGAGAGACTAGGGGGAATGAAGAAAACATCAGTTATAAGCAGACAGGCTTGGGCTGCTTTACAGAGTAGGTGGGCCAGAGCAGCCTCATCTTTCTTTCTCCTTCTTTCAAAAAACAGTGTCATTTTGATGCTGCATACTGAGTGACAAATCTTTCAAATCTACTAAGAAACAAAGAATCAGATTAAAATGCAAGAATTTAGGTTTACAAAGGTCTCCTGTTTGTAATATGTGATGGAGGCAGAGGGGAGGTTTTGTGTTGTTTCTGTAGTGGCACAAAGATTCATTAAAAATTTAATGCCAACAAGCTGCAATTGCAGGCTTCTTGAGTAACATCCTTAAAACTTTCCTTGGACATGGTAAAAATAGTAAGACAAGAGACAGAACTGAAGCCATCCTTCAGATTTGGTTATTGCCCTCAGTGTGGTCATCCAACACTTACCTGTAGCCTTTTATTATCTGATCATTGTATATAATTACTGGGATCCCTTGCTCCAGGAATATGATTTGAATTTTGAAGAGAATGTGTGATCAGGATCTGCACCTATAAAGTAGTCTTTACTTATGCCTGATGAATCAAGTCTCTTCTCATCTCACAATCTCATAGAATCATAGAGCTGGAAAAGACCACAAGGGCCATCTAGTCCAATGCCCTGCCATGCAGGAACTCACAGCCAAAGCATCCCCGACAGATGGCCATCCAGCCTCTGTTTAAAGACCTCCAAAGAAGGAAACTCAACCAGCTCTTACTGTCAGGAAGTTCCTGCTAATGTTGAGGTGGAATCTCCTTTCCTGTAGCTTGCATCCTATTCTTTGGAGCAGCGGAGACCAAGCTTGCTTTATCTCTAATATGACATTCCTTCAAATATCTAAACAGGGCTATCATAATCATCTCTTAACCTTCTCTGGAGTAAGAGGAGTAATATTGTTGTGTACCTTCAATTAGTTTCTGATTTATGGTGATCCTAAGGCAAACCTACCATGGGGTTTTCTTGGCAAGGTTTGTTCAGAGGAGTGTATGTCATTGCCTTTCTCTGGAGCTGAGAGAGTGTGACTTGCCCAAGGCCACCCAGTCAGTTTTCATGCCCCAGCATCATAGTTCAACATCAAACCACTATGCAGAATAGTAACAATAAACAAATAGTACATATATGGCCTAAATATCCTAGAGGCACTATATACTGTCTGATCTTGGAAGCTACACAGAGTCAGCTCTGTTTAGTACTTAGATGGGAGACTGCCATTGAATGCAATGGGCCTTGGTATCTACTTGGCTCCAGCTCCCCACCCCATGGTTCCAGCCCCTGCAATGGATACCAAAATCTATGGATGCGCAAGTCCCATTATGGAATAGTAAAATGGTGTCCCTTATATAAAATGGCAATAGATTTAATTTTTAAAATATATTTTTATTTTTTATTTTAAATAGTGCTCACACAAACAGATCTTGTAGCACCTTTGAGAGTATATAACTGAGCAAAAGAAGTTGTAGCATAAGCTTTTGTAGTATAAGCTGTTATTCAATTGAAAGGAGTCATTGATGTGTTGTCCATAGGATATGAGTAGAGAGACCACAGTCATTTTAAAACAATGTTTGGAATAGAATCACTAGAACTTGGCTTGAGTTGACCATGCCTTTAGTGGGCATTATCCAGTCCTCATATGCAAGAAATGGAAAGCATAAGTATAGACTTTTTATGGTATTAGCTCCAGTACCAATTTATTACCTTAAGTGTGGGTGAAGTGTGGATGAGGTGTGGGTATTATGTCCACTGTATGTAGTGAAGCCCTACAAATGTGTATTGGATCCAACCACTGATGGGAATGGCTGTGGGAATGTGGCCATGAGAGCTCCTTCTATTCTTGTCCCAATTAACATGGCTCTGCATATGTGTATGCATACATGTGCACACCCTGTGCCAGGAATACCTGTTGGATAGTTTCATATTCTAGCTGGAAGAAAAATCTTAGAAACTACAGATTCCCTGTTTGGATGTCATGGTTTACGAACCTATTGTATTGAAGCTGGAGATATAATAATAGGTAGCATAGAACCAATGGCATTCCCCCGTATACTGATAAATTATGAATTATTAGATCAAGATATTTAGACAGATGTTTGGTTTACTGTTGTGGTGGTGACCTATAGTTTTTAAAGAAAGAGAAGGGAACATATGGCCCTTCAGTTGTTGGATCTTAACTCCCATCAGCCCTCACCATGGGCTATGGTGTCTAGGGCTGGTGAGAGTTGCAGTCCAACAATATCTGGAGGGCCATATATTCCCTCTGATGTAAAAGACTGAAAAGTTTTCAATTAACATGGGGATTCATCCAGTACTTTAAACAGTTAGAAAGTAACTCAGGATTGCCTATATCAGGTGGACACTGGCAGTCCAGATATTTTTGGATTATAACAGCCATAATTCCTCAATATTTGGTATACTGTCGATGGCTGATGGGAGCTACAGGCCAAAAACCTGTAAACAGCCACACTTGCCCACCCCTGGTGTATACTTCAGTGTCCCTCTGGAATTCTGGACAAGAGCCTTTTGTGGCCATATCTGAAGACACCAGACACTGAACTTTGAACCTTTTAATAAAAGGCACACACTCTGCTTGCTATTGAGTAAAGGCCATTCTATCCCACCTAATGGATGGGCCAAACTTCTGTGGAATTTTAACTCTTAAAACATCATTTTAATTGATGGCTTAACTGGCCTTATTGGATAGTCCAGTGTGGTAATGAGTTGTTGTAGTGATCTCTGGCAGTCTGAAAACACCCAGCACCAAAGTGTGGATTTTCCAAAACTGTATAAACTCCAGTGGCTGATAAGCTTTACAGTATCTAATATTCTTTATACATAAACTAGCTTTATTCCAGTGCTACTTTGAACTATTTAACAGAGATACATATAGTAGAATCTAGCATATCTTGGGGTTATGTCCATATATTAGAAATCATTGACAAAACCCTGTTTGTATTTTGAAATTCTTTTACTCCTTAGTTAACCAAAATTTGGAGGCAGAATGAAGTAGAGTTGTTTTTCTCAAATGTGTTAGTAATCCTCTTTAAAGTTCAGCATTTGTATTCAGCAGTGCATGACTCACCACTCTTCCCCACCCACTAACTATAAACTTCAATAAATTTTACTTTATATGGTGCTCTGCTTAAAGCTATTAGTAGTAATAATACTCCATTTTAAATGGATCACTGATTCAGCTGGGGTTGAATGTATTAAAAATGCAGAACCTTCATCATGCTTCTGAAATCAGGCTGAGCAGCAGTTTTATTGCAAAAAGGCAGAGTTGGTTCTCAACATCCCACATGGGATGGGGTGGATACCCACATCCAAGTTCATTAGCTGCAGTCAGATTATTTTATTTACTGCAGTAATAACTAGAGGTTAACTGGTGTTAAAGAGTTTGAAACCAAACAGCCCATGATGTGGCAGGTTTTGGAAATGATTTGTTCACTTAATACGTTTGTAAAGCTAATTAATTTCCTTTCTGGGGGGGGGGGGGTAAATATTGAAGGCAAATATTATTGTAGTGATAATAACAACACTAAATTAAAATAGGCAGAAACGACAAAGAAACAATTGAGAGATTTTGGCAACAATTGGATGAGTATCAATAATAAGCAGTGAGTTTTCTACAGTTACATTAATTGAATTAAAGTACTGAAGTTTAGCACTCCCAACCAACTCAGGATGTTCTTCTCCTTGAATATTGACTAAAATGAAAAATATAATTTTTATGCACATTCATTGTCACACTTCTGAATACAGTGAGTTTTTCCTTAATAATTCTGTACTGAAATCATATAATACTAGGAATAAGCTTCCTAGATGTATATAATTTCAATACAGAATTATATTAGGAATAAGATTCCTAGTAGAACAACAGTTACCCAATATCTTTATCTGTATCCATGCCTTTGGAGCCATTATTCATTTCAGGCTGGGCAGGGAAGAGAAACAAAAGAATAGCCATCTGTGTTGCATTTCTGATAAGTTCAACAGCAGCACGATCACTCACCCCTTTCAAGCAGGGTCATCAAAGCAGTTCTTGCTCAAATACCAATAGATACAAATGCAGAGAAGTGTTTTTCCCCAAGGTTTACTGAAGTTGGTTTGCTATCCTATACTACTATTGCTGTCACTACTACTACTACTACTACTACTAATGTTATTCATTTATATCCTGCCTTAGGGGCAGTACAGACCTCCTCAAATCGGGGGTCTGAACTCTTCCCATTTTAACTGCAGAAGGATGCTGCAGCCACCAAACTTCATGGCGTCCCTCCACAGTAAAAAGAACCCGTTGGCATGTTGTGTATGTCACGAGTGCACCATTGGCACTCGTGATGTACGCAACACGCAGAGACGTGCAGATGCTGCACGGCGGCGTCATCATGGTGGTGCCCATGTGGAGTGGATGCCGCCATGATAACAATGCCCATATGGACTAGGGTTCCTGAACGTGTGCTCTGGAACCCTAGTTTCGGTGCCGGCACACCTCTTTTGTCCTGTGTGTCTCACGCCTTAGAGAGCCAACGTGGTGTAATTGTTTGAGCATTGGACTATGACTCTGGTGACCAGGGTTTGAATCCCCATGTGGAAACTCACTGGCTGGCTTTAGGCAAGTCACTCTTTCTCAGCCTTAGAGGAAGGCAAAGAAAATCTGAGAAAATCTTGCCAAGAAAACTCCATGATAGGTTCACCTGAGGGTCACTATAAGTTGAAATGACATGAAGGCCCACAATCACAAAAATATTTTGCCTTTTCCCCAATAATGAGACTCAAGCTGGCTTGCAACATATTAAAACAGTGCAAATTAAAAACTATAGAAAAACACCATTAACAGTATAAATATAAAAGCTATTTAAAGGGCAACTAAACAATTTATAAAGTCAAATCAAATAAAATTCATTAAAAGAGTATATACAAGCCACAAAAAGGCACAGACCACCATTAAAATCCCATCCGGTTAGTTTCTAAAAGCCTGGTGGCATAAAAACATATTGACTTGCCAGCAGGAGAGCAAGGAGGGAGCTATCCTAACCTTCCTAGGGAGGGAGTTCCAAAATCTGGGAGCACTTACTGGGAAGACTTTCTCATTTGTTCCCACCAAAAGAACCTGAAGAGGAGGTGGAACAGCAAGATGAGCCTCTTCAGAAGATCTTAGAGCTCTAATGGGCCCATACAGGGAGATATGGTTGTAAAATTCCTTTCAGTTCTTTTTGTTTAAAGATGAAACGAACATTTTTGTATTACTGCCAAAGAGGCACCTTGCCAAGCACAGAATTCTGCACTGTTGTTCATTTCTCCTACTGCATTTTCAAGCATTGGAATCTTTCCTTCTATAAATTGCCTTTTTTTTTGGGGGGGGGGGGTTGTCTCTTTTGCTATCCCAGCTAGTTGTACTATGGAGTGAAACAACCGTCCAGTTTTTGAACTGACATGGAACAACTGAAGTGCATGCTGGTTTAAGATCTACTTGATGCAAAGTCATCTCTATATGTGGTTTTGTGTGCGTGTGTTAGTTAAACAGGTGCTTCAGCTCTTTCTTTTGCCCTTTCGATTGTGTGATGTGTTTTTTGCTTTCAGGAAAGTTAATGAAAAATGAGCTAGTTTGGTACTGAAGAAGTAAAGCGATGGGGGAGGGAGGCAGTAGTTGTATTGGGTGTATGGCTGGCTGGCTGGCTGGCTTGCTGCCATAGAGACACTGAACTCTGAGCCAACCATGAAGTCATGCTGAACTTAAGGAGTCTCACTAATCCAAAGCACTGCGTCTTAATTTGACAAAGTAAAGACTTCTTGATAAGCCAACCTATTAAAAAAGTTGTTAAATGATGTAGGGTGGGGGGCTTTCCTTGTAAGCTTAGATTGAGAATGAGAAATGTGGTGCGAGGAAAGGAGAATCTTCTTCTTTTTAAAAATAATTCTTCTGTTACTGGCTCCGTCAAGCCTCAGAACAGCTTTGGCACTCTGCTCTTCCCTGCAGTTCTTGGGCTGCGCAATGGCTTGATATGAAATTTGAGAAATGTATGTACTCTTCTATTTCAGGAAAATGATCTCACACATTGAATGTGTATGTTGTTGGCTGTGGGGCTCTGATCTTGCCCAGTGTGGCTTGGCTTGGCCCTTTTTCTTTTTTTTTTTTAATAGTGGGTATGAATTGCCAAAATACATTTGACCAGAATTCAGGCATTCCCTCACAGTCCCCCTCTTTTTAAAGGATCTGATTTCTTAATCGTCATTACATCTTGCCCTTAAGCATAGTAGGCTTAGTTGAGAGAGAAAGTTAATGTTTCTGTTGGTCAGTCCCTTGTTTCTTTTTAACCCCTTCCTCTCAACAGTGCTGGGTACCACACACTTGTATTGCTAATAAATGAAATATTGAGGGAGGTCATTTGAGCAAAACAGTGAGAGCTGCCTTTTTCTGTATTTTGTATCCAAGCCACAATTGAAGGCACTACAGATGTGAAAATCTCTAAACCAAGGTGTTCTTTTACTTAGAAATGGCCTAGGAGATGCAAACACTTCTTTTCATTGAGAATCTTAACTCAGAGAAATTCATTTTAGTGCTTACTGTATATACTCATGTACAAATTTAGAAATTTTAGTCAAAAAAGTGAACCCAAAAAAACTGAGTGGGCTTATCAACAAGTCAATATAAGTATTGTACTTTAATTCTTATATATAAAAAGGAACCATCCCCTGGTGAAAAGCAAGAGAGTAATCTGTCCTGGAAGCACTGACTTCCCTGTATTCTCTCATCGATCTAGCTTTTAATATGAGCACAAACAGTTATACCTCCCGGAATTTTGTACGTTCTTTGGCATTGTTTACCTTTGCTTTTTCCTTTACATCCTTTGTTACATGGTCCTAAATTTCACCCTTGAACTTATTCATGGGTCATATCAAAATCCATAATTTTGGCCCCAAAACCTGCACTCAACTAATACATGAGGTCAGCTTATAGTTGAGTATATACAGTACTTATAGAAGTATATGAAGAACACAAACAGGTTATTGGTATATGGGTCTCTACACTTTTCCTTCTACAGCTTGCTAACATTTTCTGAAGTAGTTACAATGAAAACAATAGCCATAAATACCGTATATACTCGACTATAAGTCAAAAGTCAAGGGCAGGTTTTAGGGGTAAAATTATTGATTTTGATATGACCCATGGATAAGTCGAAGATAAAACTTAGGGGCATGTAAATAAAGGATGGAGCAAATGAAAACAATGGCAAAGAACTTATAAAATTCCAGCAGATATAACTATTTGCCCTTTTAAGGTTGGATGGATGAGTGAGTGGAAAAGGGTAAGTGCTTCCAGGACAGATTAAACTGTTGCCTTTCACCAGAGGATTTTATACACACACACACACACACACACACACTTACATTGACCCATGAATAAGTCGACTCAGGTTTTTTGGGTCAATTTTTAACCTAAATTTCTAGACTAATACTTGAGTATATCCAGTACTGTGTTTTTACACATTGTTGTTAGTTTTGTCTTCTAGATGTTTAAAATGCTTTTACTCTCCAGTTCTGTTGGAAATTAGTTTGCATTACCTTTTTAAAGAAGAGTTAAGTTACCTGTTGGTGGTGCTCTCTCTGTATCTTTATGAAAACTGTTTATGTTTGTTTCTTCTTTATCTGTAGAATGGCCTTTTAACATGCAATGGATAAGAATCCTAACAATTTCTATGTCGATGGGAATTCATTCTTTGTGCATAGCAATAATAACAATTTGGTCTTCCTCTGTAATCTTAAAACAATATTTTAATCTGTCCAACAATCTTATAAGGTCATTCTATGTCAAGAATATATTTAGAAAACACTGCTTTCAAGAATACATATTTAAAATATTGACATTTGTGTCATTACTGAGTTCTGGGTGATCATTGGCCGCCTTAAAACTAAGGAAGGTACTGGTATTGATTTCATATAAACATTTGAATATGGCTTCTGGTCTTATTAGAAAACTGTGTCCTTTTAGCTGTCAGTTGTAAATTGATGTTTCTAGATATGTAATGTTGGTCTTGCTAAAAAATATAATATATAGAAGAGTCAATGGATTTCTTTCTGTCCTTTACTAATTCACTATTGCATTAAGCTATTCCTCATAGGAAAGATTGTAGCTAATATTTCAGCTAAGAATTTATATACATTTATGGAATCAAAGCCATTTCACAAAAGTTTTTTAAAAAATCATATCAGGCATGCAATTAGATTTTAATTGAAAGACCCTTAGGTCTAAATGCCATATGTAACAGTAGAGGTTGTTGAGACGATCTAGAAGATTAAAGTTGCAATCATTATTGTCACAATAATAATGATGTGTAAGTTTTTAAATGATTCTGTGAACTGCTTTGATCACCTCGGAAAAGCGGTATAAAAATAAAACATATTATTATTATTATTACAATGTAAATCCCCTGCTGATGTTAAGGTGCATCATGGCAGCATACTTACAGATTTCCTTTCAAATCAAATAATGATAACATGAGAATGGTATTGGTTCTCTCATGGAGAAAGTATATGTCTATTTCAGTTTGATCTACCTAGAAAGTTTTCTCACACTTCTGCTGCTGTCCATTTACTGTGGTCTACATGCTCCAGAGTCCAGAAAGCTACATTGTCTGATTTTCAGCTCATCTAGAGGGGTCCTCAGGGCATTGTCACGGCTGCCATTTTGAGTGATAGGAACTGACCACTTCTCTTCTGGTTGCACCTTGGGCTATTATTTTTGGGGTATGTACCTTTGGGAATAAGGAACAGCCCAAAGCAAAATATAATATCCCTGCAAATAGTTTTTGGCCTGTGTGTGTGTGTGTGTGTGTGTGTGTGTGTGTGTCAAACTTTCCAGGGCCTGGAAGGGGAGAACTTGGAAGGTCCCAAGACTTGTACTGAAATCAGAAAGGACTGCAAGATGTGCACTCCTAATTTTACATAGATGTCAGTCCCAGAGACATAATTATACATAGGATTTAATCTAAATCTGTTTTATCTTGATAATGAAATTGAGCCAAATCTTTAAGATTGCAAATCTGCTTCTGCATGTTTCAGGATATTAAGGTTGATCTGTTTCTGGAAATATACTTCTCCATTTATGATAAATGGTTAGTGATTTTCAGTTCCCTCTTGAAGTGCCATGCAATTAGGTGAAAATGATATAATAATAATAATAATAATAATAATAATAATAATAATATTGTATTCCGCTTTTTCACAAAGGAATCAAAGCAGATTCCAACAGAATAAATAAAACATCAAACAATTAAAAATTACAGTTTAAAAACCCCAAAACCCCAACCCTCGCCCAATCATAAAAACAGCGATCAACCCATAAAAAAGATTAAACATCCAAAAATTTAAAAATATCCAATAGGAATACATTGAAATTTCTAGCAGATTAGCACAAGAAATGAATCTTCCTCTAGAGGAGGGGGGGACGGGGGTGATGGTATCAATCAATTTTGGTATTGGTATCAATAGAGGTGTCAATAGAGGAGGGAGCCAAGTCTAATGGATCTAGTGGATCTAACCTAGTCTGGAAAGGCCTGCCAGAAGAGATCTGTCTTAATAGCCTTTTTAAAGGCTTTCAAGGTGGTAATATGATGGATCTCATCTGGCAGGTCGTTCCAGAGCCTGGGAGTGGCTAATGAGAAGGTCTTCTGGATCACCACTTCAGAACTATACTATACCTTCAGAATATAGAATTATATGAACATATTTCACTAAGGAAAATAATGTGGCCTAAATCTCAGTGAACTGATGGAACTTACATAAGTGTTTTCAAGTTCCCACTGATTCACTGGACATACTCTGGTTAGATTTAGGCCATTGACAAATTTGATTATATTAATGGATATATATATTTACTTTCAGCTGCCCTATACAATACAGAATTTAATATTGAACTATTTCGTTCCCTCAAGTGAGAGAGAATATTTTCATAGTTTTCTCCCAGCTGCAGAGAAAACAAACATTCCTGCCTAGTTTTTACCCAGTATTTGCATATCCAAATTGTTTTAGGACATTATTGTACAAAATTATGTGCAAAAATACATGTGCTTTTTATGTATGAGTATGTTTGGGTTTTGTTCATACTCACCTCTCTTTCCCAGGTAGCCAAGTGTGTTTTTTGGGTGCAAGGTTTTCTGTGCAAAACCCAGCAATCTTTCATGATAAAAAATGTGGTACAGAAAATAGCAGTGTAGTACAACAAAGGCATGCTCCTCTTTTGTGCAAGACTGCTACTTTTCATACAAGATTTATTTTGTGCAAGATTACTGTTTTTTGCATAGAAAACAGAAATCTTGCTGACAAAAAATAAATAAATACCTGCACTGCCTGGAAACTGTTTTTATGTAACCACCACAACTGTCATGCACAGAAACAATAAGCATTTCTGCACAGAATAATTTCTAGAAACGCTTTGGCATTTGTGAATACTGAGCGAAAACTGTGCAAAATTCTTGCCATGGTGTTATTCTTCCTGACTGGATTTCCTGGCTGTTGGAAAAGCTATTTTATGGCCAAAAAAATGCATAAAGATGAACATATATCCCACCTCACCTTTCTCCCAACATAAGACGTCTAACAAAAAAATTTAAAACAAAAACATTAAAATGTAGATACAAAGTTTAAAAAACAATTGAATAATTTTAAAAAGTTAAAAACATTATATGTTAAAAATTAAAATGTATTGCAAACTCTATACAGACCTTAAAAATCTGAATTACACAGTATTGAAAAGCCCAGTCCATATCAGTTTGAAAAAACCTGATGGCCCAAGAATGTTTCAATCTGCTGCATATTTTTTTATTCATGTAGTCTGAGCATGGTTTCAAGGTTTTAACTAGAAGACAATAGCTATAATTTAAGGTGGTATAAAGCAGCAAGTGAGGATATAGCCAGAAACTTTTTAGGGTGTATTTACACTGCAGAATTAAAGCAGTTTGACACCACTTTAACGGCCATAACTCTATCCTACTGAATCCTAGGATTCGTAATTTAATGAGGTATTTGGCGTGGTCTGTCAGAAACCTCTAGTGCCTCTCCAAATTTCAAATCCCAGGATTCTCTAGGAGAAAGCCATGGCATTTAAAGTGGTGCCAAATTGTTTTAATTCTGCAATGTGGATACACCCTTAGTCTATTCTTCCATTGCTCGTTTCAGCCATACATTCCCTTCTGCAGAGCCAAACTAAAATCCCTCTGTTACAGCATATGAAGGCAGAAGGTTACTGAAGATTCCAGTGGCAGATTGTGTTATAAACAATAAATAGACACCCAGAACACTCTTAAGCAAGTAAGTGACAATCCCAGATAAAAGATACTTGCTACTCTCCTGTGCCACCTTGAATTTGTTAATTTCAGAGAATACTAATGCTTTCCTACAATGGTTGTTAAAATTCTTGCCAGAGAATAAAGACAGCTCACACCAACTCACATGGATATGATAGCCACGTGGACATGAACGTGAAGCCACAACAAGCTATGAATCATTCACTCTTTCATGTCACTTTTATTTGGAAAAAGGCATTCATTTTAATCCAATAATGCATGCCTCTTTCATTCATTTAAAAGACACCTGATTTTGGTGAATTGCTTTAGATATTGGAATAATAGCTGTTGACTGTGATTGTTTTGTGTCGGTGGGGAAAGCTTTCCCCACATCAAAATGAACAAGTCTGTAGAAGTTTCTTCATGGAATTGTTGTTATTACTTTATAGATTATTGAAAGGTTTATGTTTAGTTCGTTTAATTTGTCTTTGGTTCCACCATTTTCCTTTGATTGGTATCCAGGTTTTCTTACCCACTGCTTAGATGGTCCTGAACGAATAAGGATATATATATATATATATATATATATATATATATATATATATAGAGAGAGAGAGAGAGAGAGAGAGAGAGAGAGAGAGGGGGGGGGGGGGGGACTGACAGGTAATTTGAACTAATTCTGTTTCCTATATCTCAATGTGTCTGATAGCACTGGGTGCTAACACTACTCAAGTCACCCCAATTTCAATCACTCCAGTGTGGTTGAGATGATATTAAAAAATTTGGTGCTGAAGAGTACAATATTACAATTAAGTCACACTGGGTTTAATACTCTCTGACTGGTGGTCAGACTGTTTAAACGGTACTGGTACACATCTACTCATCTAAATGATTACATTGCTGTTAAATGTAGCATGTTTCACATGAAATACTATAAGATAATGTCTCCCACATCCATTATCTCTCTCTCTCTCGTGTGTGTGTGTGTGTGTTTGTGTGGAGAGAGGGAGGGAGGGATGAATATATATATATATATATATATATATATATATATATAGAGAGAGAGAGAGAGAGAGAGAGAGAGAGAGAGAGAGAGATGGAGAGAATGAAAATTATTCCTTTGATCAGATTGTTAATACAGATTTGGGGAATAAATAATCTATCTCTTTTGCCTAGGGTTATTCTGTCATCCAAACTCACTGCCTTCATCTGAAATTCTTCATGTTAAAAGTAAAATTCTGTGGTGTGTGCCAAAATACTTATTTTCTAATAGAAATTGGGCCTTGGCATGATCATGGCAGAAGAAAACTCTTCAAGTGCTAGAAGCCACTGGAATGTAATTATGAAATTGTATCTATACTGTTGAAAGCAAGTACTTCTGGCAAAACTGCAAAGCATCATCTTGAGTCTCTTTAATATATGTCAGGTATTAAAGCAAAGAAAAAGCTCCTCTTCATATATGATAAAAAGCAGGTAGAGCAATTTAATAGCATTAAATACATTTGAAACTCTCCTTCTATCCCCAGCTCCACTTTTGGAAAATTAATGCTTAAGGAAACTGTTACAGGGCAATCTTTCGAAAATGTGAGCTGACAGAAAGAGCTGTAATGTGTTTAATCCTCACACCATACATCTTGTTGCTTCTAAGAGCTGTACCTGAAAATTTGCACAGTCCGATTGAATGTGTTTTTTGAAAAATCTGTGAAATGCAAGTCTGATGTTTTATTTTCATAAAGTCTGAATTCTGGGGGGGAGGGGGGAGACGAGAGAACTGTTTATCCTCATTCCAGACATGAACTTTGGAAAGGTGTCAGAAAAAATAAACAAAACTTTTTTTTTAGTAGTAGTCTACATTCCTTTAAACTTTCTGAGATCAGGCAAATCCCTCAGTTTTTCAAGCTATTTGTCCTACAGTTCAACCACTTTGACTCCTGCTTAGAAGTAAATTATCCTACCATTCATTTTTTTAGGAAAGCAGTTCAGAATTTTTATGATTCCAGAGCTATGAATATATGGTGTGTTTTGAGAGTTTTCATTTCTTCATTAAATATTATTTGGCTCAGTATTTATGTACAGTAGTGCAGCATTTTCCCACTATGTATTATGTGTTATGATACGTGATGCTATTTCCTCAGTCTGTTTTAATTTTTGGTTTAAAAAAAATGTAGTAGCAGTGTTGCCACTGATGTGCTTGTTACACAAGTGCTTCGGTGCTAACAAATTCCCTTGGTGAGAATGCCATTTGTATGATAATTGTATATATGTCTACTGGATGATTAGTACTTGAATGGGAGAATGCCAATGAATACCCAGTGCTCTAGGTGAAATTTCAGAAGAAGGAATTGGCAAAACAATCACTGAGTATTCCTTGCCTAACAAAACCCTATGAATGTCATGAGGTTTCCATAAGTCAACAGGTGACCTGAAGGCACATTCACACATAGAAATGATGCATAAAATGATGAACTCTTTTAAATGAGACAAGAGTCCCCAATACAGTTACATCATCCAGTGCTTTACCTGTTGCTTTTGTCACATACCTGTCATTATATATCTTTTACACTTGAAGGAATATATTTAAAAATTATTTTACAATTTATATCTTTCACTTTATTAAAAGATCATAAGGCTGTATTTCATACAAGCTATAAAGAAGTTAAAACCAATTAAAATAGTAAAGGATAATTTAAAGTCTAAAAACATATCAGAATGTATAACAATTTAAAATAAGTTAAAACAGTTAAAGCCACATACAAGTACAAAGCAGATGAATGATTAGATAAAAAGCCAAGTTTTAACTTGGTGGCAAAGTGAAACCAATGTTCAAACCAGTTGCCCCACTAAGGGGAGGGCATTCCATAACTGGATGCTATAACAGAAAAGGCCTTCAACAGAAAATTGTATTGTATTGGTGTAAAGGTTAGAAATACCTTGAATCTATTGATCTAGCAGGGCTTGGGGAGAGGGGAGCAGCAGAGAAAGGAGGCAAAAGGTGTTTGATTTTTCGGCCAGACTACACACAGCCCTCTGTATCCATGGATTCAAGCATCCACGGTTTGAAAATATTCAGAACAATACATAAATTCCAAAGAGAAAACCTTGATTTTGGTATCTTATATAAGGGACACCATTTTACTATGTCATTGTTTTTAATGAGACTTGAGCATCCATGGATTTTGGTATCCACAAGGGGTCTTGAAACCAAACCCCAGTAGATACCAAGGGCTCACTGTAGTTTGATTCAAATCATTTACTCCTATGAAAATAGCTCAGGTAGCCAAGCCTAAGAGCTTATCGCACAGCATTTGCAGGAACTGGAATGGAATGGCACGGAACAGGGAAAAAATGAGTGTTACTGCACAGAAGAACTGCCTCTGATCTTGCCGGGAGTCCCCAAGCTGTTCCCCAGCCGTTCCTGGCAGCTGATTTTGAAGGATGTTTTGAACCATGGAATGGCTGGGATTATGGCTTGGGGACTCCCGGTGCCATTGGCAGGGTTCTCTTGTGTGGTAACACCCATTTCCCCCCTCTTCCATGCCATTCCATTCCATTCCAGTAACACCCATTTCTCCCCCATTCCATGCCGTTCTGTTCTGTTCCCATTCCTGCAAGTGCCGTGTGATAAGCTTACTAAACAGAACAAGGACAATTGAAAATAAGTCTAAGGTCTTGTAAGCCAAACTGAGAACTTGGATGATGCCTTCCTGGAACAGATGACCAGACAATCAGAAAGGACACATGTAATAGTAATGGGAGATTTCAAATATTCTGATATGTGTTGGAAGTCAAACTCTGACAAAAAATTAAGGTCCAAAAAATTCTTCACTTGCCTTGCAGATAATTTTTACATACAATTTTTTTGGTTTCAGTTATTTCTTCATCTTGATATAAACAACAAGGCCTGTATTGAAGCTGCTACATACAAGCATTCTCCAGAGATTGCAATATTGATGAACATAATCATTTCAGTTCAGCCATTTCTGTGACATCAGTCAGGAAAGTTTAGGATTACATGGCATGAATGCTATTGGTCATCCCAGCTAGAGCTGACCCACTGAATTAGTTGTTGAATTGTGGAGGAGTGGACATTTAATGCCATTGACTTACTAAGTCTACTCTAGCTGGGAGAAACAACATGCCCATACTGTATGTTCTTGAGTCATTAGGACATTGCTTGTCATTAATTATGTTAGGGTACCCACTGCCTTTAATCTTGAAATGGGTTGTGTTGAATCTTACTGTCTAGTAGCTAACTAGGTTTTCTTAGGCTCAAAATACACTGCAGAAATAATCCAGTTTGAGATTGCTTTAACTGCCCTGACTCAATGCTAGGGAATTCATGGAACTGTAGTTTTGTGAGACATTTAACCTTCTCTGTCAGAGAGCTCTGTTGCCATAATAAAGTACAATTCCTAGGCTTCCTTAGCACTAATCCAGGGCATTTAAAGCAGTCTCAAACTGGATTATTTCTACAGTGTGTTTTTTACCTGAGTTATCAAGCAGTTTAGCCTTTTATATTAAGAAATAAAAATGCATTGCAAAGCTGAACTCCTATAAATAGTAACAAAAACAGAATGCTTTTAAAAAACGAGTTTGTGTATTCTTTTTGTCCAATAGCTAAGGATGTTTTGTGTATTGATGAATACAGATACAGAATACAGACATCATTATGCTGGTTTACTCTAATGGGATTTACCAGTACTACCAATGACTGTAATCTACAGGTTAAGTCTTCCTTATCCAAAATGCTTGGGACTAGAAGTGTTTTGGATTTTAGATCCCCCGCCTCCTCAAGATTTTGGAACATTTGCAAACAGCTTCAATTTAATAATCTTGGCTTTCAGAGAAATTTCACGTTTGGTCTGTTATAGAACCCATTTGTTTGGGGTGTTTTTGGGTGCCCATGGTATCCTCAGCAATCTTCTCCAGCATATCTCAAATGAATTGATTTTATTCCTATCTGCTTTCTTCACTGTCCAGCTCTCGCATCTGTACATAGTAATAGGAAATACAGTGGTTTGTATGATTCTATCTTTCATGCTCAGTAGTATATATTTGCTCTTTAGTATCTTTTCTAGTTCTGTTGTAGCTACCCTCCCCATTCCTAGTCTTCTGATTTCTTGGTTGCAGTCTCAGTTTTGATCGATGTTTGATCCAAGTTACAGGAACTCTTTTACTATTTCAGTTTCCTCATTGTCCAGGTTCAATTTGTGTAGTGCCTCTGTTGTTATTATTTTTGTTCTCTTTATGTTCAGCAACAAACCTGCCTTTGCACCTTGTGTTTTCTGCTAGTAGTATGGTGTCATCTGCATATTTTATATTTACAGCTTTACACATGAGGTTTTTAGTTTAGAGTCGGTTATGCTCCTGTCGAAGACTGTACCATCAGTTTAGACCGTCTTTAAAAAGATAATGTTCATTCATTTATTTGAATATTTGTGTTATTGTCACATAAGTGTCAGAATTATGGAAACTATTTGAGATGCACAAGATAGATGTGCCCTTCAGGAGAGTTATGCTTTCTATTAGCATCCACTATGGTTGTCAAAAGAAATTTGTCTCATTAGTTGAACAGTAGTGGGTTTTAATTCTTGTATGTGTAGTTTGACACTTGACCTTGCATATAAATGCATAAATGAAGAAAGGGAAGATAGATTTTGACAGCTTTCAACTAATAAGAGCCATCTTCACTATGAATAAATCATTTCCTCCTCCTACATCAGACATCTGTCAAAGATGGTAGCCAGTATTATTTATAGTGATGTGTCTTGGTTCCATTCACATGATTCTTTGCGTGAAATCACAGAAAAGCACAATGACATTTGTCTAGCTCAAATTCAGTTGATGTTTGATTATTCCAAAATGGCTGCCTTGGATCCCTTTTTGGGAGAAAGACAGGAAATAAGTGCGTAATAGAGGATGGCTTGAGCATTGGTAGGGATTTTTTTTTGTCCAGTGATGAGCAACAGCAGCTTCTTTCAGAACTGGACAAATCTGCCTGCAAATTTATTCTGGATCCTTCTATGCATTTTGGGGGGATCTCTGCTTTCCCCACGAACAGTTCATAAATAATAGTTATAAATGTAAAATAAATTTTCTCATATAGTTAAAACTTGCAGACTGGTTATGGCAGGACGCATTTTAAGGAGACCTACAGTTTGTATCTATTGAAGGAGTATCTTTGACGTTCACAAATCTATAGTTTCTGGAATTCAGATTATGATTGTATAGATAAATTTGGATCTCCTTATTTTAAAGTATAACACTTATTGTCCATTTTTGATCAGGTGGCCCTGGTAATCTGGCTTCTCTAAAGCATTCTCTTGATTATATTGTTTGCTCAATGATGTTAATTTAAGGTCACTTCCAAATTTGAGTGAGAGGCTGCTAGAGAATCCTCGAAGATCAAAGGCTTCTGTTTATCTTGTTACATTGTCTTTGAAAGCAATCTGGTTGTGTATACTATCCATTTCTGAAACTATGTCCATTGTTAAATATAACTCTTGCCAGGGGTGGCTGAAACCAAAGATTAATTTGCACATGTGGGTGTAGAAAATTGCAAGAGCATTCTCCTTCCCCTGACAGTAAAATCCTGGACTTTGTGAACCAGCACTCCTGGTTGAAATGTGCATATAGTAATGAAAAACAATATCAGTAAAATATAATTTTAAAAAGTAGGGCATGAAATCTTTATTTTTATGGAAAGAATAAAAATGAATACATATTGAAATGTAAAAAACCGCAAATGAATGAAAATGAATAAAATCTTTATTTTTATGGAATGTAATGAATTATATTATATTAAAAATGAAAGCTAGTTGTTATGTTACTTTGAAAAATGAATGTTTTCATGCCTTGTTATACTAAAAAATAATCATTACAGGTAATATTACTTGGAAGGCATTACTTTCAGCTCTGATAACTAAGGAAGTATTTGAAAAATTCTGATATTTCTGGAATTGTGAAGAAAGACCTCTACAAAGAAGAAACTGAAAGATTTTGTTTTGGATTAACCACTTAGCGTGTCATCCAAGCCTTAAACCATGATTAATTACTAACTTTGGTTAGGGGAAACAAGCCAGCTATACTGACCTCAGTTTGAAGTTGGCTTGTTTCCACTTATCGTAGTTTAAAATTAATTGCAGTTTATCAGATTCAGATGACACAACAAGCTGCAGCTAATAAAAGATGGAAGCAAACGTTTCCATATTTTTCATGGCCAGAAGTGCCCAAGTTTACCTTTTATCTAGGCTTGTTCTTATAATGTTAAGCAGAGTTTTTGCATTAGTACTAAATCTGCCCAGAATACATGCAATTACCTTTTGTATAGATTCTCTAGTCTTTCTGGTTTCAACTTTAATAGTTAACACAGAGGACCTAACCCTTGCTATTTTTCCTGTAGTTCTTGCTAGTTGAAAGTTACTAGAGATGGGGCACCTATTTTTTCAAAATAGGCCATCATTTTAATGCTGTCATCCCTATTGTGCCACTTTTCCATGTTGTTCCTGATTCCAGCCAGCATTTAGCCAAGTGAGATATATACAGGCAGCACTGACTGTTACAGGATTCAGTGCCACTGGGCAAAGAAATGTGCTTCTCTTTAGCTTTGTCACTTGGAAAATGGAGGCTTCCTAATTTCAGGATTTCTGAACCAGAAGATACTCTCATTTTAGCTATTTTTCTATGCAATTAGTAAGCAGTGAACAAACAACATTTTAACCTCTCCACCCTGTTAATTTGCTCTTCTGATATTTGAGTACATTTTAATTTAAATTTAACAAAAGAGTAGAGGAATTACTGTTGAAAGAAAATGGGATATGAAATAGTTTATAATGATGTATATTATACCTACGTTGTTGATAGTACAAAATGTAGTGCAAGTATTCCTTTCATGTGGCTTTCGACACAAAAAGTTTTAGAGCAAAACAAGATTGGATTCCAGCTTAGTTTTTGTCATGATTAAAATGTCATAGAACTCAGGCACCATGTTTGTGCTGTCTAGTCTGACTTCCAAAATGGTGGCTACACAGCTTGATATGTTTCTGAAGAGGGAGGTTTTTACAACCCTGCCACTATTACAGTGCTTATTAGAACACAAAATTAAAACTGGCACATAATGCTTAAAAGCTCATTTTATAAGCTAGCTGTGTTAGTTTTTTGCAGCAAAAACAACCCAGTAATGACTAACAGATGTCGGTATACCATTAGCTTTCATGGACTGAAGCTTACATTATGAAATACATAGGCTAAAAACCTGTATGACATCTCTATACTCACCTCTTAACCCAATATTTAGCCACTGCAGCCCCTTCCCATAAGCATCCATGGCTGATGAATTATTGGAAGGGGAGAGTTGTTACCAGGTTACCAGCACATGCATGAACTCTCCCATGTTCTGAGTACACATGCCTATCAGGAGTCTTGTGACCTTGGTCAATAGTGTGTCTTAAGCAAATTGGACACTATAATCTATATTCACACAGAGTTTTCTGAAAGGCGGATTTCATTCAACACACAGAAATCAAGATCTACACAATAGTTGCATTGGGGAACAGAATAAATGGCAAACAGCACATCCAAAGTATAAACAAATGCCTAATGGGACACGGCTGCTTTCAGATTGGTAGATACTAACTCAAAAGAGCAAACTTGTAAGGCTCCGAGGGTTTGGATTAAACAATGTGAGCTAAGAGGAAAGAGAAGTGTGAGAGAGAAAGCATTTCAAAAGAACAATTTAATGCTTTCGCTAATCCTCACACCACACACACACACACACCAGACACACACACACACCAGAAAAAGAGGAGACAGTTTGGTGGAACTGAAATGTGCAGGGAATGTACTCCCTGACAGATTTTACAGATGGCAAAGGTTATCTCTCTCTTGGTCCTGCTGGACAATTCTAGCATGAAGTTAGAGTGCACTGCTCAATGGCACAGTGCAAAGACAAGGGGGACAAGCTAACCATGGACCTCTATGTAGAAAAAGGAGAAAGAGAGTGAACTAATGAGATTCTCTAGCCAAAACTCTAGATTCCAGGGCCCTGAAAGAATGATTTCATCTAAAAGGAGCAAAGCTAAGAGTGTTTTCCAGCAGAACTGAAAAGGAGCGGAACTAAGCAAGTGTTTTCAGCAAAAGGCTTCCAGAAATAGGAGGCAGGTCATTTAAGCCCCCCTCCCTTCCCCTGGAGCAAACAACCTTTGAATTTATCATTGTCTTGAATGATTTAAGGCAGGAACAGAAAGCAGGACACCAGACATTTCTCTAAACAAAGGAACTTCTTCAAATAAAGGGTGTCTGTTTGGATGTCCTCATAGAAATTACTTGAAGACTCACCTAAGCACTCACCTAAGACTCCTTTAGCCAGTCACCCTTCCCCAAAGGTGGTGCTACTGTCAAAGGCATTGCTTGTCTATACCAACCACAGGGCTATATTCTGGAAAAGAGAGAGCCTTGTGGGGGTGATGGTGTCAGTATTCAGCTGTGTCCCAGTATTGAAGTCAGCAATCTTGATGTACCTAATGTTGGCATTTATTTATTTATTTATTTATTTATTTTTTCAAGGATTTATATCCTGCCTTTCTCCCACAATGGGATTCAAAGTGGGTTGCAATAATTTAAAAACACATAATAATTTAAAAAGACAGAAGTAAAAACATTAATTTAATTTTTTTAAATATTAATATTAAAACATAAGTTAAAACAGTTAAAACCAGAACAAGCTATATGAAGCCGCTGGGTGAGATAATACGGAGTTATGGTGCTGGGTGTTATCAGTACGCTGATGACACCCAAATCTATTTCTCCGTATCTCGTTCGTCGGCCTCGAATTCCGATGGCATCTCTTCTCTCAATGAATGTCTTCAGGCGGTAATGGGCTGGATGAGGAAAAACAGATTGAAACTGAATTCAGACAAGACGGAGGTGCTCATGGTAGCGGCCCCGAAACCAAGAATTGGGTTGCAACCTCCAGTCCTGGATGGGGTCACACTCTCCTCCATCGACTGTGTTTGCAGTCTGGGGGCGCTCCTTGACTCGTCGCTCCTGATGACAAATCAGGTAAATGCGACGGTCAGGAGTGCCTGTTATCAGCTTCGGCCGATACGCCAGCTGCGCCCTTTTCTGGAAGTAAGGGATCTCGAGACGGTTGTGCACGCGCTGGTAACCTCACGCCTTGACTTCTGTAATGCACTCTACATGGGGCTACCCCTGTGCTTGACTCGGAAATTACAGCTGGTTCAAAACATGGCAGCCAGGCTTGTGTCAGGTACATGTAGGAGGGACCACATTACTCCGGTTTTGAGGTCCCTCCACTGGCTGCCTATCAGCTTCCAGGCCCAGTACAAGGTGTTGGTTATCACCTTTAAAGCCCTAAATGGCTTGGGTCCAAGCTATCTTAGAGACCGCCTCCTCCCGTACAATCCTCCCTGTGCTCTCCGCTCCTCTGGGAGGAACTTACTACAGCCTCTAAAATCTAGGCTTGCGGCGACCTCCCAGAGGGCGTTCTCTGCTGTCGCCCCCAAACTCTGGAACGGCCTGCCGGATGAGATCCGTCAGATAACATCATTAGACAGCTTTAAAAAAGCGGTCAAGACGGATCTCTTCCGGCAGGCTTTTCCAGATTAACCATCCCGGCCCAGGTTCCCAGGTTCCCAGGTTCCCTGATTCCCTCATTCCTCCCGTGGCCCCATCTTAGTGATGGTTGAGGATCAATAGAGGGATATCAGGGTTTTTAGTTTTTAATTGTTGTTTTATGCATTGATATTGTGTTTTAATATGTTTACTGTTTAATATTGTCTTAAGGGGGGAGGGATAAAGTGTTTTTAATTGTCATATTTTATATTTTACTGTTGTTAACCGCCCGGATTGGTTTGCCAGAGGGCGGTATACATATTATTATTATTATTATTATTATTATTATTATTATTAAAACCCAGCCACCAAACCCCTGCCCAAATAATAATGTCTTCAGCTGCTGGTGGAAGGAGAGCAGGGAGGGGGCCAACCCGACCTCCTGAGGCAAGGAGTTCCACAGTGTGGGAGCAGCCACTGAGAAGGCTTGCTCTTGAATTCTCACCAGCCGCACCTGCAAAGATGGTGGGACTGAGAGAATAATAATAAATAAATAATAAAAACTTTATTTATATACCGCCCTTCGAAACATCAGGGCGGTTTACAGCAATAAAACTACATTCAATACAATACAATTTACAGAAAGCCCTCTCCTGCCAATCTTAGCGCTCGGACTGGTTTGTATAGGGAGATAAGGTCCTTCAGATACTCTTGACCCAAGCTATTCAGGGCTTTAATGGTCAAAACCAGCACCTTGAATTCTGCCTGGAAATGGACTGGTAGCCAGTGCAGCTGTTTCAACCAGCACCAGTCAGCAGCCTGACCACAGCATTTTGCACCCGCTGCAGTTTCCAAACAGTTTCCAAGGGCAATCCCACATAGAGCGCATTACAATAGTCCAAATGGTACGTAATCAAGGCATGTGTCTCCGTAGCCAGATCCAACTTCTCAAGGAATGGGCACAGCTGGTGCACTAGTTTTAATGGTGCAAATGCATTCCTGGCCACAGCTGAAACCTGGGTAAACGTGAGATTTCAGGGGGAGTGTAATCCCATCCATCACAGGCCGAATCCCTATTCCATGATCTGCCTTACAAATAAGTAGGAGCACCTCTGTCTTGTCTGGATTAAGTTTCAATTTGTTTGCCCTCATCCAATCCATTACTGACATCAGTCACTGGTTTAGCACAGAGACAGCTTCCTTACAATCATATGGAAAGGAGAGATAGAGTTTGTGTCATCTGCATTCTGGTGACACTTCACCCCAAAACTCTTGATGACCTCTCCCAGCAATTTCATATAGATGTTAAATAACATGGCGGATGGGACAGAACCCTGAGGGACACCACAGATCCCCACTTTAATGGAAGTAAGCATAGGTGCTGCCTATAAAATTGAGCTGGAGAAACTTTCCAGCTAACCCTTTCTTTCCTAGTTCAGAGCATCAAAGAGGTTCCATTTTATAACATACACATACTCATCTTGGCAAGGGTATTGTACAGATTCTAACAGACTGGATAAGTATCTGGCTGTGTCTCTGTAGCCAGACTCATACTGATGACATCATTTACAGAGATCCACTGGGGGATCAGCAGATGGTGTAATCATTGTGTGTCTGGCTGCAGTGACATAACCAGATGTTTCTCTGATTCCCCCCACTCTCCACCACCCACAGGATGGCCATGCAGGTTTGAAGCAGTTAGATGATGAGGTGTAGCTTTGATTGCTGCAGAGGGTGAAAGAGAGTGTCAATGCCTGCAACAGCATAAAAGACGCAATGTGGACTTATGTCTGTGTATGTCACCAGCAGGATGCCACCCATGAAATTTAAGTTTCATATGGTGGGTTAATTATAATACATATCTTGGCTTGGGTGGGGGAAGTATCATCAGTGCAGTCATCTGAACAGGAATTCATCATGAGATTCACTTCTATTTCCTGTAGCACTTTATCATGCTGTATATAATTTAATTCTCTCATTTATGTAAGGATGTCAACATTACTACCCAGCTCCTGTTTGTTAATGGTCACTGTACAGCTTTCATTTCTAATGAAGGCAATCCCTCACACACTCAAGAATGTGTAGAACACTCAACCAAATGAGATAATACTTAATGCATCTATGGAATTGGGCTATAATCCATAGAAGCTTGTGTAATAATAAAATTTGTAAGTCTTTAAAGTGATAAACACACTGTTGTTGTTTTACTGTTTGCATTTCTATCAGTAGGCTACTTACAATGAATACCAAATGTATACACAAACTAGAAAAAATAACTATAAAAATTAATCAATTTCTTATGTTTAGAATAAGATAGTTGTTCTTTTTTTAAAAAAAACATTGTTACTGTGATGCTGAGATGCAGTGATTGCTGAGATGTCAGATTCTAAAGAAATTACATAAAGAAGCTCATTGACTGCAGATTTGCCAAGCCACTATTTTTATGACTCTTTGTTTTCTGAACACATTAGACATTACAGTCCACTTTTCTCTGCCATCAAATGTAAAATAGTATTTCAGCAAACTAGCCTAGGAAAAAAAGTGCTATGGCCGAAGAAGTCAGGAATGCAGTCACCACTTAGAAACTGTAAATCTGATCCAGCAAAAATAAAATAAAAGCAAAAGCAAAAGATCCAAATCAGAACAAAACATTGTCTCAGCTTCATAAAGTTAAATCAAGGTAGCTTTTGATAAGGATGGAATGGGAAATGTATTAATCTTTTCAAGTTGTTTGTTACTGGATGGAATGTGGCCATTATGTTGTCTTGTAATGGATAGGACAATTTTCTGTTGCTCATAATTCATCTTTTTTCTGGACAAGTGTTCTTATGAATTAGCAACTGATGTAGCGATCAGGTAGCAGAAGTAAGGAAACAATTTGACAGTGGAAGCATGCGAGGCAGAAGGTTAAAAAAGGTTAAAATTAATTCCTTCATCCAAAGGTTTCTATTTGCTTTATTCCTGTTTTCCGTTCTGCCCCCTCCCCCTCAGCTCATCTGTGTGTGTGTGTGTATTTGTGTGTATGTGTGTAGAGCTGTAGCCTCCCTAAAAAATAAAATGGTTGCTGGAACATTTATGCTACCCATTTATAAATCTGTTTTTTCCATTATAGCTCTCTGAATCCAAGCCTCTTTTGTGATGTTGGTGGTGACCAGGTTGGGGCATGTTTCTCCACTCCTCTTTTCATTTCTTCTCCAGTCACTCTCCTGGATAACAATTTTGCAGAACAAGACATTTCTACATCCAACACAAATGACCTCTACCCATGCATCAACTCTGTTATGGCAAGGCAGGATCTTTCTGCTTGTCATGGACATTAATGCTGTAGGGGGAAAAACTGTTTATTTTCACATGCTTCCACGTGATGACCTGTGGCTCTCTCAAGGTTTCCACAGTACCAACGCCCAGTTCTATTTAAAACAACAGCTAGTCAGAGTGTTTAAATGTGCTGAATGTTCTGTCTGGGACAACTCTGGGTGGGGTACTGGGAACACTGGCACTTCTATAGGCCTGTGCTGAAACAGCCTTTGGATTCTTTTGTTATGTAGCTATCCTGTATGTTGAAAGCTCTTTCTTGTGCCAAAGGTTCCTTTTGTTTCTAAGACTTAACATACACACTGCTGATATTTTATCAACACTGCTAGGGATTTAGAAACTTCCTTTCATTCCTTAAAATGTTATTTAATACGTACCTCCTTCCTTGAAGAGATGGTTCACTTGTCATTGTGCTTCTGAAAATACCCTTTGAGTTAACTCCCAAGCCCTGTTAGAGCTTCAAACCATGGTCCCCTGGCTGGTGCTTTTAGCCTTTTATTCAATATTACTGCTTGTAGCCATCTAGTTGGGCCTGATATCATGAACTCTGGCTTATTGCAAGAAGATACTGTACTCTAAAGCTTTTTCAGACAAAACTTAAAATAGCTTTCAAATAGATAAGACTGTGGGCAGGGCTTTCCTATTTTTTTTTTAAATGCTTGGTTAAATTAATGCATATTGGAAATGCAAAAATGCAAGTATCTTATAAAATCCAACACATCCTTCTGCACGAATGATTATAGATGCAGTGTTTGGATTCAGATTTAGCCATACTTGCAGTAGATCCATTCAAATGGATGGAGTTAAATATTGCTAGGTCAGCGCAAATGTTGTGTTTTGCTCACAGAGTTCTGTTTATACCTATGTTTCATGGTGAGCCCCTGGGTGAATACAAAAGAATTTCTACTCCATTATTTTTAAATTGTATTAAGCCTACTGCAAGAATGTTTCTAAGATGGGGTGTGAGTTTCATTCAGTCTATTTGGAAGCAGTGAATATAATTCACATTTCCCATAGTTTTTCAACTTTTAAAATTTAAATAAAATATATTTGTTTAATCATTTTGGCCCAAATGTAAAAACAAAACAAAACCTCCCACAAGTTGAGGAGATGGTAATGGGATGGGGAGAGTCAATGTGGTCCACTGGTTTGAGTGCTGGACTACAACTCTGTAGACCAGAGTTCAAATCCCCATTCAGCCATGGAAGCCCATTGGATGACATTGGGCAAGTTACACTCTCTGAGCTCCAGAGGAAGGCACAATCAAACTCCCTCTGAATAAATCTTGTCAACAAAACCCTGTGATAGGGTCACCCACCATAAGCTGGAAACCCCTTCAACAACACAACATCAATGGGATGGAATGGGTTTTTCAATGACTATATCACAGGTAGGTAGGAAAACAGAATTTCAGCAGGATAAAATGTCTTTGGCTGGTACTTTAAGTAAGATTAGCCAGAATAAGTCACAATCTCTCTGTTCCTGTTTTGATAAGAACATTCATCATTACATTAACAACAGTTCCATCTTAAGGCTGAACTTGCACAACTGTGTGTTATATTTTAAAGTCAGACATAATTGAGAAATGTGGTTACTTTTGGGGACTGTGGTAGTGTTGCTAACAACAACAAAAGTTTCAGTGCAGGAATGGTAACTGTGTGGTCCTCCAGAGGTTGTTGGACTACAATTTCTACCATCTCCAGCCAGTATAATAAGTGATACAAAATTCTAGGATTTTTAGTTCACCAACATCTGGAGGGCCACACATTTCCATCCCTGATCTACTGACAAGTTTATTATGGCATATTATTATCTAGATTAGAGCCAACATGATCAGAAGCAAGCCTGATTTCAAGGGTAATGCAAAGTTAGTTTGTATTTCTAATTTAATATTTAAATT
This sequence comes from Sceloporus undulatus, assembly GCF_019175285.1. Taxonomy (NCBI): domain Eukaryota; kingdom Metazoa; phylum Chordata; class Lepidosauria; order Squamata; family Phrynosomatidae; genus Sceloporus; species Sceloporus undulatus. The sequence goes on from NC_056525.1 coordinate 86,837,018, forward strand.
CCATAACGTTTGTGTTAAAAAGTGATAAATTGCAGTTCTTTCTTTAATTCAGTTCATATAAATGTTTAGCCATGTGCTAATACAGAAATGTAATGCATTCTTTTTCTTAACAGATCTTTGTGCACATTGGTGTGTAAGTGGACATACACTTCAGAGAAAGGCTGGGATGATAGTTTCTGGAAACTAATTGGATTAGACGATCTACTGGCAAATAATTACACTAAAATAGGTAAACTATATTATAATTATACAAAGAGAATCTTTGTCGAGTTAGAAAATAACCTGGTTCAGATGTCATAGAAAACCATGTTTTTGTCTTGCGAGAATATGGTTTGGCAAGACATAGGGTTATGTATGCACTTCTTTCTCTTTTTCATCCCCCCTTTGGGTCGCCATAAGTCACAAAAAAACTTAAAAGACACACAACACACACATACTCTGACAGCTCCACCCCATGCTTTGCAGAGGAAAGGCAAGTGAAGGATGAACCTAAGTTCCTCACTGAAATATTGGTCAGTAAAACTAACCAGTGTTTTGGCCAGGGAGGTAGTTAGTTTGGGATGTTGTCTTGCACCATGATGACATCTCTGTTGGAATGAATAAGTTGATGGCTGTTGTTGTGCTCTAAGTGCTAAGAGTAGATGAAGAATTGAGTCCAGGTGTAAGAAAAGAGAATGTGTACTACTAAGGCTGCCTCCTGTCCCCCCCCCCACCCCCACCAGTAAGAGACTGCCAGTATTATATGTGCTCCAGCCCAAGAGTGAGAGAAGTTAGGAGAGAGCTTGGCTCTGGGGACCTTCTTGAGAAAAAGGACACAATAGAGGAATACCCCTTCTAGTTATGTGCAGATTGGACAGATTATTTTTTTTCAGGGCAAGTGTTACGTCTAGCTTGAAAAAGAGAAACTTCCCCTATGTATATGTTTCTCTAGCAAGACCAAAACATTGTACATTTGACCTTCACAGTCTTACAGGATTTCAGAGAAACAGTAAAATGCACTCAAGAATGTCTCATTTCAGATGTTCATAAGAAGCACATTTTAAAACAAAATAATATAAAGCATTGTCCTCTTCTTCCTCACTCCTCCCCTTTCTCTTGAATTTTTTTTGGGTAATATGCATTTATTTGAACAATGTGATTTATATGGTAAGCAAGTATGTGCTTTTGCTATCTTGAAACACCTTGCACTAAGTAAATAACATTTTTTAAACAACATGAGGTGCATCTATACTGTAGAAATAATGCAATTTGACCCAACCTTAACTCCGTCTTACACAATCCTGGGATTTGTAAATTTGTGTGGGACCAGCATTCTTTGACAGAGAAGACTAAAGACCTTGCAGAACTACAAATCCCAAGATTCCATAGGATGGAGCTACAGCACTTTAAGTAGTATCAAACTGCATTATTTCCACAGTGTGGATGTACCCATGGAAGAATTTGTAAGCATTTTCATTTTGGTTAATACATCCCTGGTGGTATCAAATAAATTGATCATAAAAATAACAAATAACACTCATGTTGTCTTTAAATGATGTGGTTAGCTGACATTGTGACCTGCACCATATTTATGTCACCAGCTTGTTACACTGTCTTCAAGTTGCTTTGATTTTTCTCAAAACCTGATTCTAATTGGAATGCAAGTCTTGCTAATTGCACAGTACTTATAGCAGATTTCCATTAAAAGATTATAATGCTAATTTACCAGAAGTTTTCCAGGATCGCTTTATTCAACTTCCCTTGTTCAGTTAATGGACTTTTAATGGCTGTCCTAAGTAGGCATGTCATTAATGGGAGCATTAGCATACATGTTTCTTTTAAGAAGTCCGTTCTTCAACATTAATCACCTTTTTTAAAAAAACAACAACACTTTGAACAAGTTTCTAGCACAGCTTAGTGTTAACAGCAGTAAGTGGAAATTATTTGATACTGGTAGCAAAGTCTGTAAAGTTTTCTGATGTTCAGATACAGACAGCAGTGGGTGATTTGGGGGACCATTTTATAACTGGAGTTAGAAGCCTCTTGTGTACAGTTAGTTCTAAGGTCCCCTTCATACTACATATTTATAGCATTGTAATTCCTCTTTAACTGGCCCTGGCAAGATCCTATGGAATCTTGGTGTTTGTAGTTTAGGGAGAGCATTTGGAATTTTTAGCAAGAGGGCTCTAGTGCCTTAGCAAACTGTAAATCCATAGGATGCAATTAAAATGTGATCATAACACTATAATGCTGTAGTGCGAAAGGGGATTTATTTATTGTGATACCACTATGGCATGGCCTTTTAGACAGTGTAGTCTGTTCCCTTTCTGTATCTGTTGTGTCCTTAATAGAGGGTTTTTTTTAATCACAGTAGCTTCCGTATTGAGTGTGTATGTGCACACCTTCAAGTCACCTGGAGACTTATGGCAACCCTATAGATTTCACAAGATTTTCTTAGGCAATGAATACATAATGGTGGTTTTGCCAGTTCCTCCCTCTGAAGTATACAGTTGGCCCTCCATATCCACAGATTCTTTATCCACAGATTCAACCATCACCAGCTTGAACATCTATATATATATATATATATATTCCAAAAAGTAAACCTTGATTTTGCCAATTTATATAAGGGACACAATTTACTCTGCCATTGTATTTTAGCAATTACCCCCCCCCTCCCGCACATTAGTATAAGCAGTAAATAAATGTTTTAACAGAAATCTGAGCCCCCTAATGGCTGAAGTGCCCCATGGAGGAGAAAAATTTTAACATAAATTATTTATGAACTGCAAGCAAAAGGACTGAATACAATATTTATATAGTACATTTCAAGGACAAGGGAAAGCAGCTTTCCCTTTTAAACAACCAAACATTCTATTTGCAAATGAGAGCAAATTCCTTAATAAATTGATTGTTTAGGATGAGAAAATATGGACAATATGCAAAAATTACACAGCTTGAAGGTGTACTTTTACATATATATAAATAGAATTTCACTTGCTGTTTATATTATAAATCTAGAAAAAAATAGGTATTGCAATGGATTTCAGTGTACTTTTACATTTTGGTTTTTCATTTTACAAATTCAACATTCCATTCTCTCACAGCATAGTGTAGTGTTCTGTTTTTAAACCAAGCTCAGGAATATATTTTATAATACCTTTCCAACCTGATCCCCCAATTTGTGCTGGTGTTTCTGCCTCCAGTTCCATCATAATATAGCCTAAGCAGTGCCATTGTGACATGACAGTCTCAGACATTCCTTTAGAGAAGTACTTACTATTTCCAAATATACGTGTTCGTTGTGATGTAAGAATGTGTTCATATGGCAGCCAATTGTTCTTCAAAATTTCTGGAACAAATTTCTTAGAATAATTTCCTTTATGAATATCATGGTTTATTTATATAGAGAGGTGGGTAAAGTATTGATTTGGTAAATGATATTTCTAATATTCACTTTAGGGAAGTATTTAATATTATATCTGTAGGAGAAAGATGTTGTTTCAACACTCTTTGGAACCCCTCATTATGAAGGAGAGTTGAACAGGAGTAAACACTGCATTTGGCATGTTGTTGGAGATGAACAGAGGCTCCAGCTTTATGACAGCAGCCAAGAGCCTTGGTGTGACATTGGACAATGTGCATTGCTCCATCTCCAGCCTGTCTGATAGAGGGGAGAAATTTGTTACGATAGACTAAAGCAATGATGGTGAACCTTTTAGAGACTGAGTGCCAAAACTCAAAGGTGTTCCTACATTGGGTGTTACCTGGTGCCGGGGGGCGGGACTTTTGGGGGGAAATGGGACTTCTGGGGGTGGGACTTCCAGGGGCAGAACTTCCCTGGAAGACAGCTGAAGGCCCAGGAGGGTGGGGAGAAGAGGAGGAACAAGTGTGCTCCTGTTCCTCCTCTTCCCTGCCCTCCCAAGTCTTTAGCTGTTCTTCTTCTTCCCCCACCCTCTTTTTTCTCTGTGTGCCCTCAGAAATGGCTTCACATGCCAGAGAGGGCACACTTGCCATAGGTTTGCCACCATGGGGTTATAGGATTCCATGTGGGTTCAACCTGTGGAATGGTTCCCTTTCACCTGAAGTGGGATCAGCAATACCTGAGCTGGGCATGTTTATAAAGATGGTCATCCCAGGATCTATTCAGGTGAACCACAAATTTGGGAGAAACGGACATGCTTGCTGTGCCCCCAGATACAATTCAGTGCTCTATTTTTTTTAAAGGTGAGAAATAATTTTATTTTATTTGCTCACTGAATTTATACCCTGTCTTTCTCTTCTGATGTTGAACTGTATAATCAGCATAACATCAGGCACAGTCTGAGACCATTACCCCTTTAGAAAATATGCAAAATTGGAAAGCAAAACAACAGAGCATTAGGGTGGTTCATTTTATAATGGTAAAAACTCAAGTTGAAGCCAGGGACCAAGGCACCTCCTACTTTAGTTCCAAATAATAAAGTAAACCTTTTCCCAAAATTTCATGGTCATAACTCATTTAGAAGGCAGTGCTCAATAAGTGTTAAAAAGTAGAAAAATGCAATTTTTAATGTAATAAATGATATTGTTAATACACTTGAAAAAAATTTTAAATTCACTTCTTTGAGGTCTATGGTTATACAATTTCTACAAGAGCTTTCTTTGTTGGTTAGTTGGAACTTGTTTTCTGTTGGCTTCTGCAACCTGCAACAAGAATTGCTTTTCTTCTTCATCGTGTGTGATCAGCTGGTTGTAGTCTTGGGACAGTTTAACACCCCTTTCTGCCATGTCATTAACTACTTTTAGATGTTTTACGAGTTTTTTACAAGTTGTATACTGTGGATCTTGCTCCCAGTGACTTGGTGGCCTTGTGAGGAATGTGTGGTCTTTTCTACTTTGACAATAGTGAAGACATTCTGCAGTTGGCAAAATCTGATAATTCACATTCTTCATTAAGTAAATCTGGATTTCCTCTTACCATTTGATGTGGAAGAATGTTTGTTATATTTTCAACAATGCAAAGTTTTTCTTCTTCAGCAATTTTATCTGAAAACAGAAATAGGCCAACTAGCTCATCAGAAAGATACCATAAGTGAGGCTGTAGAGCTTTTCTTACAGTGATACTTATCTCATTGCCAAGAATACTGTATGTTCTAGCCTCTTCAAAAAGACCATGTCCTTTATGGCAGTATTTGCACTGACTGGAGCCGCAATCCAATTCTAAACATACAACAGCGCCCCAAACTTGAGGGCCTTAAAGGTCAAAACCAGCACCTTGAATTCTGCCCAGAAACGGACTGGTAGCCAGTGTAGCTGTTTCAACAGGGGAGTGCCATGATCCCTGTAACCAGCCCCTGTCAGCAGTAATTAGTAAATTCATGACACAAAAGGAACGGATGGATTTTTCACATTACTTTCAAGTTTGAAAAGCTTGCTTTTTACATGATACATTCTGTCTTATATTCTTTGAACATCTGTGGACTTTATGCAGTTTTGCTCCATGCATAAACTACATGATGATAAAATAGTGGCATTGCAAATATCCTAAGAAGAATGTGTAGCCAGTATAAGTCAGAGACAACTTTGTAGAGTTTATGTATCATTTGTAACATGTCAGGGGTGAACTTCTGACATGTGCTAAAAGGACTTACATGTGAAGTCCTTCTGACAGGTGGGGGGGAAAGCATTAATCTATTTGTATTGTCTAGAATGTGGTTGGTGTTAAAATACATTCTTTCGGCATATTTCCTCCCCTTTCAATTAAAGTTATGATTATTTCCTTTGTAACAAGGTATTATTACAGAATTTGCATTAGCTGAAACAATGCCAGTTTAAATGTCCCCATCCTTTTTAGAGTGAAATGTCAGAGTTCTTTCAAAAATACTTTTGCATTCCACTTTAAATATGCTGTCAAAGTTGAATTGCTTCGAGGTACATACTGGACTTTGATTTTTATGCATGCTCCTTATTATACTATATTTTATTATTAGTTTTGCAGATTTTTACTTAAAGGTTATTTGATGGGGAATAAATAAGTAAAAAATTAAAAAGCAGAGGGAAGTGGCAGTGATCCTAGGGGATCACATCATCATTCCATGTCCAACTAAAGGTAACCGCTGGATGCGTCTCTGCTGTGCCTCTCCGCTCATGGTAAACTGTCCAGTAAGTAGCCATAATGGGGAAGGTATGGCATGTAAAAGGCAGGTTTATGTGGGGAGAGGAGGTAGAAAGGCTATAGTTCTACTTGGACAAACCTTTACACCTCATCTCCTAAACAAGGTACAGTTTATGCAGTTATACTAGCATGTGCTTCATTAACAGATGATTGTGTTAAATAGATATGTTCACCTATGGATATGGTTGCATACTGTCAGCATCACATGTATCTGTAGTTGAACAGGCAATTTTTCCTCATTAAATTCATGTAAATAGTAAGGGACTCTTCAGATATTCTAGTTTTGAGTGTCAAAACATTTGGGGAGGATGGATGTTGGCAAATATTCTCTGGGGCAAATATTCTCTGGATTCTTCAGTATTTCGCACTAGAGGATGAAAAATATTTTCTAGGAAATTTTGGATAATTCTAGATATAATTCTCTCTTTTTTAGTTAATACTAACCAATTTCAGTTAGTATTGATCTCTAATGTTTGTTCATAGTGTTGGATAAAAAGAACAATGAGTTATAAGAGGAGGACTAGAAGTGGTGGGAACTGCTCATATTATATTTTACAGTAATATTTATATTAAAACTGACTTCACAGTTGTATCCCAAATTCTCCACCGTGTTCCCATGTGATTAAATTGGGCAGGCCATTCTGCAGAAGAGGACTGACACTGTTTTTTGTGGGTTTTTCAGGCTCTGAGGCTGTGTTCTAGAGGAGTTTATTCCTGACGTTTCATCAGCTAAGGCTCACTCAGAACATAGCATGATAAAAAATGCCTTGGAAAATTATCTGCTGAGAAATTCCAGCTTAGCCTCTACCCTGGAAGGGTTGACCTTCATGATTACAATACTCTGTTTCCCATGTATTCATAATCTCTTTCTTCTTCCTAGATTTTGACCACAATTTCGACTGCAAAGAGTCTGTCCCGTAGACAAATATTTTAGGCTTAAGCAAGATTAGTAGGCTCCCAACACAAGAACACAATTGTGACCTAATTCATAACATAAACTATGGTTAGATTGGTTGCCTAAATTCAGTGAGTTTATGCTAGGACGAATCTGCTTTTTCAAAGTTTTTTCCCCAAATGCCACTTTAACAAGGAAACCTAATTCCTTTTCTGTTTTCCCCCCTCTTCATCTTTTAATGGAGCCAATTGCAGTTCCGCATAAAATACAACTGGTTCTGCATGACAGGTTAAAAGCAACTCTTGAATGAGTGAATGTGTCATAGCTGAGTCAGCTGGACCCCCTTCCTGGGTTTTTCTTTTGTTATTTGTAAAGGCTAGTGAGTACTAAAATGTCTCATTCTATTAAATATTAGTATGACTTTGGACCCTGCGATTTACTTACTCAGGTTGACTAAAGATGTATTGTTGTCCGCCTCATGTGTTACGTCTGGTAAATACTGTTCACCATGGCAACTGCCTGGAAAGGTGATGGGTCACTGGTACAACATAAATTTCTTTGAACAAAACATGCACATGGCAGATTCCAGAGCTTGTCTTTAGGAAAGGATAAAAGAGAAGGAAAAGTTTCAGACAGCTTTTTCCTTTGGTAAACTTGCTTCTCAATTCACAGGGGGGGAAATCTTCTAAAAATGGGATGCCTTCTGGGAAGCAGAGGTGCATGAATGAAGGCTGTGCCATAAGAAAGGTTCACTTTTTCTCAGACAGCTTTTTGAATGTGAAACAGAAAGCTTTTTTACCTTCAGATTGTTGCATGTCTAAGACTAGATTATTTTTTAAAAGACATCTTTATTGTAAACTCACTGTTAAAAAATTAGCACAGCCAAATAAACCAGATATTTGTATTTACAGTGAACTTATTCTTATCTCCTAAAAAAAGAGGTGTACCCCTCAATGGTATACAGAATTTTGCTTCTTACCCACTGTCATCTAAAACAATTGGAAATTTTGCCATCTTTGCTTCTGTTCTGAACTTCCTTTCTGGGTGTACAATGAAATCATGGAGGGGAGAAAGTATAGTCTCTATGTGTGGGTGTGTGCGCATGTGTGTTCACACACACTAGAGACCATTAGATCTAGGATCTTCTAGGGAGGACCTTCTTCCTGTCCCACCACCTCTTCAGGCTTCTTTGGTGGAAATAAGGAAGAGGGCCCTCTGAGGCTGAATCCACTCTGCAAAAATAATCCAGTTTTGTGAGATATTTAGCCTTCTCTATCAGAGACCTCTGGTGCCACAACAAACTATGATTCCCAGGATTCCATAGCATCGAGGCATGGCAGGTAAAGTGATGTCAGCAGTGCAGATGCAGCCTCAGTGGTTGCTCCTAGACTTTGAAAGTCCCTCCCCAGGGAGGCTATGATGACTCTTGCTCTTCTTCCTCCAGCAAGTAGTCTTATTCTTCCATCAGGCATTTAGAAACTGACAGGGATGGAATAGGATTTTAATGACTGGCTTTTAATGATGGGCCCTTTCAGCCTTCCCAATTATAGCACTACAATTCCACTTTAACTACCATAGTTCCATCCTATGGAACCCTGTAGTTTTGGGAGGGGTATTTAGACTTCTCAGCCATATAGCTCCAATGTCTTCCCAAACTACAAATCCCAGGATTCCATAGAATGCAATCATGGGACATAGTGAAATCATAGTGCTGTAACAGTGTAGTATGAAAGGGCCCCAGTTCATTTTGATCTTGGCCTCAGGGAATTCATATGAAAGCTTTTCAGTTCATATGAGATTAGCATTAAAGGCCACAGAACATTACATTGATTTTTTTTAGAAGGACTAATGGTAGCGGTTTCCACACAAGTACTGAAAACATTGTAACCTCACTTACAGTCACTGAAAGCCACATAAATGTAGCTTTACAAAGAAAGCATCCATGTTTATCTGATTCTTGGATAAATGCATTTGCACTGTTGATAGAAGGAGCTAAATTGTTATGATTAGCACTTCACAGCAGGTGTGGTTTTTAAAGTAAAATGTGGTATTGTCTCTGCTTGATAAATAATGTGAAGGATGTATAAGTTCAGGGAGAGAGAGAGAGCGCAAATAATTGCTTTCAAGCCCAACCCCACCTGCCCCAGATTTTGTCTCTAACATGCTGGTAAGTGTTTGCTTTTTTCCCTCTGTGTCTGCTCAGGAAATGAAGTTCTCGCTCCAGGAGCACCAGTTGGAAATGGGCTAACAGCAGAGGCTGCAAAAGATCTTGGCCTTCATAAGGGGATTGCAGTAGCTGCGTCTCTGATTGATGCACATGCTGGAGGAATAGGTATTGTATAAGACCATGGTTCTTTCTTCTTCACATCCCTGACATATACAGTTGTGCAGCACCTTTTACAAGCCTACACTATTTAATTCACACCTTTCTAGTTTAATTGAACTTAAACTTAATCATTTTAGTGTAGAGCCCCTGTAAATATTTTAGGGAATTTTGTTTCTGACTTGGAAAATAAGGATAGCTAGAATTTGGTAACTGATTTTTATAAATGTCCCAGGTCTTCATTTGGGAAATCACATTTGGGAGATACATTTGGCAGTAAACCTGCATGTTACAATTTTGTTTTTAGAAATTTAAAAATGATTTCTGAAATGATTAGCAACTTTCCCTAGTTGCCTCTCTGTCTATGGTTTCCTCAGATGAGATAAGCTTTGTGTTCCTATTTGCTAATGAAATCCAAGCAGCTGTGAACTAGGACAGATATGCCAATTTGAGATGTCCAGTTTTGTTGTTGTTGTGTGACTTCAAGTTGATTCTTATTACAATTCTGTCATGGGTTTTTTTTTTTACAAGATTTGTTCTGAGGGGGCTTGCCATTGCTGCCTTCTGAGCCTGAGAAAGTATGACTTGCTCAACATCACCCAGTTAGGGGATGGACAGATGGGTGGCATTGAGCCACCCTTTTACTGGCCTGATAGGTGCTGCAGCAACTGCATGCTGCGGCACCGATCCGGCCTCTAGAGAGCACAAAAAGGAGCTGGAAAAACCAGTTCCTTTTTGGGCCCTCTAAAGGGCGTCATAGCCGCAGCGGTGGAACTTTGTGACGCCCCTTTTGCCGCTGCATCGTCTAGATGCAGCGCCAGGACTGCACCATGATGTCATGCACCATCTAGAAGGGTGGACAGCATCATGACAGGATGGGATAGAGTCATGGCGTCCAGCATGCGAATGCTGCGCCATGGCTCCGCCTACAGGTCAGCACAAAGTGCCAGTCTATAGTTTTCACGACTGAGTGGAGATTTGGATCTTGGTCTCCTAGAGTCGTAGTCCAGCACTCACACTACTATACCACACTGGATTTCTTATCCATAGAAAAACCAAGTATCCTACTTCTTCTTGTAGTATATATAATCCAACTCTTTAGAACGCATATCTTAAAAATCTGTGAGAAAGGAACCTCACAAATAAAGTTCGATTTCCTGTTTTTCTGGCTGGGGTGCAAGCATAAAAAAAGCCATTTTACAACATTTGTCCCAAACATTCTGTCCAAATCTATGGAGTATAAAATGTCTTGTTACAAACTAATATAAGCTTGGAGGATTAATAAAATGCTTCATCCCTAGTATCTTCAGACAAACATGGCCTCAGTAAAGGACAGTGTCTTACACTATTACAAGTTTATGTTAAGTTTATATGATTGCAGATTCAGGGATACAGAGAAACCACAGAGGGAGAAACTGGTGCAAATGAGGTCACTTAATTTTAAATGCCAGATATGAACTTAGGTTTTGAACAGTAAGCTCTAAGGGATGAAAATATTTGCCTACAGTAGACTCGAGAGATTTGATACTCTTCTCATAATAGACACATTAAATATTTTAATGTGCATTTCATTTATAATCCAGCACGATTCCAGTTTCAAACTCAGCCTTTTTTGGCAATGGGCCACAGAGACATTTGTGAGCATGTGTGTGTGTTAGTGTATGTTTATTTTAGAGATGGAATATGCTATACCAGGCCTATGACTACTAAAGGTCATCTTTGACCTTTTCCTTTCCACATGTTAATCCTGAAATTGGGTTCACTCTTTGCTGTTCTTCAATATTATATGATAATGTCATATACACAAGCCATTAATTTTAAATTAACTGTAAAATACATTAGCTTGGATATAAAGGCTGTTCTTACATATATTTCCAACACTACCACTGTCCATTTCACACTGGAAGGGATTCATCAGAAAACCAGATGAATACATACATGCTGAGATTGAAAACCATGCCTTCCCCCCCCCACCCCCTGACATGACAAGTGTCATGAAACTGTTTGATCTGTGTACGGTTATTGGGTGTAATGGAATATTGCAGAGGATGAACCAGGCTGTTCCTGGTTTTGCTGATTCAGTTGGAACTCCCACTGACCACATGACCTGCTTCAAGGTGGACTTTTGGTCAGTCCATATCATGTGGCATTGAGCTGTGCCTCTCAGTTATTATTTTTTGCCAATTACTTCCCTTGTCATACCTAGGTGTCTTCCCATTGGACACCCTGTGTGACTGGCCACACAGTTGTACAAGAGATATACCACCTATACAGTGCATTGGTGTGCCCAGTGACACATTGGCAAAGCATAATCTTGGAGGCCCCCCATAGATGCTCCCTTCCCTAACTTCACCTCATGGTCCCCTGTTGGATTGGCCAGTCTGTGTATGTTTTTATTACAATAATTGCATTATTGGTGACTTCTTTGTGTGTTGTAATTTCACTTAATGGGATGTGTGACAGCTTGATATTGTCAGTGGTGCATCTGCCCACTCATGTATCTGTATGCTTATGCAAAAGGCGGGGGGGGGGGAGTATGGCAAGCAGCAGCACTATCAGCTGTCTCTCACCAGTCCCAGGGTGCATGCTCCAGATCACTTCTGTAAGCCACACAGGCTTCCCCACATTCCTGCACTCATGTCATGCTGTTTATATGCCAGTGGCATTATCTTGTTTCACTTTCTTGCCCCGGAACATGGATTCATCCCGGTTTCATCTGGTTTCAGCCTTGTGTGTCTTGTAAACAACTTAGGTTTGAAATGAGGAGAAACTGCTTTTTTGTGTCTGTGTGGACAACCCCTGAGAGCCTTATCTTCAAGCCTTGGATTGACTCCAACCACCGAGGCGGGCCACTGGATTCTCCTCAGGAGGAAACAATATAAATGGTTTATATTGGCTCTTTAAAGGACTGTATCTCCCTGTACAAGCCCCCAAGAATATTGAGGTCATCGAGAGAGGCCCTTCTCTCTGTCCCACTACCTCTCAGGTGTGTTTGGTGGGAACAAGAGAAAGGTCCTTTTCAGTGGTTGCTCCTAAGCTCTGGAACTCCCTCCCTAGGAAGGCCAGGATGTCTCCATCCCTGCTGTCCTTCTGGCAGCAGGTAAAGATGTTTTTATGCCGCCAGGCTTTTGCATGATGTGTGTGCTGTTTTCTTTTGTTTTAAAGAGTTTTAAACTTTACATTTTAATAATGTAATGTTTTTAATTGTTTTAATTGTTTTTCATACTAGTCTTTTAGATAATAATAATAATAATAATAATTATTATTATTATTATTATTATTATTATTATTTGTTTCCCCACCTCTCCCGGTGGATCGAAGCAAGTTTTTTAGTCCACACAGACTAAAAAGCACAAAGTGTTTACATAAAAATTCAATTAAAAGCAGCTAAAAACAATAAAATATACAACATCATACAGTAACAATATCATCAACAAACAAGGCAGGGATCATACACAGACAGGGCAAGTCATTCATATCAGGGGGGTATTCATATCAGGTGGGGTATGCTCGGCTAAAAAGTTTGGTTTTAACTGCTTTTCTAAATGTCTCTAACGAGGCTGCCAAGCGGATCTCCTCAGGGAGACTGTTCCAAAGTCTCGGAGCTGATGTTGAAAATGCTCTTTGCGAAGTAGCAACATACTTAGAGGTTGCTATATCCAATAGGTTCTTACCCGATGTTCTAAGAGTGCAGGGCGGATTATATAGGGAGATGCGGTCCCGTAAGTAACTCGGGCCCAAGCCATGTAGGGCTTTATAGGTAATAACCAACACCTTGTAATGTGCCTGGAAGCAGATAGGGAGCCAGTGAAGATCTTTTAAGATAGGTGTAATATGGTCAAACCTTGATGAACCGGTGACCAATCTGGCTGCCATATTTTGCACTAACTGAAACTTCTGAACTTGGTACAAGGGTAGCCCCATGTAAAGCGCATTACAGAAATCTAGACGAGAGGTTACCAGAACGTGTACCACCGTTTCAAGGTCCCTCGGTCTAGGTAGGGTCGCAGTTGGCGTATCAACCGAAGTTGATAGCAAACACTTCTGGCCGTCGCATCTACTTGAGATGTCAATTGCAGGGACGAGTCCAGAAGTACTCCTAAACTGCGAACTTCGTCCTTCAGGGGAAGTGTGACCCCGTCCAGGACAAGTTGACACATTTCCTTCCTTAGGCCCGAGGAACCTATCACAAGTACTTCCGTTTTCTCTGGATTCAGTCTGTTTTCCCTCATCCAGCCCATCCAGTGTTTTAACTTGGACTGTTTTAGATTTGTAGTCCCTGTACTGGGAGGAAGGCGGGATATAAATAAACATAGTAAGAATAAGAAGATCAGTATGGTTGTATGTAATTCAAAATCCAAATATTTCTGTGGCATATGCAGCCCAGTTGCATCATTACTTGTAAGGAACCTCACTGAGTTCAGTGAGTTATTCCAAAAATTGTCTGAATAGGCCTGCAACCTGAATTACTACAGATTGAGTCTCCCTTATTCGAAGTTCCCAGAAATATTTTGGATTTCAGATTTTTTAAATTTATTTTTTACTTTTTAATAACCTGTGTTTGCATATACTTACATAATGAGATACCTTGTAGATGGGATCCAAATCAAAACATCAGATTAATTTATGTTCACACACACACACACACACACACCTTATACACATAGTCTGAAGGTAACTTTATACAATATTTTAATAGTTGTGTGCATGAAACAAAACTGAATCATTAGAAGACAAAGGTGTCACTATCTCAGCCACTCAAGAAGAAAAAAAGTTTTGGTTTTTAGAGTATTTGGATTTCGAAACTCCAGATAAAGGAGATACAGTCTGTACTAATTTTAGCTGGAGTTGTTTTTCAGGAGGGGTTAACACTGTGATTTCTGAATAGGACTCCTTGCAAAGAAGGAGAGAAAACTGTAACACACAAACTTTATTTTGTTTGTTGTCAGGTCTTCACGGTGGATGTACTTCAGAATTATTAAAGCAAAGAATTAAAGAAAGCTTATTCCAGGAGTGTTCATAAAAGGATCTCTGATACCCCTGAGATGATCTAAGCATTTTCTCTATTCTAGTAGACAAGTATGAAGATTGAAGTAATAATATTTCCAGTTATACAATATGTTTCAATCACTGAGAATAAAAGTCCAGCTTGCCCAGTATCCTGCTTCCCACATTAGACAACCCACACTGGGTAGCCACAAGCTTCCAGAAAATGCACTATGCATCATGAAGTCAGCAGGCTACCCCTGCTGTGATGTTCACAGAAATTAGTATTCAGCTGTTATTCAATATTCAGACTGCTTCTGATTCTGAAAATTCCAGGAAGTCATAATGATTGATAGCCACTGATCTGTCTATTTGCCATGAAGAAATTCCATGAGACAGTTAAGAGTCGTATTATCAACATTTTGATGGTCAGAATGAAGGTCATGGACTGTTAATTGTTACAATTATGAGATGCTTCTTCTTACATACGTGTATGTTATGTATGATTAATGTACACTTTGGCATATGACTCCTTAATAACATTGTGATTCATATGCTTTGCTTTATGTTGTTGTGATGTTTCTAGCTTGAGAAACAGTGGTCTGAATTATCTTGACAAGAGTAGAATAGTTAAATCAGTTGATTTTACCTTTGTGTTGATTCATCCCCTATGCCGTCCCCACACTCATCAGGAAAAGATGGAATAGCATGGAGGGAGGGAGCGTGCACTACCCCAGGAAGCCCTGCTCCCCAACAGCCCTGTCCCCACCCACACACACATTGGGTGACACCCGGTGGAGGGATGCAAGAAAGAAAGAGAGAGAGAGAGAGAGAGAGAGATTCTGATTTGGGAAAATAATTGTCTTTTGATGTTAAACACTGTAGAACTCTGTAACCCATTTAACTGGTGAATTTCTAAATAGTTCATCTTTTTTAAAAAAATCTAAGATCATTCTTTGCTAAGAAAGTGATGGTCTGAAGAGCCACAAAAATAACCCAGAGACTGTGCTTTGCCTCCCCATAAGGTATGAGATTTATGGTCCATGGTGTTATATGTTGGTTTACCAGATATAATTTACCAATATTGGATACAAATTATGGCCAAAATCCTGCTGGTATGCTATACTGATATACAGTGGAGCCTTGCCTTACTCGGGGATCCGTTCAGACCCCCCCCCCCCCGAGTAAGGCAAATACTGCGTAAACTCAAGCCCTATTCAGTAGAATGGGGCTTGTGCTCACGGTGTTCGTGTGTGCGTGGTGTGCGTCCACGCCATTCCATGTATTGCAGTATGGCTTTACGTGGAAGCCGCGTATGGCACTCCCAAGTATGGAGCGGGTGCGGTGTGCCTATGTTCATAAGGGTAATAAAGGGGTAATGGCCACAGGCTCTCCAGCCTTGGTTGAGGTAAACCATTGGAAGAAAAGGCATCTTGGAAATGGCAGATTTTGGCGGGGTACGAGGCACCTCTCTTTGCTGCGCCGGAGCGCCACAGCATACAAATTGTGCGGCGCTGCTGCGCAGCAGAAAAGGAGCTCCAAGAAGCGTCTCCTTTTTGTGGCACCGCAAAGCACCAGAGACGGCGTGGTTACGTCACAGCTGCGCAGCACCGTTTGGAGGTGGCACAGCTGCAACGTCATCATTATGTGCATCATCTGTATGGTGCTGCGTAACGGCGGCATGTGCACGACGTGCTAGGGTTGTGGGGTGTGTGCACGTGCTGCCCCGAGGCAACCCTAGCTCGTCGTGGGCACGCCGCAAAGGGCCCATCTGTACAGGGCCTTAGTCTTCCCTCTCTTACCACTGTTGTACAGTTTTGCATGTCATAGATGAAATACAAAGGATTGTACTGCACAATTACTAGATTTTGGGCAGGAGGGGGAATGCTGATATGTATTTTGTCAAAAAACAAAACCACAACCGGCCATCATCACCCTACTCATTTTTTCCTCCCTACATGACCCATGAAACCAGAAATATGCATACACAGAAGAAAAATGGGCTGAGATAGAAAGATCCTACTGGATCAAACCGAAGGCTTATTTCAGTTTTGTTCCCATATTGATCAGCCAACTGCCTACAGAAAATGGAAAGGATAAGTGAAATCCATAGAAGCCCTTCATTTTCTGTGTCAATTCCAGAAATGCACCCTGTATGCATATGCCAATTAGAGCCACCTCTCAGTATTGTTGTAATCTAACTCCTTCATCGTCAGCTGTGTTGACTAGGTCTTCTGGGGCTTGCACTCTAACAACATATGTAGAGTCACAAGTTGGTCATGCCTACTTTATAGTTATTTCTGAGGACTGTTGCTATCATACTTAGGAATACCCTTTCTCTGGCCATGAAACCTGATTAGTATTGCTCGTTTCCATCTCCCTCTTCCATCTGTTTGGTGAGGAATGTATGTGAGAAGAAGAGAAACTGGCAACCTTCACAGTGTTAGAACATAAAATAATTCTGCTTTGCTTTAAAAACGGGTTTTCTTTGTTTTATATCTTTATACCAGGATTGATTGGTGCTAATGTGAAAGGACATAACTTACCTTGTGAAAACCAGCCAATTACATCCCGAATTGCTTTGATATGTGGGACATCTTCATGCCACATGGCAGTAAGTTACAAGTAGAATTTTCCTGCAAATCATACAAATTGGGTTGGTTGTGAGTTCTTGTTGGAATTTTTTAAAAGCTAACCTTTTTACACCTCTTTTAATTTCCTTGCCTTTAACTTTTGTGTCTCCTGTATCATGTGGTAACTCTTATCATTATCTTCAGAAACTCATTATATACTACCTACATGGATTTGCTATCAAGAAGCATTTTTATAGTAAAAATCAATACTGGAGGAAAGGCACAAAATGTAAAAGGAAAGTCAGAAATTACTTTACAGTGATTTTGACTGGGCGTTATGTAATTGGAGCCTGAGACTCTGGCTTTGAGTGACCCCTGAGGAGCATGTCACTAGTGTATAACAGAGTACTTGGTGTCTTTAGCAAAGCCCTTCAGACCTTCATTTCTCCCACCTTCTCACTCAATCAATATAAATCCATCTTACTCTGAGAGGTCTAATGATCTATAGAATTACGAGCTGCATTGAGACTCCAAAAGAGCCAAGATAAGCAATTTTTGCTTCAATAATTTTTCTCACTGAATTAAGGGAAAAGCTTTTTCCTGGGATTGCAATTAAACTTTAGTGTCTCTCTTTTTAAAATTAATACCTCTTTAAAAATATATAAGCCTGAAAGCATTCCATTTTCATGACTACTTTTTTTTCAGTAATTTTTTTTCATTTCAAACCTGTGAAATTGCTTACGTAGACTGAATTATGTTAGAGTTAAGAAAATAAGTAGATAAGCAAAATTAAGAACTTGTGCAGCAGGAGGGTTGATTTTTGTTTTTACAAATGACAGTGTATACTTTTTTCCATATGTTGTTTGCACACAAAGGTGATGTCTGTGTTGAACAACAGTCTTCTTCTTTTTTCTTTTCTTTTCTTTTTGCAATGGATTTCAGATGTTGAAAAGAGACACCTGTTAAATGTTATCCCTAGTATACATTTAGGCTTTGCCCTTTGCTCTGTTAATATGTGTGTATACAGAAAACAACAACAACAAATGAATAACACAGTGATGTAGTCATGTGTGGTTTACAGAAACAGTGTAGTGCCTTAGCTTTTATTTATTCAGCAAAGCATTTTAAATCAGCTATGTAGACGTATGTGCTCCAGCACAAACTCAATTGCCTAACTTCATGAGAAACTGAACCTAGATATTGCCATTTTTGCCGATCCCAATATGTTCTATAAAGTTGTGTGGTGATGGACAAGTTATCTTAGGCTTACACGGCATCCACGTTGCAGAAATAATCCAGTTTGACACCACATTAACAGCTATTAGTAGCCCTATTGAATTCTAGGAATTGTAATTTGTGGTTGCACCAGAACACTCTGACAGAGAAGGCTAAAAGTCTCACAAAACTGCAGTTTCAAAATTCCACAGCATTGAGCCATGGCAGTTAAAATGATGTCAAACTGGATTATTTCTGCAGTGTGGATGCAGCCCTAGTCGGGAATGTCCCCATAAATTAGACTCAATCTGTTGCATGTATCCAATAAATTGGACAGTGTGTTGCCTATACTGTAGTCAGTAAGTTGGACTCAGTCTGCTCTTTATATACCTTCCCTGTATCCAACCTTCTCAGTTGTCTATTTCCAGAACTTCCCAGGCCCATGATGAGATGGAGCGGAGGGGAGACCTGAAAGCCATGGAGGCCTCAGACTCCTAGTTTGGCTGCTCCCATAATCATAGTTGTAAAGGCATGTTGCTGGAAGGAAATATAGGAAATGTTGACCTTGCTCTGATTTTAGTTATGATCTCCAGATGGGAGGAAACAATGTCTGAAGTACAATTAACATTTGTCTTTGTACATACACATTCTGTTTTCATGACTAACTGCAAATACATGAAGTGTAAAGGCACCAGTCCTCCAGTTTTTCAAACAAGGAAGAGGAGCCTGTGTTATGGGTTTATAACATGAGAAATGTACTGCACAATTACTAGATTACAATTACTCCCCCCCCCCCCAAAAATTCAAGTGTTACATGATTGTTGTATGGATTATAGAATAAACTGAGGATAAGCAAAGTGACTTGCACACACTGCAGAGTGCTATACAAATGATGATGGAAAATAAGAATAAGATGATGACAATGGTGATGATACTGATGCTAAATTTTGACTTCTATCAGGCATTAGAATCAACAGAAGAATGAAGTTCCAGGCACAAATAATGATGATGGCAGAAATGTTCCTAATGGTTAGAACTTGACTTAGCAGTTGACACAGTCTATAAACTAAGAGAAAACTGAGGCTGTAATGTGTGTATGCACATCTGGGAATAAGGCCACTGATGCTTCCAATTGAACACGCATATAAGATTGTATTGTAAATCTTTCTCAGTTTCAAAATGTGACTACTTTTTTTCTTCTTTTGCCATATTTTGTTGTCAAAGGCAATGCAATTTCCCATCAGCAGACAACTAACAAATCCAAAGCTATATGGAATGCACATATGAAACCTTGGGTTGAAGCAGGCTTTTATCTGTACCTGTTTATACTGTGCCGATGACACAGGGCAATTGTGTGTGCCTTTTTAATGAGATGTATATGCAGCTGCAGTTGGGTAAAATTAACTGTACCTTTTTTTAATTAGGGCTGTAAAATTTAAGTTTATTATCCTCTATATTTTTGTTAGAATTTTCTCTCTCTCTCTCGTTTTCTCTGCATATATTTCTCCTTTTCTTTGTACCAAGGGACCCTGAGGGCAATACAGATGAATCATCAGGTTTAATTTAATGCAGTGGGAGAGAGACCTGTGTGGTCAGGCTGGCATAAAGTGTGCCTTTGATCTGCTTCAGGTGCACTGGGCCCTGGTGAGCCAGCAACAATAATATCTTTGTGACATGATCAGAGTAGAGAGTGAAACAAGGCTGGGGTGGCAGGAGGGGGAGAATGGCCCATATGAAAACTCAAGGCTTTCCTTTGTTGTGGTTCTGGCAAAGGAAAAAGTCAACTATCAGGAGAAATTCAGTGAACATGAAGCGGGGTGAAAGTGCAATGGTTGAGTAGTGGGTTACTTTCAATGCCTCTTAACAAGAAGGCATTCAAAATAATTTGCCTGGTTACTTTATTTTCTTGCAAGCGAGGGTGAAAGGTGGAATGGAGGAGGAGAAAAGAAGTGCCTTGATCAGTTTAGACATTTTGTGAGTCAGATGAGTAGGCTTTCACAAAGGGTTTGTGCTTGAAAAATGGTAAAATCCTCTATACCTTTTTAAAATGATAGTATTTCGCCCTCTTTGCAAGGATGATTAAAAAAAACATTTATTGGTCATACTTTGGGTATTTCAAGTGGGTTGAAAAGTCAAAATGTAAACAGTACATTTGGGGATCGTGTTTGGGGGAAAAGGAGGAGGAGATTGTTCTGCAGTTTGCGGAGCCAGAAAAATGTTGGACTGAAGCCAAGGCATTGTCAGGGAAGAATGGAAAAAGACAATATCTGTTGTTAAAAAGAAAGAGAAGCCTCAGTGGATGACAGGTGAAACTCTTCAAGCAGTTAAGTAAGGTCAGACAAGAAGCAAAAGTAAAAGGTGACAGAAATAGGCTCAGAACTCTAAATGCAAGTGTTCAGTGACTTGTGGACAGGGACAAAGCAACTACTATAATAACAAATGCAGAAAAACAGAAGGTGACAACAAAAATGGAAAAACACGACACCTATTCCACAAGATCTGAAAAATCAAAGGGAATTTTAAACCAAGAATGGAGATGTTGTATGACCAGCAGGGGAACACATAACACAAGCAAGTAGAAATAAAAATATGATGGAAATAATATAAGGAAGAACTATATAAAAGAGCTGAAGGTGTGACATATTCATTCAAGAAAGAACCATTTGAAAATGTACCTACAATTTTAGAAAGTGGCATAGAAGCTGATTCAGAGTATTTAGGAGAAATAAATTACCAGGAACAGAGGGCATACCATTTTACATTTGCCTTCCTGTGAGGCTGAGAGAATGTGACTTGATGAAGGTCACCCAGGTTTTTACCATGGCCAAGTAGGTATTCAAACCCTGGTTTCTGAAGTTGTGGTCCAATATTTAAACCCACTACCCTATGCTGACTCCCAATAATTGGGTATTGCTAGCTGCCAATTTGAAAAGGAAAGAAGATGGAACGTAGAGATAATTAGTATGGCATGGATGGGTTTAAGATATTATTAGTTTCTAGCACATTCTTACTAGACTTCAATTTATTATGATTTTTTTTTTAAAAAAATTCTTTAAACACACTGGCTGTGTGTTCAGACATCATAATAACCCAGCCAATACAGATTTTTTTTTTTTAAAAAAGAGATTATATAGAGTTTTTTTTAAATTAGAGGTAATCATACAACAAGATCAGTAACTTATACCACAGATAATAGCATTATATATTTCCACAGAATGTTGGATTATTGGCATCAATCCTGCTTTGTTCCTTGTGTTGGCTGAAGAAATTGTCAGCTAATCAGAGAAGGAAAAGTTAGCAAAAAAAACTACTACTACTTTCCCTTTATACTAAAAAGCTAAAACAACAACAACAAAACAACAATGCCCTTACTGTAATTAGATTTATCTTGATATTGCTTTTAATTTGATATGTACATTTTTACTGCATTACCATATTGCTTATACTGTATTGCCACAAGGAAGGAAGGAAATCCCATTCATAATTTTATTGTCCTCTCCATCCCATCCTGTTTTGAGTTTAGGAGAAAAGGAACCAGCTATGTGATTGTTGGAGAATCCCATTTCTTACCCATCCACTTGTCGAATGTGTGTGACTGAACTTACAAAGCAATAGACCCACACTGGAAGGATACAGGAAAACAAAAACAGCTATAAATGTAAAATAAAATATACAGTCACCCTTCCTTCACCAGCAGAATACCACAATAAGTATCACAAACTTTCATTCATGATTGACCAGTATTATTTTTCAGAAACAACAGATACCTAGGAAATATTTTGGAGAAAAAGACAGTTCAACAGCTCAGTATCTTCTGCTTCTTGTGGGAGGAGGCACCACTCTGCTGCTGTTGGAATCCATTGTCTCATTCTTCCTGTGGCATTCATTCATGATTTCAGTCCATGCGTGGCTAACTCACCAATACAGAGGGCTGACTACTCTCCAAAAGAATGAAATAATTCTAAGACAAAACTGAGAAAGACACTTCACGTTTGCAATACATCTTGAAGACTCTAACACTCTTTTTATTATATAAACACCAAAAGCAACCTGGGGTAGAATCATAGAATTCTAGAGTTGGAAGAGACCCCAAGGGCCATCCAGTCCAACCCCCTGCCATGCAGGAAATCCAAATCAAAGCATCCCTGACAGATGGCCATCTAGCCTCTGCTTAAAGACCTCCAAGGAAGGAGACTCCACTACACTCCGAGGGAGTTTGTTCCACTGTCGAACAGCCCTTACTGTCAGGAAGTTCTTCCTAATGTTGAGGTGGAATCTCTTTTCCTGGAGCTTGCATCCATTGTTCCGGGTCCTGTTCTCTGGAGCAGCAGAAAACAAGCTTGCTCCCTCCTCAATATGACATCCTTTCAATTATTTAAACAGAGCTATCATATCACCTCTTAACCTTCTCTTCTCCAGGCTAAACATCCCCAGCTCCCTCAGTCGTTCCTCATAGGGCATGGTTTCCAGACCTTTCACCGTTTTAGTCGCCCTCCTTTGGACACACTCCAGTTTCTCAACATCCTTTTTAAATTGTGGTGCCCAGAACTGGACACAATATTCCAGATGGGACCTGACCAAAGCAGAATACAGTGGCACTATTACTTCTCTTGATCTAGACACTATACTTTTATTGATGCAGCCTAAAAGAGTAGTCTGTAAGAGTAAGGTGTTCCTTAAAATGTTCTACGTTGGCTGAAGAGCTTGCCAGTGCACATATGGCTAGTCATGTGGGGTGGAGTTAAGAGTTCCACTTCACCAGTTGATCTTTCCTCTCCCTGGTTATATAAGGAAGTTGTTTCATACCAGTACTAAGGTATCTTATTATTCAGCTCAAAAGTGAATGGTGGTGACCCCTCAACTTCTTTTTTTGATGTCTGAACCATCCTAGGGAATGGATATCTTGGGGCTCTAAGTTCAAGAAGGGGAGACGGAACTAATAAATAAAGAGTAGGGATCATCATCATCATCACCACATCTGTTGACATATGGGCTAGGTACATAGAAAGCATACGTCTGCCTTTCATTTGTGCTTTTCCTTTACACCTACTGGTGTGTGATTAATGACTCTGCAATCAATGCAGTGTTTAGTATCTGTTTGTGATAGTAAGTACAGTAAGCATTGGACCCCCCATGATTCATGTTCCTGACCAATATTGTGCTCTCCTGGGGCAGAAAGTAGGGCTCGGGAGAGCGGAGCGTTCACATGCTCCCGAACCCTATTACATGTCACGGGCACCATCTTGGCACTCTGCCGTTTACATGGCACGTGCAATGATGACATGGCTCATGCACCGTGTCCAAATGGCACAACACATGAGGGACATCACAACGCCGCTCCAGGACACTTATGGCACCTCAGCAGCGGTGCACAGAGGAGTGGATCGTTACCACACTGTGCAGTTGCCACAACAATGATCTAGGAGAGAAAGGGGCTTCCTCTGTCTGCCCTTTTCTCCCAATCTGTATAGGCCCTTATTTCTTCCAATTGCATACAAACCTTTTTGAAGAAACTTAAGAGTACTCCCAACTGTTTATGTGTCTATTGTTACATCTGTACTAAAATAAGCATTTTGGCCTGTTACAGACTGTCAAAATAAAGCTGCTTCAGGTCTCTTTGGAGGTATGCTATTTAAATGATGCATGGGTCCTAAGAGTCCGGAGGTCGCACCAAAGCCACACTCCATTCTTAAGCACCAGCGTGCAGCTTTTGGTGCAGCTTCCGGATTCTTAGGATGCATGCATCATTTAAATAGCATACCTCCAAAGAGACCCAAAGCAGATTTATTTTGGCAGTCTGTAACAGGCCTTTAATTGTAATGGCATACTTATAACAATCCTGTGAATAAATCTTGAGCTTCATATCTTCCTTCCTCCCCCCCCCCTTTTTTTTTTCTTTGCTTTTTTGCTCATTTGCTTCCTTCTTTCTTGTAAAACCCATTTTTAAAGTGTGTGTTTACCATGTTTACACTGACATAGACAGAAATGGCTAATTATTAAATCATACAATTTGTGATTACACTCCACTCAGCTTCTGAATTAGATTTGGATTTTCATCAGAGAATGTCTGCTGTTTGGTTTGAATAACCTGCAGGAACTTTATTTATCTGTTGTGAGGTTTTTATCTTCTGGGATGCCAGAGTGAACTCTTGAAAACATCAACAGGATACAAAAACTGCAGGATCACTTGGGAGAATCTGTAGTTATAAATATCCTGAAAGGTTCCCAGTTTAGTTCAAAAGAATGTCCTTTGCCTAGTTTTGTTTGCTTGATTGCTTGTTTAAAGAGAAACTTTGGACAGATTTGCATATTCTGGCTTGGTCTTCTGCTTCTTCCAGCGCTACAAAAGATGGAGCTGTTTTTGCTCTGAAATTGTCCACCCAAGCTGCCAGCTTTGTTTACACAAATAGAGTCTAAAGCACGTTTCCAGCCCCAGTGCTTGCACAGTACGTGTTCTTTGCAGAACATCCTGGGGTGGAGACCGCAGAGGCATGCTGGCTCAAAGTGTTCCTGCAGGCTGATCTCTGTAATCTCAGTGGGAGCCAGACCAGCAAGTGGTTTCAGTATATGTTGGCTGCAATTTGAGGGCAGAACATGCCACATAGTTAAAGCATCAGATTCCTTCAATCATTAGTGCAGAGGAATCCTTGACTATGTTGGGAAAATGCCTGCAAAGACAGGGAAACCCAGCACTCTATGCTGCTGGTTTGGGTGTGCTGTGCTCAATCTTTTTACAGAGCACCACTAGGGAAAGTGTTTTGTGCAAGAACACCCAAAAGCAGCATTCTGGATTGTCAGCCTTTGACTCTAGTCAAATGGGTCTTCCATTTTAGGTTAGGGAAATGAAACGTGCCATTTCCAAGGAAATAGAGCCGAATGCCCTGGGCAATGGACTTCTCAGCCAGCTGGCCCTAACCCAGCCATTCCCAAAGCAATTTGTCCCTCTCCAGATCACTGGAGAGGGAGGTGGGAGAGGGGTGAGCAGGGTGTTGAAGAGAAATGAAAAGGCAAAACAAAAACACCAGCTGAAGACTTGAAAAGAACAATGAAGCCTGCAACAATCCAAAATCCCCATCTTCCTACATCTTTGCATCCTGTTATCTTAAAATATATGTTTACCAGCATTCACAATAGACTTTCAGATGTGAGAAGTATCTGTAGTTAATTCAAACTACTGACTAACTGTTAAATTTGCTCAGTAAAGTGGATGTGAATCTGGAGATTCCAAACACACACAGTGTTTACAGAGGCACATTATTGTTAGTATGTTGCAATATAGAAATGTGAAATGCTTCTAAACCTTTCCAGTGGCACAGCTTCTCTCACATTAAAAGATGGCAGGGAGAAGGGTAGATTTTATTTACAAAAATATAAAAGGGAAAAAAGATAAAAACTGAATAAGAATATACATTATGCAGGTGGACAGATGTGATTGCAGAGACATGGGGAATTCAAACTCTAATTTTAAGTTCTCTGCAAAAGCACCTTCTTATTCTTAGGGTTGTTTCACCCTACCCAGTTATAATGCTATGATTCCACTTTAACTGTCATGGTAGCAGCCTATAGAATCCTGAGATTTGTAGTTTATGGAGGAGTATTTAGAAATCTCAACCAAAGGCCTGTAGTGCCTCACTCAACTACAAGCCCCAGGGTTCTGTTGGATTTTCCCATGGCAGTTAATGCTGTAACTGTTTAATGTGAAAGTACCCCAGGTTTACTTTTTGCCTTGTAGGAATATGAGTGGTAAATGGTATTATGGATGTAGCTTCCATTGTGTATATATATGCGTGTGTGTGTGTTAATACACACATAATAAGCACTGATTGGCATCTCTGTGTGCGAACAGGATGCATATAAAGAGATGTTAACCCTGTTTTGCATACACAGAGAAGGAAATAACAGAGAAACAATCTTTAAATTCAACAGATTACAGCACTAGTCTTGTACAAAGTACTTCCTTAATTGTACCATTTCACCTCACAAAGTACTTTTAGAAAAGGTTTTATTATGCAATCACCTTGAGCAAGTCAACACTTACTGTAAAACCTATGTAGGTCCCAGATTTTCCAGATTTGCAGTGACCCTGGGCTTGTCTACACTATTACAATGGACATCAAGGCAAATTTGGCCTAAGCGGCTGGACTTTCCCCAGTTTCAAAGCATCTTGTTATAAAATGATGGCCCACAAGCGAATTTCCCCCAAGTCATTTTTTGTGACATATCAATGGTCACTCCACATTATTATTTTTCCCTGTCCTTCAAAATGCAAAAAAATATGTATTTCTGCCCTGGTCCAGGACACTCATCTGAATCTTTTCTTACCATGGGAGGACTAGCATTCAGCTATCACTAAAGCTAAGCCAAGCAGTTAATCAGAAGTGTTCAAGTACAGGTATAAATCTTTACTAAGCAGATATACTAATAACCAATTATGTGCACAAATGCAGCACTTTTTAAAAATGGTGAATGAGCTACTCAAACTTTCTGTCTCTTGAGAAGTGCCACTCTCTAGTGGGAATGATCCTGTGACTGCCATACACTGGAGATTATCATACAGAGGAAGCAAGCTTTCATCTCCCATCATTAAACCATGTTACTCGCATGATTGGGGAGGAAGATGATCACACCCCCATGTGTTTATCCTGTTCTTCTACTGTTCATAAACAGTAATGGATGCGTCATTTGGTATTATCACAAACTCCCATTAATACCAAATGATGGGTCCATTACTGTTTACAGATGGGAAAAGAAAGGGATAAGTGCACAGGGCTGTGATAATCTTCCCCCTGATCATGTGAGTAACATGGTTTAATGACAGGAGAAAGATACTTGCCTCCTCCGTGTGATAATCTCCACTGTCTGTCCCACCCCAATCACCATACATTCCTTCCTCTGCCACAGATGCAAATATGCTGGTCACATATCTGCTCATCCAAAGGAAAATCTAGAGAAAATTGACATTATTTTTTCTGCAGATTAAAGCCTTTAGATACCCAAAAGTCCCATACCCACTGCAAATTGGCCACTGTTCATGTGTCCACGTTGCCACCAAGTCAAAGAGAGTGAGGGTTTTCATTTAAAATAGTGTAGCCAACCCATTTGGCTTGTTCAGAAGATTTTATGCTGATGTCTTCTATTATAACTCTGCTGTGATTCCCCACTCTTTTTTGTCTTTTTTTAAAATTGACTCAGAAAGAAAAGAAATAGAAACCCAAGAACTAAATGACAGAACAATTGCATATCTTTTCATTGGCAGTGCTGGGATTCATCTCCCTGAAAATACTATTTGTAGCATCCATGTCACACTGGTTACTTTCTCGCCAGTGAAGATGTTTTCAAGTCAAGGATTTTCCTCTTTGAGTGATCAAAGCTAATTTTGCTACCACATACCTTTTTCATATGCACCTGGCTTTAAGACACTACAATAGCCAACTGGTCTATATAAACACCTATGAGCTATTTCTGATCACCATGTGGCTTTGCAGAATGGGGCAGCCTAATCCACGGAGGTTAAAGGAGCTAACATGTACTGATCCCTAGGGGTTCCAGCAACTAAAGGGTTCATTTTTTAAAACAATGGGAAGAGTGAAGGTAATAGGCTGAAAATCTGCCAAGAGTCCAGACTTTGCTTCCATGTGAAACTTCTGTGGCTGGGTTGTTGCAGAGGCTGTCAGCTCATATATTGTTTTTTATAAAAGTCTAAATTGTAATCATGACTTGGTTTGGGACTTTTTTAAATGAAAACTTGGATTGTCAAAATGCAATATAATTTGTTCACAACACTACGGGACTGAATGTTTCAGATTGTGTTCTCCAGTTTGCTAGGAATCACTATCTTCTGGGAGATCAAGAATCACTGGCCTAAATCCTATTGTTTTTTCCAGAGTACAGTAGATCCACTCAGTTAATGGGATTTACTTATATATTGACTCAGCATTCAGCAGTTGCTTCAGTGGGTCTACTCTATTTGGATTAACAATCAAGATTGCAGCCAGTGAGGTACAAAGCACACTGCAGAAATAATAGCAATAGGAAGTATATTTCAATACTGCCTATAAGTGCACTTAAGTACTCCCTAAGCGGTTTACAATGTGTAAGCTAATTGCCCCCAACAAGGTGAGTACTCATTTTAGCGACCTCGGAAAGATGCCAGGCTGAGTCAACCCTGGAGCCCCTGGCTGAGATTGGATTCACAATTTTGTGGCTTGTGAATGAGTGGTTGCAGTGCTAGCATTTAACCACTGCTCTACCAGGTAGCATAGAGCTGGAGAGGTATGTTTGACACTGCTTGGCATCATGTTAGAGTCTTTTGGGGGGGGGGGGGGAGGTAGGGATGTATACTTTCTTTTGTTCATCTGCTAGAAGGAAAAAAACAACAAGGTGGAGTGGAATGGTTTAATTTCATTTATTTTAATAGGTCTAAACTTGTTACAATACCACTGCACTTAGCCCATGGTCCCAAGACTTGGATCCAAAACACACTGCAGAAATAATCCAGTTTGAGATGATTTTAGCAGCCTTGGCTCAGTGCTAGGGAATCCAGGAAAATGGAGTTTATTGTGACATCAGAGCTCTCTGACAGAGAAGGCTAAATGTCTCACAGAACTACAAATCCCAGAATCCCCTAGCACTGAGCCAGGGCGGTTAAAGCAGTCTCGAACTGGATTATTTCTGCAGTGTGTCTTCGACCCTAGTCTAATTATTTGGGATCATGGGCTAAGTGCAGTGGTATCCCAGCTAATCTAGACCCATTGAAATAAATGGAATTAAACCACTCGACTCCACCTTGTTGTTTTTCCCCTCTAGCAGATGAACAATATCCCCACCCCTGAAAAAAGACTCTAACTTGATGCCAAGCAGTGCCAAAGATCTCCAGCTGTGTGCTTCCATTTTACCTTTATGAAGAGCCTGACATGGGCAGTAACTTCAAGGCAACTCGAGGGCCCCTGCCCTGCACCTGTCTTGGTAGCAAGGAAAAGAGGGAGGGGATTCTCTCTGGTGGCCCAGAAAGTGAGTGAATGAAGAAGTGATCACCAATCTGACTCTGGTGGCAAAGAGGCCCTGGAGGAGAGGGGGATCCCTGGAGTAAGAAGAGGAGACAGCAGCCCCCCCCCCCCAGAATTTTCTGGAGCTGCCCAGCAGTGCTGGCAGCTTCTTCTATGGAGGAGCACCATGGAGCTGAGGGCCAGAAGGAGGGTGGTGGGGGACCCTGTCAGGCCTTTTCCTGCAACTGGGTTCTGGCAGGAGGCCACCAACTCTTTCACTCCTGGAGTGCCTCTTGGAAACCTGGTGCAGGGTGGGAGGAAGGGGTAAAGGGAGCCTTTCGCCACTCTACTTAGAGAGAGGGATGGATAAATGTTAAGGTACTGCTCTGAATAGACTGACAAAAGGCATTTGGAATGCCTGGGCAGGAAAATGGTGGTGTTGGTGGTGGTGAGGGACAGCTGGCCCCCTGAGGTGGCAATGCTGCTTTTGCCTCTCTGCAGAAGGATCCAAGGAGCCCTGTGATAGGTTTTACTTTTGACTTATCCACAGATCGTATCAAGATCCATGATTTTGGCCCCAAAACCTGCCCTTGAGTTGTACATGTGGTCAACTTCATATGTGCTAGTTTATGGAAACCAAGCATAATTTTGACGCTCTACATACACAAGACTTTCTAACATGGTGTTTTCTCTTGGTGCTATAGTTGACTGTGCAAAATATACTATTACAGTCATATTTCCCATATTTGTTAGTGTGGATTTTCCATCATAGCTTCTTTTGAAGAAATTGTTCATGAAAACAGAATAATTGCTGAGTGCCTTTAAGTAGTCCCTGAGAGCTTGATCAAGTTCACAATACTCTGGTGCTCTGTTGTTGTTGTTGTTGTTGTTATAGTAAGCTAGTTTTTAGATGATGCAGTGTCAGAACCTGTGAAATTAGCTGCTTTGGAAATTATTCTAATTCTTTCCATAAATAGAAAACTGTAGAGAGGCCTCTGTGTCAATCTAGCAGGAGTCAAGATGGGGACAAGGCACAATGTGTTGGTGTCCAATGGACATTCCAGGCATATTGGAACTTGTTGTAGCCTTATATGACTTTAAGTTACTGACAAATGTGATATGCTGTGTACTGTATTCTCCTTCTTCTAAAAAGAATTTCTTCAGGGTTACAGCAAACACTTTCTTCCAAGCAGAGCATTCTACTATCTTCCATCCCATTTTGCTTTTATCCTCTGTCACTTAACATTTGCAGTCTATAGATTATGTTTAGCCCTCATTAGGCTGTTTTTCTTTTGGAGGGTAGGGGGGGAAAGTGCCCTCTGATTTTTTTATTTTTTAACAGTAAAACATGAACAGCACTTTCAAATATTTACTGTGAACATCCCCATTTGTCTCTTAGGCTGCACCTGCCCTGCAGAAATAATGTAGTTTGTCACTGCTTTAACTGCCATGGCTCAATGCTATGGAATCCTGGGATTTGTAGTTTCTTGTAGCAGCAGATTTCTCTTAACAGAAAAGGTTAAATGTCTCAAAACTACAGTTCCCAGGATACCTTAGCATTGAGCCATGTCAGTTAAAGCAGTGCCAGAGTACATTATTTCTGTAGTGCAGATGCAGCCTTCCTGTCCCTATTTTGGCTCTAATCCTGGCAGCACTCAACATCTACTGTTAGAAGAAAGGAGAAGAGTGTGCAGGGAGGTTTTTATTTGCAGGAGCTTAGAGACAGTTGCAGGAACACTTCTGGAAAATTTACACCACCATGATTTTGCTAAGAGGACTGCATTTGTCATGTGATAAGTGTGTTATCTGAATCTTCCATTATGTGTTAGCAGTGTCCATTACAATAATTACAGCCACTGGGCTTTTACTACAGTTTGATATGTCACTGGCTTATCTGACTGTGCCCTCACTTTAGACATTAAGGTCAATATGTAATGTGATGTAATTTAGCAGAGTGCAAATGAAGGCTATTAAAATTATGCCTGGTAAAATCACCAAAACATGTTTTGTCTTAATAGTAGCATAGATATAGCTATTTCTTAAGAAATTTCCCATTGAAAAATTAGTTTTCAGTTCAGCTCAGCAATTAATAATCTGCCTACCTAATTACCTTTTAAACTGATAAACCATGAACAACCACATGACAGACTACCAATGGAAGTCTTTACTTCTTACAAGCAATAACAAAAAAATTCAGGGCTTTTCTCCTTGATGGGTGAGAATACAAGAGTTTGAGGAAAAATTTGATGACTTTTTGCATTTGGAAAACTTTTAGAAACTTACATTTGTGCAAAAATGTGTTTTGTGCAAAAAAAATTCTGTACAAAATGTGCCGAGGGAGGAGTCTTGAAATTCAGACTCTTGTGACTCTTTGGTATTGGGTGTCAAAAGCACCCTTTCTTTTAGAGGATGAAAAATTTTTAATAACCTAAAGAAAGCACACTAAGGAGTTTACCACACAAAGAAGATCGTGAGTTTATCCCATTAATATCCTGGAAAAATTGTGTGTAATGATTTCACACGACATCGCACAAAACCTGCCAGTAAAGTGGTGACAAAGAAGCATTAATATGCATCTTTTTAATTTTGGGATTTCAGGGACAATGCATTTCCAATATCACTTTATTTGTACAATTGCATGTGATAATCATTCGTGCAATTACTTGTCATTTCCGCTTCATTTGCAGGATGCTTTAAATGCACTTTAATCTCTCTTTAATGTCAAAATCAGCCCCAGTGTGATAAACTCCTAAAACAGAAATAGGAAGAAAATAGAAGCTAGAAGCTCTGAAATATATTGTCAGGTTTTTTTTTTCATTTCAGAAAGCTAATTTTTGTTCTGATGTGTGAAACACTTCTGAAACATAAGAAGTATATGTTTATCTGCTTCTTGAAAACTACAGGAAATAGTTTTTCAAGTCTTCTTGAAACTAGACTACTGTTAAATTACTGTATGTACATTGGGGTGTTTTGGAGGAAGCCCAAGGAGTAGCATAGTGACTCCTAGTATAGTCACACACACGTTCTGATAATACAGACCTATAAGACACTTAACACACAAAAATGAAAATGTGCACAATAATTGCATTAGGGATGAACAATATTACTGCATACTTTGTACCAGGGAATCAATTTGTTCATAAATAAATAAATAATAAACGGTTCAACTCAAGCAAATAAATATCGTTAAGATAAATAAAATAGAATTCCACGAAAGAGACTTTGATAGCAGTGGAGAAAATCAATTCAAAGAACACACTTGCATGACACTGGAAGGCTGTCAACCTTTTAAATCCAGGCCCTGGTTGTGAGGCCTATCCAGGGTACTGAAAGCTGGATTTCAATTTGTGAAGCTGCAGAGGTATGGCTAAACATATTGAGATTCTGAGGCTACAGGCAGGAGAAGGTAAAGAGAAAGAGGACAGAAAGAGAAATCCAGAAACCCAGCAAGAGCAAATGGAAAACAAACATAGTTCCTATCATTTATTTCTCCTCCCCACATTTGAGAGGATTATTTTATTTTATTTTATTTTAAAGCATTGAATACAGGACATATAAATACCAAACACATATCAAAAGTGAGGAAAACAATAAGAAATATACCAACAAGTATGGAAGAAAATAATATTTAGATGCTTGAGGAAACACAATGAAAAACAGGATTTTCAAGTGTCTAGAATGAGGAGAATCCTCCTCAAGCTGTCTTCTTGGTTTTTCCCTCCAGTCCTTCAAGAGGTTCACCTCCTGATATTAGCATGATGACTAGGCATGGGGGACCCAGGAAAGGTTCCTGGAAAGCTATAGTCAGTGGTCACCAAGGATTTGGAAGGCTGTGGCCTTCCAGATCTTTGGCTGCCTCGCCACTCCCTGCCCTCTGACCATCTTCTCAATTTCCTATAGGATGGGCAAGGAGGAAAGAGAAATGAGGACCTGGAAGGCTACAGTCTTCCAGACCCATGGCTGCCTCCCCCCTCTCAATTGTCATGTGGGAACAGGGCAGAGGCATCTCCTCCTCGCCAGTACTGTAGACTTTCACATCACATGAGACCACAAGGCAATGGAGATAAATATTCATTCTCCATTGTGAGAACAAATAAATTAACACAGCACAACCCAACAACAAGGTTTGCCCAGTTTTCAAACTTTGCTTAATTACACCTATTTCACAGGGACACAGTCAAGTCAGATCCAAGCTGGATGGACATGTCAATAGAAATATGCTTTTCTGAGAGCTCACCAATGGAATTGAAGCCTTGTCATTTGTTAATAGGACCCCACCACATACCTCGGGTTACGAAAATAATTCGTTCCGCGGCCGCTTTCGTAACCCGAAAAGCCTTCGTAAGCCGAAATGCCATAGGCGCTAATGGGGAAAAAAGCCGCGGCTCCGCCGCGGCTCCATTTAAAATAGCGCCGGAGTTTTTTCGTAACCCGAAAAAACTTTCGTAACCCGAAACAATAAATCCCTATGGGATTTTTTCGTATCCTGAAAAATTCGTAACCTGGGTATTTCGTATCCCGAGGTACCACTGTATATCTATAAGGTTACAGAGGGCTAATTCAAATTCAAGAAATGTCAACATGCTCAATAAATGTGAGCCATACTTTCTCAAAGTAATACAAAAAATATGGAAAGCATGGCGACTAATCAGGATAACCGTGGTGGCTGATTATGGTACATGCACATTAATTCAAGGCTCAGCATCTTGAGTGTCTTGTTCATGTTCTGCTAATCTTCCTGTTTGCAGCTATTAACTGCCTGGCTGGAACTTAATAGTGTCATAATCATCTGAATTACATTTTGTGCTTTGGCAAACTCCATCAAAGAAATGTGAAGGGTGATGAAATTCAGCCCAACTACTTTCAAAACAATAGAGGAAAATGACCCATAGTCAATAGGCAAGATTTCACATCCAACCTCTCTAGACCTATTTGCTCATGTTCTAGCAGGAAATTTTGGAAAAATCCACCCAAAAGGTAGACCTTAACTCAAAGGTCAGACATTCCCCACCATGTTGTGACAGTCCATGGGATGTGACAGCAGGCACTTCCACCCAATACATCCTGTGCATAGTCCTCACCACATTTATAAACCTAAGACGATAAGGCAGAGTCTGTGAAGGACCACATGCAAAAATGTTTCTTCCAAGCAGCCTCTCCTAAGCACCAGCATCCTGGAAGTACAAGTTGACCAGGTAGATAATACTTACCAGATCATCTTATATAACACTTCATTTCTGGGTCTCCCAAATAAAACACATACACTAAGAAATTTGACATAGAAACTGCATTGTCCACCCTATGAAGCTGATAGGAGATTATGACATTCTGTAGTAAATGATATTAGATTCTCCAGGATTGTTTGCTGTGAGGAGTATCCCATTTTTAAAGTGTCTTACTATAACAGATCCATGAAAATCCTACTAATATGCATATAGAGTTCCTGCCCCCTATAGAGTTTCCAGTATGTGCAGCCGTGTCTGTTGTAAGTGGTACATTACTTTAGAAGGGTACAAAAAGGCATTTCAGTGCACAACACAAGACTGCCTGTAGAAGTGTACCCAGACAACCTTTTGTCCATTTATCAAAGCACTCTGCTTCCATTTCATGGCAGGCGACACAGTAAATACTGGAAGGGCAAAGGTTATTCTGTACCCAGACAGTTTTATTAAATGAAATGATTTTGCCAAAGAGAAAGAGAGATAGAGAGAGAGCGCATAGAACTGAGGGCTTTAAAGTACTGGGCAATAATCTTTGTCTTTATTACAAAATATCTGAGCTTTGAAAACAATTAAGAAATCATCCACATTAAGATGCCACAATTTTAGCAAAATGTTTGACCATGAGATCCCTCTTGATACATTGGTAAAGTGTGGACTGCATGATAGTTTTGCTAGGTTGACCCACATCCGGTGGAGCAACAGTGCCCAGTGATTGTCATTAATTGTTCTCTATCAAGCAAGAGGGAATCTTAGGGAGAATACAATAGGACTTTTTTGTAGCACTGTGCGTTTCAACTTTTTAATAATTTATTTGGACAAAGGAGTAGATAAGATGGTTAGAACATTCTCAGATGAAACAAAGCTGGGAAGAGCAGCTATTAAATTTCACTTTTTTTGTTTTTACTCAGTGTTTTCACTTAACAATCATTTTAATCATCAATCATTTTAATAAATGCAAAGGGATCTTGCAGCACCTTTGGGACTAACTGAAAGATAGAAATTGGTACCATGAGCTTTTGTAGACCTGAGCCTACTTCCTCAACTTCTGTCTTTCAGTTAGTCTCAGAGAGCCCTTTACATACTGAGCTATGTCTTTGAATTCTACCATTTTAATATAGTAAGCTTTTCTTTTGTAGTAAAGAAGATTGGAAAGCTTAATTTCTATTTAAAGATGATTTGCCCTTAGACTTAAAGGCTAGAAACTTTTAGGTGAGATTTCATGATGTTCCTGATAAATGTCTGCTTACACGATGATGTTGGAAAGAGTGACTATCTAGACTATGTTTTGAATATTTTTAAGAACCTTCAGATTTCCCAGTTTGATATCATATATACCTTTTACTGAATATTTTTAATTTGTGTGATAAGACATCATATCATTTGTACAGCATGCCTTTCCATCTGTGGGGGTTTGGTCACCCCCCTCCCCACAGATGAGAAAAAATGTTCATGCTCAAGCCCCATCATAATAAATCAGTGGTGACATGCATGCAGCTCTGTCGGCATGGTTGCATGCATGCACCACAATTGACAATAATGGGGTGGGACAATCCGTGGTCTGTCAAGTCTGCAGATGGCTAGTTCACTGATATGGCAGTCCCACTGTGTTTACCATCAAGCCAGCCCTGGACATCAACAGCCCTTCTCAAGTCTGTCAATGACTGAAGCTCTTGTGGGTTTCTCATTTGTAGGGTTGCAAAGAATTGAAGTTGACTTTATGGTATACAACTTAATGGCATATAAACATATCTAAATGCAGCAATGGATTCAAACTACAAGAAAAGAAATTCCATCTAAACATTAGGAAGAACTGATTGCAGTTCAACAGTGGAACATGCTGCCTTGAGATGAGATGGAATCTTCTGATTTGGACATTTTTAAACAGAAGCTTAATTTGGTCATTTGTCAGGAGTGCTTTTTGTGTATTCCTGCATGTCAGAAGATTGAACTAGATGGTCCTTGTGGTCTCTTCCAACTCTATGATTCTATTAATTTATTTTATTATTTTTAATTTTTAATGTTTTAACTCCATGAATTGTTTAACTGACTTTTAAAACTTATATTTATACTTTTAATGCCTTTGTGTTGTTTTTAATTTGTATTGTTTTAAATATGTTGTTACCCTCTTTGAATCCTATTATCAGGAGAAAAATAGGATACAAATGATGATGATGATGATGATGATGATGATGATGATATCTTGAACAATTGTAATATATGTCTGAACAAGTAATTGGCCAGTTCTACAGGCCCAAGATATTTGCATATGCATGTATATGTAGCACCTCCTTGAATTTATACTAATTAGAAATCAGATGAAATAGATCTGAGCAGTGCATGCAGTTTTATGGAAGTGAGACATGCGTGAAACTTGTCTTCCATCTATCACATAAGCTGCTAGTATAATCTTACATAAATTCCAATCTCGGTGCTATTTGAGAACTTGGCTATCACCTGAAAAGTAAATCTAAGTATTAATAGGGTGTAGAGCTGAATGTGTACCTTTATCAGTTTTCATTACACTATCCCAACATAAGGGACTTTTAAATAATTGTACTGTTAAGTCTTGTGTGAATGTCACATCACTTAATCTCAGTAAAGTACAGGAGTGCTTTCAAAACTACTGAATGCAAGTTAGTCAAGCGTGAACACATTTGAAGTTATCTCTCTATTTACACTGAATAGTTTAGCTTCAGATGCTACTCAGAAAGCAGAAAACCCCTATCTTAGAATCTTGTTCCAGCACTTGAGAAGTGATTACATGGGACACACAGACTTCACTGTCAGTACTATGCTTGTAAATGTGATACCATCTTACAGAGACCTAGACTAAACTTGCTGGCATAGCCATCATTTTCCATTAGCATGTCGTGTGGTCAAGAATACTGGGAGTTATAATCATAAATATTTGGAGGGTGCCATATTGAAAAAGTCTGAACTAGATTATGGGGAAGTAATAGGGCACTTGATGTATCCCATGTGATACCTTCCTATAGGAACTGAGTATCATGAAGTGGTTCACACACCATTGTGGTGATGTGTAGATTCAACAGAAGAATGGTCATATGTAAGGACTCCATCCATTTGTCCTAAAATATCTTCATAAGCCTATTTATACCTATCTCTGTTAATACATGTGGGTGGTATTGGGCACATAATACTTTCTCAGCCTCAGAGGCAGGCAATGAGAAAGTGCCTCTGAACAAATCTTGCCAGCTAAACCCCATTATAGATTCACCTAAGGGTTGCTGTAAGTCAGAAATGACTTAAAGGCACACAACAACAACAATGAATGGATGCCTTGTGCCATAAAATGTGGAAAGAGGATTCTGATCCATGCTGTTTAAATTCAAAACTGTACTAATTCCTGTAACTGGCTAGATAAGAACTGGATCTTCCTGTGCCAAATAAGGATTTCTCATAGCAAAACTAATAATTGTATTCTCCTTACTCAATGAAGAAATAATTTAGGAAGACCCCCTAAACATCCCAAAGTGTGAATGACAGAGGTTCAGGAGACATGTTTTTAAGCTGCCAGTGCAAAAAGCATTTGGAAGAAAATATGGTTGTCAAGTTGATCCCCGGTAGTACATTCATGACATGAAGAGAGAGAGAGAGAGAGAGAGAGAGAGAGATGTTTTGGGTTTTCATTTTCTGATGATAGGAGTCCTTCTTTCTTCCTTTCTTCCCTGCTTTTAAAATCCCATAACCTAGAGCAATGCTTTCATCGTGGTGGAAAGGTGATGGGTTCAGTTTTTGTCTGCTGCAGGTGGCATTGCAAAACACATATGAGTTTAGTTTGAATGAAAGAAAAATCTGCCTGTGCTTTCTTAGCTCCATAAAAAGTTGTGCACAAGTGTTTTGAGTCTGCAGAGCTAAAAAAATAAGAGAGGATAATTTGCTTTCATAATATGAACTGTTCCTGTGATAATGTTAGTTATTCCAACATATGTATTTTCACTCTGTTTAGAATGCTGATTTTTTCCAGTAACTTGAAGTACATCTTGCAGTTTTCTGATCCTAAAGAATCTGACATTGATTTCCATAGGGCACACAGAGGTTGAACAAGGACTGTATCACATCCAGATGCTTTACTCATAACAAATCCTTCTGGCAGTTTCATCACAGCTGAATACTGTTAAACTGGATCCATTATTTCATTTGTTTTTAATTGCTCTATAATGTTTACATATCTTGCATATTAGTATAAATCTTTCAGGGAGTAGAATTGCATTAAATCTTCCCACTCGGAGTTCTTTTTCATTTCTCCATCTTACTAGGATTCTCACTGAATCTTAATAAGAAAGGAGTTTTGTGGCACCTTAAAGAATAGTTTATTCCATCATAGGCTTTTGTGGAGTACAATCCACTGCACTTGAGGAAATGAGCTTTAGCCCACAAAAAACTTTAGCCCAGAAACTAGCTAATATTTAAGATAACGTTTCTTCTCTTTATATTAACATAGCTAAAATATCTGATAGTCATGAATGGTAAACTAATCCAAGAGTTCTTTTCCATAACCAGAATGACTGAAAGAATATTGTACTGTCCTTACGTTCATACATATAGCAGCCAGAAACCTGTGCTATACTTCTGCTAGACTCTACTATTTCCACCAGAATCAGTACACTACAGTTGGCCCTTCTTATACATGGATTCAAGCATACACGGTTTGAAAATGTTCAAAAAAAGTATACATTTCAAATATCAAACCTTGATTTTCCATTTTTATAAGGGACACCATTTTGCTATGTCATTATATTTAATGGGACTTGAGTATACACGGATTTTGTTATACACGGGGGATCTTGGAACCAAACCCCAGCGTATAACAAGGGTCCACTGTACTTTCTCTTGTAATTTTTCTTGCATCCCCACCCTCCAAAACTGA
This sequence comes from Sceloporus undulatus, assembly GCF_019175285.1. Taxonomy (NCBI): domain Eukaryota; kingdom Metazoa; phylum Chordata; class Lepidosauria; order Squamata; family Phrynosomatidae; genus Sceloporus; species Sceloporus undulatus. The sequence goes on from NC_056525.1 coordinate 86,876,244, forward strand.
TTATAAGGCTGGAAACCAACCCTGAACAGGTTGTTGGGGTTTGCAGAGGTTAGACATGGGAGAAATGAGGAAGAAATCTCAAATGTTGGCGTTGCATGAAGAAAGATAACATTGAATCTTGGCTTTGATCCAACTCTCACTGCATGGACCTCCAAAAGAAAGGAGTTTTCCTTTTCTCTTCAAACAGAAGAAAACTGGTACAAAATTGTAATTAGGAATATATGGATTGCAGTTATAGATTTGTAATCTTTTCTTATGGATTCAAAACTGCCTCATGTTCAGATGTGCTTTGTATTCATGATTGTGGCACTGTTGCCATAATCATAAATGCCACCCAAAAGCCATCTTAAACTCCAGGGGGCATCTCTGAGCAATGGAGGTCTGTGGCACAGTGAAGTGGAGCACTTCAGAATTACACAGCCAAGCCTCTTCTGGACCTGAGCTACAGTGTGGTGAGGAGTTCCTCTTCCAAGTGCTCTTGTTACAATCTCCCATTGTCATACTCCAGCTTGAGGGTAGGGGGGAACTGGCTGCCTCACTGAAGATTTTCATACCTGGATGAATCGCTGGTAAAACATCCATTAAAAGTTCCCTCAAACGTGGAGGAAGCATGTGTATGTGGGAGCTTGGCGCACTTCCTCGATCATGATGCAATCGTTTCTCCCTCCAGCATCCCTGAATCGTCTCAAGGGTAGCAGGATTTCCTATGAACACAAACTTTTACATAGCTACAAATGCAATGTAGGATCTTGCCTATTCATCGTATGAAAGAGAATTCAAAAATCTATCCATTGTCAACCTTCTTTGAAAAATGTTCCACAAATGCATAGATAACAATATCAATATAGATAAGAGCTTTAAAATGTTACCTTTTCAGACAGTATCTTCCAGATGTCCCAGCAAACATCGTATTCTAGGAATTGTCACAAAAATTAACTCTACCAAGCTCCAACCTAGACAGATACAGACCTAGACAGAGCCAACATGGAATTCCCTTTTTGGTTTGCTGCCTATTGATTTCTTTGCCTGACATGTTGAAAATGCAGCAGAAGGAAGCAGCATCTACCATCACCATAAGGTTTCATAGTTGTAATGCTTTTCTTTGTGCCCTTGTCATGAGTAGGGCTATGCTAGTGGTGTGGGGTTAAATGCAAAACTGGAAGAGGAACTTAATGTAATTGTCAATAACACAGTTAATGCACAAAGAGTTACCTCATTGTTCTTGTCACCAGCTATTCTTTCCTTTCCAGAACTTCACTGTCATTGCATTGTGAAAAAGAAGTAATGCCAGTTGTTTGCAACAGGGTTCTCAGACTCTTTAAATACAATATTTATAAATATAATTGATAAATTATTATATTTATATTGGGTACCAGGGCCTGCATGTTGCCCACAAGCTGAACTTTCCCTACCTCTGTAAGTTAAAAACATTTGTAAATGAATTTTTGAAATGAAATCTTTGAAAATGACTTTCCTAAACTATTCTCCAGAAGAAAATTAGCAGAAGACTAAGTTGGGAATCAGGGACTCCCAGTGTTCAGGTGAGAGTTTTATGCATCGTCCAGTTTTTCTTTTTCTACACGAGGTCAGCATAAGTCAACAGGCAACTTGAAGGCATGTGTGTGTATATGTCTGTCTTTAAGTCTCCTGTTGACTCATGAAGACTCCTTGAATTACATAGGTAAGGAATACTCAAGAGGTGGTTTGGCTAGGTTCTTCCTGTGAAATATAGCCTGGTATTCAGTGATGGTCTCTCATGCAAGTACTAACCAGGACCGATCCTGTTTAGTTTCCAAGATTGGATGGGATCATGCACACAGACACATGAATGGAAGATGGTTATTATAACTTAAACCATATGAATGTAATATGGGAAACTGTCAAGTAAAAGTATGTAAAACATCTTAATTATTTAAATTCTGATGTTTGCCTAGGCTCCTATCAATCCCTCCAGGCCTGTACAATAATTAAATGATGGTATAGTTCTGCTTTACAAAGTTATCCTCTGTATGAACCTATAAACATTCTACCTTATCAGTGGACGCAAAACAATTCCTGGGCTGTTACTACTCAATTTTCAGCTAATTTCACTAGTTTGCATAAAGTGTCAAAAGCAGATTAGGCACACACTGTTTCTTTATTAAGAACAACTGGACTGCAGCTGAGGTGTATGGCTGAGAATGAATATTTATTGAATCACTTTTGATGATCATGTCAAATGCTGGTGGGAAAGAAACTGGGGTTCATAATCAGTCTTCTCTCCATTGCCTGTTAAGCACATTTCCCTTGTTCTACATCTGATGTATGTATAGAAATTCTTGTTGCTACTTCATCTCACAATAAATTGTCTTTTCTTTGGAGATTGCCAAAGTCTAAGCTTCTTTTGGAGCCACAGTTAATCTTTTAATTGGATGAGAGATTTAGCATACATTTGAATTGGTCTAATTTTACTTGGACACTATGTGTGTTTTAAAATGCTTGTCTAGAAACTGCACCCCCACCCCCACCCTCAGTACTTTCTAAATGTCAGGGGCCAGCAAACAAAAGATTGACTGTATTTTACCAGCTCAGTAGCAAATTATTTCCAATCTTTATTGTAAAATAATAACAATTTAAATACACAACTTATAAATATTAGTGGAAGAGAGAACCATACTGATGGTGTATGGGAGATAAGAAAAAACCTTGGAGAAGGTATAACACCAAAAATATTGTTAATGAAAAGCTCAGTTAGAAATCACCAAGATGTAGTAACAGAGCTCTATTGAAAATGGAGTGACAACACTGATCAACAGTAACAGTGTTAATTTGCTTACAATATGTTAGTACCACCTTCTGGTAAACAACAGCTCCTAGGCTGGATTCACAGTATGAAATGTTGAAACAACAAATTAAACGACCTGTATAATGAAAAATTTAATACCCTACATCTAAGTTTTACAAAACTATGTATTAAACAACTGTAAATTAACATACAATCAGCAATACCAATGAAAACAAACAACCGATAATTAACTTTCAAAAGCTTGAAAGTATTATGAACTTTTACTTGAAGGGAGATAAAAGGAGAAAATGCTATATGAGCTTTGGGGAGTGGAAACTCTATAAAAGTGAAATACAACCTTACTGCTAAAAACAATGATATCTTGACTATGGTCTTATTGGCTGATTTTAAATCCCGGTAGCTTCCTCTAGGCCCCCACCATCTGTAGTGCTGCAGGTATATATTAGTTTAAAGTACATAAATTGAGACAGCAAAAGTTGGAGGAAATTTGGCACTTCCCCATATAACTGTTTGAACCCATAAATAGCTGGACCAAACTTAATATGAACTACCTGTAGATATGCTGGTGGTTTAAATTGGGGAATAAAATCCCTTAATGAAAGACAATCTTTTACAACAGGATAGGCATGTATTCAAAATATTGAAGAGCAGGAGTCGGTGTATTATAAAGGCAGATCATTTTCTAAAAACAGATTAACAGAAAATGCTTTCACAAACTTCTGTTTACTTCCCAGAAGAAAGCTTTTCAGGGGTTGTGTTCCCAAGCTATACTTGAATGTCAGTACGCTGGAGTGTATTCAACCGTAATGTTTGTGCTTGAGTATATCCACCCATATCATTCACTATGGGCTATGTTGTCCTTCCAATAAGATGGTAGTGGACAACTGTACAGGGGTTGGGGGGGCATTCTGCCTCATACACACCAAGGAGAATACCGCACTGCGTTCTCAGAACATTCTGAGAACCCGATGAGAACGGAACACATTTAAGAATACCGCACGTATGTGTTCCAATCCGGTTCTCAGAACGTTCTAAATGTGTTCTACATGTGTTCCAGGAGGGGATGGATTAAATGTGTTCCCAGTGAACTATAATGTGATGAGAACGTTCCAACAGAGGTCTGTGCGGTATTCTTATCTGTTCTCAAATCCGTTTTCTCATTCCTCCATCTCCTGATTGGCTGAAAGAATGACAGGCAGGGAGGCAGGCAGGCGAGGGACTGCAGTGAGGGAAGGGGTGTGTGTGTGTGTGTGAGGGGGGAAAAAAGGAGGGAGGGAAGGGAGGAAAGTTGGGACAAGGGAAAGAGAGAGAAAGAGAGAGGGAAAGAGGGGACCAGGGCAGAGAGCAAGAGGGAGAGGGTCTGGCTGCTTCTGCGGGGGGCCTCTGGTGTCATGTCCAGCAGGGCTCCTGTGCTGGCAGCCTGCAGGAGGCAGGGATGGCAGGGATGCCCAGGACCTTCTCCTCCTTCCCTCAAAGAGGGAACCCACAAAAGCTCCTCTGTTTGGAGCACCACACAAAAGCAAGCAAACTCCCAGAATTCCATAGCAAAGAGCCAGACCCTCTCCCTCTTGCTCTCTGCCCTGGTCCCCTCTTTCCCTCTCTCTTTCTCTCTCTTTCCCTCCTTTCCTCTTCTCTCCCTTGTCCCAACTTCCCTCCCTTCCCTCCCTCCTTCTTCACCCCCCCACACACACCTTCCCTCACTGCAGTCGCCCGCCTGCCTGCCTCCCTGCCTGTCATTCTTTCAGCCAATCAGGAGATGGAGGAATGAGAGAATGGATTTCTCTCGGCTTGAACGGACCTCCGTGGAAAATGTTCTGGGAATGGTTTCAAGAAAAAGGAAGCGCTGTGCGGTAAAATGCATTCCAATCATGTTCCAGTTTACTCAATGCGGTAATATCCGTTCCAGGAACGTTCTCATCACGTTACGATGCAAAACGTTCTGAGAACGATATGCGATAATCTCCCAACACTTTTCGGTGCACTCGAAGTGAAGTGTCTTTGCTTGCATCTGAACTGCAGAAATAATGAAGGTTGACACCACTCATAGATTCCTGGGATTTATAGTTTGTTGTGACACCAGAGCTCTCTGACAAAGAAGGTTAAATATTTCACAAAACTGCAAATCCCGGAATGCCATAGCATTCAGCAATGGCAGTTCGGGTGGTGTCAAACTGCATTATTTTTGCAGTTCAGATGCAGCCTTCAATTCTGGCGGCCATTTTGGGCAATTTTCAGTTGATTTTTAAATATATATTTTGTGTTTTGGGACGGTTTGAGTCAGGGGAAGCAAACTACAATAATTTGGCACATTCTGGGCAGTTTTACTTTTTAAAAAATAGTTTGGTCTGTAGAAGGCTCAAAATGTTTGTTTATTTAGTAATGTTTACCTGGCGAAGCCCTGGTGACGCAGTGTTTAAATGCCTGTACTGCAGGCTGTCATACACAAACTACAAGGTTGTGAGTTCAGTATCAGCCAGGGGCTCCAGGGTTGACTCAGCCTGGCATCCTTCCAAGGTTGCTAAATGAGTACCCAGCTTGTTGGGGGCAATTAGCTTACTTACACATTGTAAACTGCTTAGAGAGTGCTTAAAGTGCACTGATAAGCAGTATAAAATGCATTTGCTATTGCTATTATTATATTAACTGAGTTGTTTCATTTCACATGCGCATAATGTTGATTTTGAATGAAAAAAATTGCCAACACACGTTGAGCTGCTTTTTTTTGTGTGGTGTAGGAATTTATCCCTATTCTTTCTATGTTAATCTTGCTGCTGGTGCCAAATTTCTGTTAAAGAAGTATTGCCCATGAACATATCTACTTCTTTAACTGAGTCATACCTGTAATTTCTTAGCACTGTACCTGCATTTTTAAAAAGGACGTATTTTTAGTCAAATGCATTTTTTTTACTAAGGAGATCATTTGATGCAAGCTTAACTGCCACTATCTTATAAAAATGTATTACTTATTGTTGTTCTATGCTCTGTTTCTAGAGAGAGAGAGAGAGAGAGTAAGTGAACTGGAACCGGAAAGGGAATCAAAGTAAAAGTTCTTATGCATTTGTAGCAATAGCAAGTACATTTCTATACTGCATATCAATGCACTTAAGCACTTGTAGCTCTAGGACTAATATACATCACTGGGTTAAAGCTCCTAAACAGAGAATTTCTGTGTGGGATAGACCCAGCCAGAATTTAAAACTATGTCCACTCTGATTGAACCAGAAGATTTGGATTTACCTTCTGGTGTAATTGTGAGAATAAAAAATCTCTTCCAGCGGGCTTATCCACTGGACTCCATATAAAACATTATGACGATTGCTCCACTCCTGACTATGATTTTTGGCTATTGCTGAATTGCTGAATTATTATTTTAGAAAACTAATAGGAATGCTGGTTAATTCAGTATTCATGTTTTATTGATCGTTTTTTGTATTGTTGTATTATTTTTACTGATGTAATCCCACCTCGATCCTTGCAGAGGTGGGAAATATAAATAAACATTATTGTTGTTGTTGTTGTTGTTGTTGTTGTTGTTGTTGTTAAATAGGTGTGCAGGGGAAAAGGAACAAAATGTTTCACAAATGGAGTTTTGATGTTGCTGTGGTGAACAGACCCACCAACCAGCCAATCACCAGCCAGAGGCCATAAGCCAATCAGGTGCTGGCTGGGGGAATTTGAAGACTCCGTGTGGCAGTTGGTTTTGTCAGTTGGGTTTTGAATCTTGAGAGGGAGGTTCTGAGGAGCCTAGATTATTGATAGAAAGGGGCCAGAGTTAGTTGGTGAAGGCTAGGGTTAGAGTATTAGGAAAGGGCTCCCTTCCGTTAATTATATATCCAGGACTCTGGAAAAAGGAATGGCTGGAATAGACTATCCTGAGGGATATTGTTGGCCTGCAAGGCTGTCAGATCTAAGTTTAAGGGAGTGGGTCTTAGCTACAAGGAACTAGTAATTTAGAGGGAGAGTTATAAAACCAATGGTAACTAACAAAGTAGAAAGCCACAAATACATGAAACATCTCTTATCAAAAGCACCGTTGTTAAACCTTCTTGTAAATAAAGTTTTATTTCTTTAATTCAAGAAGTACATGCCTGGACTTGAGTTAATACCACGCTACTCACATTACAAAACACTGGTGGCAGAGTTGGGATAAGAAAAACTCCCAGGTGCCTGCAATCATAGAAAAGGATTGTGGTGGCACATCACATAATTTTGAGGCAGCGGTGGGATTAAAAAAAACCATAGGACTGCCATTTTAAGGAGAAGAAATAAGGTGAAGGAGTGTTCTCTTCACAGTTGCTTATCTTTAGGGATATTGATTTGTCTGTTTCTGGTTGGCAGCCTCCCATGAAAGTGATTACATACTGCAGGGAATAGAAAATCCGGGGTGCATGCATCTGAGCACATGGGAGAGATTTATTGGAAAGAGGGAAACAGTAATTAACCAAACCCCAGAATTTATTTTGTGCCAGTAGAGTTTCTGTGAGGATGAAAGAATATTCCTTGTGCTGAAGAAAGTGTTCACACACAGTTATCTCTGTTCACAGATGTCATGATGTGTAACATCTAATTGCTCCACATGTTTGTTGATAGCTTTTTGGAATGCACACAAATGGCATTTCAGGAATAAGACGATACGAACATCTAAGTGTGTAACAGGAGACAAGATACAGATGGAAATATCTTGTCTGGCAAATTCTTCTGGGTATCCTCTAAAATACCAAGCCTGGCTACAGATGGTTTCTCAGAAGGACCAGTTATGATTTTTAATTGGAGTTTTACTTTGATGGCTGATACAAGCACAAGGTAGTTTTGAGGAAACAATAATTTATGGAATGTAGTAAATGATGTGGTGGGAGGGAGGCATAATTTTTAGATCTTACTGAAACTGCTTAGAGAATGCATTTTCTATTCCATTGTTTACTTGCAGTGTTCTAAAACTTAACTGGAAGAACAATTAGCTAGATAGACAGACAGACAGACAGACAAATAGATAGATACACACACACACACTGTATATACTCATGTATAAGTCTAGAAATGTTAGTCAAAAATTTGACCTCCAAAACCTAGGTTGACTTATCCATGGGTCAAATGTAAATATTATACTTTAACTCTTATTAAAAAGGGAACCATCTCTTGGTGAAAGGCAAGAGTGCAATCTGTCGTTGAAGCACTGACCTCCCTGTATTCTCTCTTCTATCCAGCCTTTAGTGTGAGCCAAAACAGTTATGCCTGCCATAATTTTGTCGTTCTTTGGCATCGTTTTCCTTTGCTTTATTATTTGGATCATTTGTTGCATGTCCCTAAGTTTTACCCTCGACTTATCCATGGGTCATACCAAAATCCATAATTGTGCCCCCAAAATCTGCTCTCGACTTATACATGAGATCAACTTATAGTCGAGTACATACGGTATATATTAAATCTCATTTTAGAAAAGGTTGCAGGAAACTCTACTCAGTTTTCAAAGAAATATATAAAGGGATCATAATTTTCCAAGGCCAAAAACAGATGGCCCTATCTGCCGCATCAGTGCCACGGCAACTGCACGCTGCAGCCCTGATCCAGCCTTTTCCTGCCACAAAAAGAAGCAATAGAAAGCCATTCCTTTTTGTGCTGGGGAAAGGGCACCTATGCTGTGGCAATGGTGTTTCTTCAGTGTTTCTTCTGCATGCGCCTTCTAAATGCCACACTGCTGAAATGCTACTTGCTACCTGTTTGGGCGGGTGGCATGATGCCGGCTTGGGGGCAGAGTCGAGGCGTGCGAATACCACTCCATCCTGAAGCCAGCTCTTTTTGCCGTTCTGTACTGGCCGTAGGTTAGCTCCAAATGACACAATAAGCATAACACTGAAAACATATAAGAAAATAGAATAGCCAGGCTTCAGATAGCTACCAGCCTATATTTTACATCTAGAGAAATTCCCCAAATCTATAAAGGAATTATGAGTTACAGCATTGACCACTAGGGTTACAAAAGAGGCAAAGGAGAGGTACACCTGCAGCAACCACAAACATCAAACTGCTTATCTGTAACAATTTTCTTACCTGCTTTTGTATCATTGAAATAGCCAGATGCATGGATTCTTGTGGCCACTACCACCACCACCAATAGCATGCACTTGCATTGGGAAGCAAAGTTTCTTCTTTGTCTTAATGGAGAGAAATGATTTGTGTTATGTCAGACAATACTATTGTAATGAGAGAACAATTCACCAGCTTTTATTTAAAGTGTTCCAGGTAACAGTAAACAGCATGCAGATTAAACATGGGTTTAGCATGAGAGGTTAATGGGATGGAAAAAAAGATTGTAATTTTGAAATCATGGATCATAAACTTTGTGGGGGAATGGGAGCTGGCTGTGTTCAGAAACTGAACAAAAACTGGAAAACATGTATTCAAAGTGGAAGAATGAGAAGAGACAAAATTCCATGTGGTATGCAATGATCAAAATGAGGGACTGCACTGACACAAAAGGGACTGGACATGAAATAGCTTTATTTACAGTAGTTATGCAAGTTCAGAAGTGATTAGTATGTTAGTAGAAATATGATATATTTCACCACAGTGGGAAAAACTGTGACTAGGGCATCTGTGAGTTCTTTAGCTTGATCTTCAAGGGCTATTGATGGGTAATTTCAAAGTTGCTAAATACTACCACCAGTTCATCTGATCTAGACAGGCTTTTAAATAGAGGACTATTTAATATTACTTTGGCCCGTTATAGACTTACGCACGCACCTAAGCCTAGTACGTCCCCAGGACGTACAAAATGGCAGCGCCCGTTCCACATGGGGGCCGCCATTACGACGTCATGAACACGCCGCCTCCAAACGGGGCGGTGCAAATGTGATGTCGTCTCGCTGTGCGAGGGCGCATAAAGCGCCCTTTCCGCGGCGCAAGAAGGAGCTCTGAAACGGAGCTCCTTCCACGATTTGTGTCACTGGCGCAGCTTTTAGACGGCTGCGCCAGCGACGCAAGGGAAAAAGGGGCCGAGCGGTCCCTTTCTCCTCCTCCTCCCCACATGAAGCCCCAAGGACACCCCTTTCCAGGCCACGGGGAAGCGGCCTTTTGCCCCTTCCCTGCAGCCTGGAAAGAGGCGGATCGAGCCTCGGAGGCTGCCACTCTGGAAGCTGAGGCCCCGATCCGGCAGGAAAAGCAGCGCCTACAGGCCGCCCCAAACGAGCAGTCTGTAAAGCACCATAGAGTCCTATATAAGGAATTACATATGACCACTCTGTGTTTGTTTAATGTTCTACTCTCAATGCTGACATGTTCCAAAGGCTTCATAGGACTATCCTATAAATCCATTATCATTACCATAATAAGATGCATGTTATAAATAGTACAAAGCCTTGTTACAATTGGTATGAACAGTATGGCCGTATGTGCACAATATGGTGAGCCAAAAGTCAATGGAAATTCTGGTTATCATGAATGAACAGCACGGTGTTTGCTACTAGATCAGTCTTGCTTGTAGCTAAGCAAACCACAGAGCTTCCCTCCATGATTTGTTCACCATATCATGTGAATTCAGATGCAAACTCTGGTTTGTTTGTGTCTCAGAACACCAGGGGCGGAGTCCACGTCTCTGAAACAATGTGGTTGTTTTAAACAGGTACTGTAGACATAGACTTGAGGGGAGATCTTGCCTTGCAGGTTTCCTGTTAGGGTATGGATATAGGGTCTAGCATTGCTGATTAGTCTGAACCATGCTAATAAAATACGTTTAGCTGAATGGCACCCTGGACCTTGTCCATGATAAGCTTGAGTTCCTACTGATGTCTGTCTTGGGATGCTATGCTGATGAGATCTCTGCCTCATAACTCTTATCTTGTTCCTTGACATTCCCTGTATTATCTATGCTTATTGAAATTTAGACAATATGCATCTTGAGGCATGAAATGTCCTGTTTTGTGTCTTTACCAAGCTTTGGATAGACTCTATCTGTATGTGTGTGCATATATGGATACATGTGTACATATACCTCTGTGTGTGTGTGTCCTACACACATACACATCACATACACACTTTGCTCTTCTTATGCCTGAATTTTTGTGTAACTAGATGCGAATATTTCTTTTCAGATAAGCAAGTCTCCTGTATTTGTTACTGGTGTTTGGGGACCATATTACTCAGCAATGGTGCCAGGACTTTGGCTAAATGAAGGAGGCCAAAGTGCTACTGGGAAACTGGTGAGTTTGATTCTTTCTTCCTCTTTGTAATAAAAAGTCATGGAAAATGATTACTTTTCTCTAGATGTGTTACATGTTAAAACATATGTTTAATTGTATGAGTTGCCACAAAGCTTCCAGCAATAGCAGTGTGAGCCAATTACAGTTATGATAAGGCTGCTTTTCAGTCCAAAGTGTACAACTGTAGATAATCTATGTGTCTAGATGACCCTTTAATATATGGACACTAAATATGAAGATGGTGGTGGTTGGTGACATGGTTTTCACTTTTTTCTGGATTCTATTTGAGGGGAATAAAATTGTAGAAACTGACACAATCAGAAGAGCCAAACAGATATTTCCACCTTATCTTTTTCTTATATAGTACTTTGAGAGAATCTGCAATTAAGATTATATCCATCTCGGAAACAAACACAAACAGGCTCCATACATTTGAATGGCACCTTGAAGTCTACTGGCCACATTAGCTGAATATAAAGGCATAGCCACACTGCAGAAATAAAGCAGTTTGACATCACGTTAACTGCCATGAGACTATCCTATAGAATCCTGGGATTTGTAGTTTAGTGAGACACCAGAGCTCTCTGACAGACCAGTCTAAATATTTTATGAAATTACAAATCCCAGGATGGAGCCATGGAGACATTGAGCACCCATCTATTACTCCATCCATGGAGAGTTTATGAGCCTACTGTCCATCCATTAACATTAGGCCACTTTTGAGGAAGAATGTGGCAAAAGTTCAGGGTTTTTTTTTTTCTTCCAGCAAGCCTAGAAAGGCTGTCCAAATCATAACTAGCAACATCAGTCTTCTGTATATGCAACCACCTTTATATATGAACTGTAGATTTGTTTCTTCTAAGATATGCAGATGACACCATAATACTAGCAGAAAACCTCCCAGCCCTGGAACAACTACTAAGAAAGATCAAGGAAGAAAGTGCAGAGGTAGGCCTATTGCTGAACATAAAGAAAATAAAAATAATGACAACGGAGAATCTTGACAAATTCAACCTCGACAATGAAGAAATAGAAGTAGTAAAAGAGTTCTCTTATCTGGGATCAAACACTGATAGAAATGGAAACTACAGGCAGGAAATCAGAAGAAGATTAAGAATGGGAACAGCAGCTATGAAAGAACCAGAAAAGATTCTAAAATGCAGAGATATACAATTAAACACAACAGTTAGAATCATACAAGCCATTGTATTCCTTATTACCATGTTTGGATGTGAGAACTGGACAGTGAAGAAAGCAGATAGGAAGAAAATCAATGCATTTGAGATGTGGTGCTGGAGAAGAGTGCTGAGGATCCTATCGTCTGAGGCTGTCGTATTTCGGGCACATCATGAGAAAGGAGAACTCACTGAAAAAAAAATAATGCTTGGAAAGGTGAAAGGAAGTAGATGGACTCTATTAAGGAGAACATGGGTATGAGTTTACATGACCTAAGCAGAGCAGTAGAGGTCAGGGGGTCTTGGAGATGTCTCATCCACAGGGTCGCCATGGGTCAAGATCAACTCGAGGGCAATTAACAACAAATAATGTGAAGCTAGCTCACATTAAGATGTTCAGTTCTCCAATGTACATGCTTGATGGTGTGCATGGTGCTTCTGTGTTCTGGCCATTTTTCATTTGTATCCCACTTCTCTGAAGCTTATAGGGTGTAATGGCACAAACTGTAAGACAGATTCTTCTTTGTGATCTTTGTGACTCATTTATGGAATGTGTCTACACCAGTGCAAAGCTGATCAGAACATTACAGAGCTAAGCACAGCATTATAGGCAGAGAACCACACCCATTTTACTGTATATGTCCACCCAAACTCTCACAAATAGTGTTCTTACAGCTAATGTGAACTTCTAATATAAGGCCTGGTATCCCTGATATAAGGCCTGGTATCACAGGCCCCTGGTATCCTGGTAGGCGAGTTACAAACACAACAATATACATGATAAAATTATATAGCAAAACATAAATTACATAACATCAATAAAAAATAATCCCTATCCTCATACCAAAGCAGAAACTATAACAATAAAATACGAATTAAAATAGATTAAAAATGAATTTGGAGAGAGGCCATCAGTGGGGAGGAAGAACAATAGATGTCAAATAATAGGTGGCGGGATAGTGGGGGTTAGTCTGGGAAGGCCTGTCGAAATAGATCTGTCTTGACAGCCTTCTTAAAGGTGTCAAGAGTAGTGATGTGATGGATCTCCTCTGGCAGATCATTCCACACTTTAGGAGCGACAGATGAAAAGGTCCTCTGGGAAACTGCAGCCAGCTTGGTCTTCCTTGGCTGCAGTAAATTCTTCCCAGTGGACCTGAGTGTGACGGGTGGATTGTAGGGAAGAAGTCACTCCCACAAGTAAGCTGGACCCAAGTCATGTAGGGCTTTAAAGGTGATAATCAATACCTTGTACTGCGATGGAAACTAATTGGCAGCCAATGGAGAGATTTTAAAGCTGATGTTATTTGGTCAACTCTTGATTTACCAGCAGCCATTCTGGCTGCCATATTTTGCACCAGCTGAAGTTTCTGAACTTGGTACAAGAGTAGCCCGATGTAGAGCCCTTTGCAGAAGCTGAGTCAAGAGGTTACCAGTGTGTGTACTACCGTTTTTTAGGTCCCCCAGCTCCAGGAAGGATCGCAGCTGCCTATCAGCCAAAGCTGATAACAGGCACTCCTGGCCGTCACATCTATCTGTGCTGACAGCTGAAGCAATGAGTCCAGGAACAACCCCAGGCTGCGCACAGTCCTTTAGGGGAAGTGTGACTCCGTTGAGAACCAGTTGAGATATTTCCACTCCGGGATTAGGGTTCCCTATAGCGAGTACCTCCGTCTTATCTGGATTCAGCTTGAGAGCTTTAGAGCCCTTGTGGGCTGGCAGGTGATACAGAAATACAATAAGTGAATAAACAAACAAACAAATGTTCAGAAACAAGACTGTAAGCACCTTAGTAGTTGTACTGTAACCACATGCAGCTTGGCAATTTCGGAAATAGCAAGAATTAATATGAAAATTCATCTTCCTTTCTTTCAAGATAGAGCATGTCGTCCAAGGACACGCTGCATTCCCAGAGCTACAAACAAGATCTGCAGCCAGGTCAGTTCATCATCCTTATTTCTTCATCATTTACAGTCTGTCTTAGAAACACCACTTTGGCTGCAATCCAGAAATTAGTGCAGTTGGAATGTTCCAGTTTAACAGGGATGTAGGTTGGGCTGTTTCTCACTATATTAATTTCTTTCTTTTTCCATCTTGTTCTTCATCTTTCCCATTCCAGAATACAGCCCTTTTCCCCCCTTGTGAACATGTCCACCTGAAAACTGATTCACGTGGCCATTCACAGGTGCTGAAATCATCAGAAATTGTGCCTGTAAAGTACTCTTGAACAACTAAACTGCAATTTTATGGAACACATTATATGGACACACAGTTAGTTACCTGTGCAAAATTGCTGCAAAGTTCAGTTCATGGTGATTTTGCCTCTTCCATAATGGCCAATTGAACAGTCACTCATGCATCTGACCTGCCAGGATGCTTTTGCAGATATCATAATAAGGGTAATGTAGGAGCAGGTGTCTGAAACTTTGAACGTTTACACTTAAGCTAGAATACCTTTGTCCTAATGTCACATTGCATATCAGGCCTGGTGCTTTGCAGATTAGAGACTTTTTTGAGGTGAGCTCCACATGTTTCTTTTTAGCAAAAAGACTATGCCACAAAAACTTTGATGTAGCAGTATTTCACATTTCAAGTGTGACAGTTAAATTTTAAGGCTGAGGTATAATTGTACTACATTGCCTATACTATTTGTTACAAAAAAAAAGTCAGTGAAGATTTGTATCTCCCTCCCAACTTCTCACAATCATTTGCTCTGAGCTAGCCTTTGGAAAATTATGCATGTTCAGAAGATGGCGGTTAGTCTCTGGTCATCATATTTGTGCCAAATAATATGAACATTCCATAAAATATATAACTTTGTGAAAAAGGAAGGATGAAGTTAGTGTCAAGGAGGGTTTTTCAGGTAAATAGTTTGAGTGAACCAGTCTAGGTTCCTCCACTCCCCCCAGTTCTTCATGCTTTCTCCCCATATTTCTTTCATCACACTAACATGGCTGCTGCTTGTTTGTGCTTCAGAGACAGGAAGATGGAAAGGAATAAAATCTTACCCTTCCCTGGTTCTTGAAATGCAGTGTAGCAGATCTTACAAGGCTTGGGAAATGCTACTTGCATTCTTGTTGGATGGGAGGGAAGAAAGTAGTGAAATTCTTAAAATATGAACTAGAGAAGAATTAATAGATTATAATGTTTATTTTACATTACAGGCAAAAATAATAAGCTCTTGGAACTTATATTTCCAGGTCAGGAAATATGAGTGTCAGTGACATCTATATTTCTTATTATGAAAATAAGATGACGTTACTTACTTCCAGTAAAGTCTTATTCTTATTCTTATTTGAGATGCAGCACTTTGTAAAACAGTACAGAAGTGAGTCAGTAAAGAGAATTATATGATTTTTTTATCACATGAGTGTATCCAGTTGCATTTATATAATGTTTTCCAGATCACAGTCCCTTGATTAAATATATAGCTCCAAGCACTGTCAACAAATCACATAAAATAGACATTTCCCCCCTCTGTACACACTGAACCTCAAACAGATACATTGAATAGAAAGATGCCACAAGAAAATTAATGCAGTTAAGTACTAAAATTCCATCTAGATCTCATTACACTCACCTGTTCAAGTAACATCCATGGCAGAAAATACCTGTTTCATTGACTGAGACATTCATGTTAAATAGAGACACAGCAGCAAATTATTACAAAACTAAGGTATATGGTGGATGGCGGTGAAGTAGGTTATTTCTAGCTTTTATATATTTTTCTACCAGTGCATAAAGAGTTAGAGAAGTGGGCTGACTAAGAGTCTGAGGTGGGAATCAGGATGTCTGAAGTCCAGAACTTCTGTCTGCCATGAGCTAGGCAAAACTTTGCCTCTCCAGAGTCACCCACCAGGTTTCCCCGGATTCCTCCATCTTGGTGGCTTCTTGCAAATTCTCTATTAAGCCAAACTTCTTTCCAGTCAATTAAAGCCTATGTTAGACAGCCTGCTGCCCTAAACCATGCCCCTTGCTTTCTTAAAATGCTTTGCTTTCTGCAAAAAGAGGCAACACATATTTCTGCCTCTTTTGTAGGGACAGGAAGAACCTAGATAAAATTTTCTGATTCAGAGCTGGTGAGGAGGCAGATGCATGCACTTACATCCTAACAGTAGAAGGCTTTCACCTTTTTAATGTTTTTTAAATCTCCCAATTGTGCTATCAGCAGCATGGAGCTATTCTTGCAGGGATTAACATTGTGGCAGTTTTTCAGGTATTGTGACCACATGGTCATTCTTAAAAAGATTCTCTGAATGTTTACTACAGTCCTGTGCCACTGCAAGCATGTGCTGGACATTTTAAAATTTAAAAAGGCAGAGACGATTGAGAGAGATCACTCCAGCTACATCGTTTATGTAATAAGACAAGCTTAACCTGCTTACCATCTCATTGCCTCCTAGTAAGAAATGTTACAAAGTTCTCCCATTTTCCAGTCTTTCTTCTCACCATCTGCACTGCCCTCACAACACAAATTTCAGGGGGAAAGAAAAGAGGAATATTCACTGTAGTTTTAGTTGGACAGCATGGGATGAGTAGAAATGACATAAGATTTAAACTAACTTGCAAAGCTATTGGTGGTTTAGCTTCACCACCACCCCCTCCATCAAGAAGGTCCATTAAACAACTTTTAAAATATGAAAATAATGATATGAATTAGTTATTTTAATGTTTTCCAAGTGCACTTCATTTTGAATGATACCTTTTGATAGCAAACACATGGTAAGACCTAATTGAAACAATGTGCAGCTGAATGCTTAAATGTAGAATATAAATATACAGCTGCAGAGAGGTCATAAGTCAGGGTAGTAAACACATGCCAAATTCCCTCAGGGAGCTCATTAGTGTATAGCTGAATATATATATGCAGAGGCTAAATGAATATCACTATTTAGACCTCCAAAACTGAGACAATGACTAATCAATTGTAATTGTAAGAAGACATCCATATTGACCAACCCCTCTAAAAATGACGAGTCCTCTCAGTATACCAAAGAAGGCAAAGCAACAACAGGGTTTTGGTGTTGTTGTTGTTTTTTTTTTTTTTAAAAAGATAAAATCTCATCCTTATGTTGTTTCTGTTGTTGTGTGCCTTCAAGTTTTTCCCCAACTTATGTCTACCCTAAGGTGACCCTATCGTGAGGTTTTCTGGGGCTAAGAGTGTGTTCTTAAAGATTTATAAAGAGTGCTAATATAGTAGCATGTTTGAGTTGCCTGTCAATACTAGAAGAATGAGGTTCAGTCACAATTCATTTCTCACTGATATTAGTGAGATTTTACTTGTTTCACTTTCTGAGGATTTCACCCTTTGTGTGCTTTCCAGAGAAAGTTAAGCATAGTTAAGTATCAGTAAAATGAATGAAAATTAAGCACACTAAGCATTCCCTGGTTTACCCCCAAGACTTGAATAGCAGGCACAGCACAGAAACTGCTTTGTGCCTGCTAAATGCCACGATTCCCAGATCCCTATGAGTAATCATCATGATTTACTCCATGTGCAAATATTTTGTATGTTAAATTTCATGCTGGGCGCTCTCTGGTGATTTTCTTTCTATGAGAGGTGGTGATCCTCAAATTTCTAAAGCTGTAATCCAGCAGATAGGGATTCTTATCACCCCCACTCCCATGTTTTGGACTACAGCTCTCATTATGATTCACAATCAACCATACTAATTGGCTAGGATGGTCTTTATAGTCCAAAACATCTGGAGGACACCAGGTTACCTACCCCTGTTGTAGTCAGTCAATGATCTACTGGATCAGTGAGACGTGTTCAGCTTTCTTCTTCAACAGTGCATGCCTAGCAAGTAATACATTAATACTATATCCTCTCCCTTTCCTCAGTTTGGGTTTGCAGGACTTCTGATAATTTGTGTGTGTATCTCTTGTCCAGAGTCCAGATCATGGAATGTGGTCCAGGAGTAACCTTTCTCTCTCTCTCACTCACTCCCACACCCCTTTTCCTGCTTGTTTTTCCTGCAGTGCTCAAAGTATATATACATACTTAAATGGTCACCTGGATCTGATTAAGAAATCTTTGCCTGTGGGTTTCCTCACTGTTGATTTACATGTTTGGCCAGATTTCCATGGCAACCGATCTCCCCTTGCAGATCTGACTCTAAAGGGCATGGTAAGAAACAGCTTGTCATTGCAAAAAGGCGAAAATAGAACAATGGGATAAAATAAGAGCTTGAAATGAGCATTTGTATTTTAAATAGAGTCATCAGTTCTTCAGTAGAAATCCCACAGAGTCTGGATCTCCTTGCCTTTTTGGTTGAAATTAGAACTTTTTGAAAAAGAGGGAGGCACACAAATCCAGAGCACTTTGATTCATCATTTTATTTTACTACAGTGGTACCTCGGGATACGAAATACCCAGGTTACGAAATTTTCGGGATACGAAAAAATCCCATAGGAAAACATTGTTCCGGGTTACGAATGTTTTTTCGGGTTACGAAAAAACTTTTGGTGCTTTTTTCGGCTTTTTCGCACAGAATCGCGGCTTTTCCCCATTAGCGCCTATGGCAATTCGGCTTACGAAGGCTTTTCGGGTTACGAACGGTGCCACGGAACGAATTAATTTCGTAACCCGAGGCACCACTGTATTTGAACTGGATAAAAATGAGTTTTCACACAGTTTATTACTTGGGAGCATAGCAGAGCATCATATGTTCTTATTATTTTATGCTACAGGAAGTTATTCCTTAAGATGCCACAGTGCCTTTTTGTCATTTACTTCTCTAAGAATACATGTGGCCCCTCAGATCATATTTTTAAGGACTTCATACCCTTGGAAAAACCTTTTTATAGCATAAAATATCATATATAAGAGATTGTTGTATTATAGAACCATAGAGTGTGAAAACAGACTGATAAATATATCAGCTGATATACAGTGTGGGATCAACTAGATGAACTAGATGACAGCTGAAGAGGACAAGCATGAATGTGTGTGTGTGTGTGTGTGTGTGTGTGTGTATTTGTATCAGCTAGAATTTTGTTTCTTTTGGTTTTTCTTGCAGGTGGTGGGACTAACTTTATCTCAAGGCCTTGATGATCTCGCTCTTATCTATTTAGCCACAATTCAGGCAATTGCAGTAAGTCATTGAAACTGGCAATTTTACATTGTTTTTTTCCCCATCTCTCTCTCTCTTTCCTTTTTCAAACTAAGAAACTTGAATCAATTTTATTTTATCCCATATTATAAATAATAAATAATAAAAGTTTTATTTATATACCGCAGCCTTCCATAGATCAGGGCGGTTTACACACAATTAAGATATACATACATAAATCAAACAAATCAAGCATAAACAATACATCAAAGAAACAATAAAAACAATAAAAAGATAAAAAGATAAAACCCCAATTAGCCCTTCCTCATGGCCACGGAAAGAGGAGGGAGGCCCTAAATGATGTTCATGGGGGGAATGCTTGATGAAATAAGAAGGTCTTTAAATCCTTCTTGAATTGGGCCAGGGAGGTAGTCGAGCGGAGCTCAGCGGGCAGCGTATTCCAGAGGGCCGGGGCGGCGATGGAAAACGTCCGCTTGGTAACGGAGGAAAGCCTAGCCCCCGGCACCTTCAGGAGTTGCTGCCCAGATGTTCTGAGGGTGCGGGACGGAATGTATGGGGAGAGGCGGTCCTTCAGGTATCCCGGACCCAAGCCATTTAGGGCTTTATAGGTAATTACCAACGCCTTATATTGAGCTCGGAAGCGAATGGGCAGCCAGTGAAGATCTTTTAAAATCGGTGTTGTATGGCTGGTCCTGGGAGCACCAGTGACCAGCCGGGCTGCCATATTCTGCACCAATTGTAGCTTCCGAGTTTGGTATAAGGGTTGCCCCATGTAGAGTACATTGCAGAAATCCAATCTTGAAGTTACCAGAGCATGTACAACCGTTTCAAGGTCCCTCTGGGCCAGGTATGGGCGCAGCTGGCGAATCAGCCGAAGCTGATAACAGGTGCTCTTGACCGTCGCATTCACCTGAGCAGTCAGGTGAAGCGACGAGTCAAGAAGCACGCCCAGACTGCGCACGGAGTCCTTCACAGGGAGCGTGACCCCGTTCAGGACAGGTGGAACCACCGCCATTCCTGGACCAGGAGAACCTATCACTAGTACCTCCGTTTTCTCTGGATTCAGTTTGAGTCGGTTTTCCCTCATCCAGCCCATTACTGACTCCAGACAGGCCACGAGAGGAGAGACGCCATCCCCAGTCACTGCATCAGTCGGAGACATAGAGAAAATAATTTGGGTGTCATCAGCGTACTGATAACCCCGCGCCCCATGTCTCCGGATGACCTCTCCCAGCGGTTTCATGTAAATGTTAAATAGCATGGGAGACAGAATGGCCCCTTGAGGGACCCCAGTTTTAAGGGGCCTCTCGTCGGAGCACACGTCTCCCAGCTGCACCATCTGGGACCTCCCAGAGAGGTAGGATCGGAACCACTGGAGCGCAGTGCCCCCAATTCCCACCTCAGCTAGGCGCCCCAGAAGGATACCATGGTCTATGGTATCGAAAGCCGCTGAGATGTCCAAGAGCACCAACAGGGACACGCTTCCCCTGTCGATACCCAGACGGAGATCATCGACCAAGGCGACCATGGCCGTCTCAACCCCGTAACCCACCCGGAAGCCAGTTTGAAATGGGTCTAGATAATCCGTTTCATCCAAGACCGCCTGAAGTTGGATTGCAACCGCCCTCTCGATCACCTTCCCCAAAAATGGCAGCAGCGAAACTGGCCGATAATTATTATATACCAGGGGGTCGAGGGAGGGCTTTTTCAGAATAGGTTTTACGATGGCCAATTTGAGTTCTGATGGAAATTGGCCCTCCCTCAAAGATGTATTAATAATCCGGCGTAACAACGAAGTTACCGCCGGACCCCCCTGGGCCGCTAGCCACGAGGGACAGGGATAGAGAGAGCAGGTCGTCTTCCGAACTCTTCCGAGGATCTTGTCCACATCATCGGTACTCACCAACTCAAATCGATCCAGTACAATAGAGTCCACGGAGGCTCTGGACACCTCTACCCTAGTTTCTGCTTGAATGTCGGCGTTAAGACCTTCGCTTATCCGAGAGGTTTTATCCGCAAAAAAGTCGTTGAATTGGTCGCAGCAGGCCTTAGAAGGTTCCAGGATCTGGTTCAGGGAGGGAGGGAGCTGAGTTAGCTCCCTGACCACCCTGAACAACTCTGCTGGACGCGACTCTGCGGACGCAATACGAGCACCATAGAACGAATTCTTTGTTGCTCGTATTGCCTCTCCGTAGTCCTCTAACCGTTGGTCTAGGAGAGCCTTGTCGTCTAAGCAAAGGTATTTGCGCCAACGGTACTCTAGCCGTCGCAGTTCCCGCTTCCTTGCCCGGAGATCTTCTGTATACCAAGGCTTACATTTGGAAGCAGGCCTGAGAGGGCGCTTAGGAGCGATACTGTGTATAGCCCTTGAAAGACCGGTATTCCAGATACCGGTAAGGGCGTCAACAGAATCGCCGTCGCTACCAACCGTGAGCCCCTCTAAGGCCTCTTGGAACCTTCCAGGTTCCATCAACCTTCGAGGGTGGACCATCCGAATAGGTCCGCCACCCCCGGGGGGGGATCTGGGTAGAGACCTTGATTTTAGCCTCTACCAGGAAATGATCCGTCCATGACAAGGGGGAAATATTGACTATTTCCGCCCACGGATTTTCCACATCCGAACAGAAGACCAAATCGAGAGTATTACCTGCACAATGTGTGGGACCCTGTATTAGCTGGGACAGGCCCATGGCCGCCATGGTCTCCATGAATTCCCGAGCCGCACCGGATGGAACATAGCTGGCCGCTAGAGGAATGTTGAGGTCGCCCAGGACAAGAAGCCTGGGCGTCTCCAACATTAGCTCTGCGACCAGCTGTGTCAGCTCGTTAAGGGAGTCTGCTAATGCACGGGGTGGCCGGTACACCAACAGAATCCCTAGACTGTCCCTAGCTTTAAGGGTCAGGTAAATACACTCAATATGGGACGTCTGTCGGATGTGGTTCCTGGTGAGGGACACGGTGTTCCTATGTATCAAGGCCACACACCCCCCCGCCCACCTAACCTGCGCTGGTCCTTCACCGAGAACCCAGCAGGCAGGGCCTGAGCCCACACAGCATCCCCTTCAGGCCCTAGCCAGGTCTCGGTAATGCAAGCCAGGTCACATTTTGAGTCCTCCACAAGATCGTGGAGGATGTGGGTCTTGTTGTTGATTGACCTGGCGTTGCACAGGAGCAGCGACAGGGTTTGTGGCACGGTTGGAGCAACCCTCAGGTTCCTTTGGTTGGGAGGGGGGACCGGAAGGAGGGATAGATATGATGCATCGATCCCTCCTTCCCCTGGAACGTAAGCCCCTTCTCCCACCGCCATACCTCCCCTTGCCCCACACTACCTCAATGGGAGCTCCGCTCAAGACGATGTTATCCCTTCCCTCCCCAGCCCATGCATTCCCCACACCCAGTTCATCCCCCCACCCCACCGCGGCAGTATAAAGAGCAGAGGTTAGCCACCCCAGGCATCCTCTGCTCTAAGGGCTCGAACCCAGCCTCCCTAACCCACCTAAAAAAACGCAGCTGCGCAGTTGCGCAGCTGCGCGCTTGCTCACTGGGGAGCCGCAGATGACAAGTCCTAGGGCGGCTCCTCCGCGTGGGTGCGCAGCTGCGCAGTGTCCTCCAAACACGGAGGGCCGTCCGGTGGCGCGGCGGTAGCCCCAGCAGCAGCAACACAGTCCTTGGGGGCGGGCAGAGGCGGGAATCAATCATAGCCTTGTCTAAAACAGATTTGTAATTATGTTTATCATTTGAGCATATGCATATGTTCCAGGAAATGAAGTAAATAGTTTTTCTCTTACAATTGTTGGCTAGGTTGCAATCCCTCTTGAATTCTTTTTTCCCCTCAGAATTTCTAACCATGGAACCCTGCCCAACATTTCTCTGAACTTTCTGAAACCGGCTTTACTAAATTCCAAAATATGTGTGAATTGAAACTCAGTGAGGGTTGTGACTATCTGTTCCCACTGACAACCCTCACTGTCACAAATTCCAAGATGACATGGTAAATTTTCCAGAGTGATCTGCTACTTTTACTTCATCAGCCTGTGCTTCCCTGTTGGTTAGGATCGAGTCCAGAATAACAGGTGTGTTTGTTTCTTCTTCCACCTTCTGAGAAACTCATGCCAGCAAGAGTTTCATTGGATGATCCACTCTTTGCAGAATTAGATTTTCAGCAAATGTCAGGATAGTTGAAATCCACTATTACTGCTATGAATTACTTTTGTCACAGTTTTGTTGTCTTTCTAGAAAAGCATTACCCACGATTTCCATCTTGCTAGGCAGTCTACAGCATAGTGCAGCAACAAGGGGCTGAAACAGATCAGGCAGCTTGAAGCCACCCCCGCCAAAGATACCTTGAGACTGTGGCAAACACACACCATGGTCCTGAAGTCACCCTCTGCCACCAGCCCAACAGGGGTGGAAAAGATCCACTTCCATTTGGGCTAGTTTGGGGCCAACTCAGGAAGCCCCAGTGCAACCCCCAGCACTCTGGGAACATGTGTCATCAAAACACCATGACTCCAGAGTGGCTTGAATCCACCCCCATCTTGGAGGTGTGCGCCGTCAAAACACCATGCCCCCAAGCTACCCAGAAGCCAGCTTTTCCGGCTGGTCTGTTCAGGCCCAATATCACTCTTTTTTCTCCCTCCCTCTGTTTTTGTCCACTTTCAACTAATCTTCCATTCTCAGTGACATGGTTTTCCAGACAGATGTGCACATTCTTTACATACAACATGACAGGTATATCTTTCCAATTAGTAATCTCATCAAATGTCAGAGCATCTATGCCTCTCTATTTAGGATTTAAGGTTCCTGCTAGTCATCATTTACTATTCTCCATGCATAAGTTTACAGGGGTCTGGGGTTTTGCATTTTTCTGGTATTCTTGTGGTATTTAACTTCAAATTACTAGAGTCTGCTTCCACTGTCTTGTGTCCCCATTTTTTCCAGTTCCAGTACTAGGGCTCAGTAGTTAGTGATGGGCTTTTGCTACCTTCTCCCCTCATCCCAGAAATTATCTTAAAGCCACCTTGATCAGGTATTCAAAGCTTTTACACCTTCCTGTGGTGTATCACATAATCTGCATAGAGGTCTTTGTATTGTTATCATAGGCAGTGGTCCGAGAAATCAGGCCTTTCCACACAATATTATCTGCGTAGCCAGCTGTTAACTTTAAGTATCCTTCTTTCTCTACCAAAGATCTTTGACAAGAAGACTTGCTGAAAACATTGCTTGTTTCTGCAGTTCCTTCACTTTTCTGTTCAAAAGCTTCAGAGTTCCATTCAACATTTCCTTTGGCTTCATCAGTTTTTCACACATGAATCAGTGGGAACAGATCGTAGTCATTTGATCTGATGAACCTTTGCAGTCTTCATTGAATGCTCTAGGAAGAGAAGGTACTTCCCCAGATTACATGCCCACTGTGCACATGGCTGCCTATCACACATCTGCTCCTTCTCATGTTACTGGTTCAATTTCTCTCATCCAAAATAATTCTTTTGGTCTAAAGAATTATATATTTATCCACTTCCTTACCTTTTGTCCTCCCCCTTTTTTCTTTTTTCTCTTTGGAAACAACCTGCTGCTGTCATCACATTTCCTAATAAATTGTACACGCATGTTTTGGAGCCTCCCATCCTCCTTTTTTAGGAGAGCTAGTAGCTTGCGGCTACTACAGCTTTAAATTCTGTTGTTGTCAGGCAGGAAGATAAAGATGGCACACACCCTTCAGATCACTGGAATACTTCTCTTAGTGCCTATAGAGCTAGGCATGCCAAATGGATCTGCCATTTTCCTGGTGTCTCTCTCAACCTTCTTTACTAAGCTCCCATCATTACTAAGCCCCTCACTCTCAGGAAATGGGTGACTTTGATTCAGAACTCACCTGCTCTGATTAGCCCTGGTTATGAACTTTAGCCCCAGGCATTTATATAGAAACAGATTTTTATATACAAGCCACCTGAATCAACAACCAAAGTTTCAACCCCCACCTCACCCCAGGTTAAGTAGTGATTTCAAGAATAAAAAAAGATAGCAAAACCATTGTAATACAATTGCAGGTTTCTACACAAAGAGGGAGGAAACAGAGAGAAGGAGAAAGAGAAAATGCACACAATTCTAGCTAAAATTGCAGGCTGAGTGTCAAACTATATGTTAAAAGGAGTGTGTATTCCCTGTAATAAACATTTACATTTTACACAGTGGGAATTAGAGATGTGTCCCTTGGTAATCATACTTGCAAATTAAGCCCATGTTTATTTTCCAGTCAAAAGAACAAAGCACGATAAAAGCAAAATATGTAGGTGAAGAAAATCACATGCTATGACACGTAGACATCTTTCATCACTGGTGAGAGTACCACTTCTAAAAAACATGCCTAAGGTATTGCCTCATTTGCTCCATAGTTAGATCAAGTAACTTAGTAGCCTTAGGATTTTAGAAAAACATCTTTTTAGACATTGCAGCTTAGCTCTTACACTACAGTTAAGGTTTTTTCCCCCCTAGTTGTTTATTTGTTTATGTGCCACCTTTCTCCTAATATGAAACAGCCCACAGTACAGATTCAAACAAAATGAAGGTTAAATTTATCATTTTTTAAATAATGAAAATAAATATTTATTTTTAGGCTTGAAGAAGCAATTGGTGGCCTTTGGAAAGGAAAAAAAGGAGGGATGGATGGAAAGAAGGGGAGGAGAGAAGGAAGATGGGGGGGTCTTTTCCCCTTGGAAAAAAGGGAGCTTGCTTTGGAAAGATAATGGGGGCCTTTGGAAGGCAAGGTTGGAGGGAATGAGAGAAAGAAGAGGATAGGATGAAGAATTGGGGGTCTTCTCACCTGGAAAAAGGGGGGCTTGCTTTGGAGAAGGGAAGGGAAGCATGGCTTTGTCTTTAATTCGAAACTGGTGCCAGTCCACTTTGCACAACTGCAGAGAAATTACATGGTCTATGGGTACATCCAGCAGGTCTTCCACTTTCCCTGGGGACAGGTTCATATTCCATTACAGGACTGCAGAGAATGATCTTTTTTTAAAAAAAAAAAAGTCTCTGAAATAATAAGACACCTGGCCATTAAACATCCTGGTTGCACTCTCCAAATATATGTTAATCACATAGTCTATATAGTAACTGCCTTCAAAACAGAAGCCCAACAATTCAAAATTGCTAGGATGGACCGGTAATAGGCAAAAAGCAGACTTATTGCCAAATCAGCTCCTATGTCAAATCTAAATACTGTATCTGTTTGACTATCTGATCAAAGGAGGTATATCAAACTGTGTATAGGTCAATGGGGATAGCATCATTCACTGAGTCACCCTTAGGGTATGAAAGATGATGCTCACAGAAAGGGCCAGCAACTATCCATCAATGACTTCTATAGCCATTTTTGTCTAACAACTTGCTCTAAACCATTAACAAATTTTAAATTCTTAGCCATCAATGGCCACCGAACACCACCAAAAGGGATATGAAAAACATCAACGAAACCTTGTCTCAAATATGAAGCTGCTTGATAATTGGGATAAGCACACATCCATCAAAGCAAGTTGTCTAGGTGTATAGGGCTAGGTCCCTTTTAAAGAAGGGAGAGGTCCAGTTGCTGACTTCTTTCCCCTTTTTGGTCACATTGGTTTCATTGAGAACACCTTACCTTGGAACAATTCCAAGTGGAGTGGTTTGCTCCACATGTGAAACACTCATGTTTAAATTTGCATGGCTTATGGTTGCAGATGCCATGCAACTCAAATTCCCAACACAACAATTTATTTGCTTGCCCAGTAACCTGTTGAGGACAAAAGGAACCAGGGCCACCCACCCTTTGACTAAGATGGCCACTGTGCGTGTATTCACCTTGAATTGGTCTGGATGGGATCATGTCCCAATGAGTTGAAGGTTAAATGGCTGTTCTCAAGCAAAAATCTTTGTCATAGAGGAGCCAAGCTGGGGCGTGCAATCATCCTGGATTCCAAACCACAAATTCAGTTCAAACATTCCCCTCTGAATATGTCCACTTTCATAATACACATTACAGAACTCATTAAAGGGAAGTAATATTTTAAACTCTAACTGGGAAATTAAAACAGAATAAAATTCTTCAATAGTGTTGGTGGCCTGAAATAAAAGAAAGCTGAGGCAGTGGTTGGCATGGTCCAGAATTTCGGTGTTTTCAAACAGTATTTTTTGCCCAGGATGGTTTGTGGCATGTTCTGCTACTGGTGACTTTTCTGGCTGACCCAGTCTGCAGTGTCTCTCATGTTCCTTGATTCTTGTTTGCACACTGCGTTTGGTGGTCCCTATCTAGAACATGACCACATAGCCCGAAAAACCCACAAAAAACTATGGATGCTGGCCATGAAAGCCTTCAACTTCACATAACAGTGAATAATTTCAGTAGTTTATTCCAGCTACAAGAAAGCCTTCAAAAACAATAGTTTTTTTTCAGGCTATTTGCAATTCAGGATTTAGTCTATGCAAAATTTGCATGTGGTTGTTTTGCAAGAAAACAGCATTTTCTCTGAAGGCAACAGCATTTGCTGAATGGAAAATAATACTTCAATGCAAAAATATTACTTCCTGCACAGAAAATGCTATTTCCACTGTTTTCTATGTAAATCAACCATTTGTAAATTTTACACAGAACAAACCCCCATTACAGCTTTTTTTTTCTGCACATGAATTAATATTTCTATGTTGTGCAGGAAACAGCATTTTCTGTTTTCTGTGCAAAACAACCATATGCAGATTTTACACTGAATAAGTCCCAAACTGTGAAGGTTCTTGGCAGTCCACAATTAATCTTAAACTTAAAATTAAACTTTCTGCATTGCTGAACTCTTCCAGACCTGCAACTTGTTCTCTTGATACAATTCCTATTCATCTTCTAATGTCTATAGCTCCTTCTTTTTTGCCCTTGCTTCTCTATATTTTTAACTTCTCTCTCTTTATGGGTTCTTTCCCTTCAGTATTTAAACATGCTTTAGTTTCCCCTATTCTGAAAAAACATTCTCTTGATCCCTCTTCTTTATCTAGCTATTGTCTGATTTCTCTTCTTCTTTTTCTTTCTAAGATTTTGGTCGTTTACTCTCGCTGTCTTGAGTTTCTTAAAGCCAACTCCATTCTGGATCCCTTTCAGTCCGGTTTCCGCCTATGGCATTCTACAGAAACAGCTCTCACAAAGATCTCGGATGATCTTTTACGAGCCAAAGCTAATGGCCTTTACTCTGTTCTTGTTCTTCTTGATTTGTCTACGACCTTTGACACCATCTTCTAGTTGACCTTGGATTCTCAGACTCTGTTCTTGACTGGTTTAGATCTTATTTCTCAGACAGATCTTTTACAGTGGTCACGGGTGGTCAGGCTTCATCTTCTGCTCCATTATCTGTTGGAGTTCAGGGCTTTGTTTTGGGTCCCCTATTGTTTTCTCTCTACACTTTGTCCCTAGGAAAACTCATTAGTTCATTTGGCTTTTCCTATCATTTGTATGCTGATGACACTCAGCTGTATCTTTCCACCCCTGACCTTTCTCTGAGTCTTGAACAGCAAGTTTCATCTTGTCTTACAGCTGTCTCTCAGTGGATGCGGCATTGATGTTTGAAGCTCAGTATGTCCAAAATGTAGATTCTCGTTTTTCCAACTACTCTTCAATACCCCTTTTTGCTTCTGTTGATGACATTTCTATTTGACCAGTCCAGGAAGCCTGTAGTCTTGGTTTTATTTTTTATTCTTCTCTATCATGTATCCTCCAGATCAAGGCCACAGCTAAAGCATGCAGATTCTTTCTATACAATATTGCCAAAATCCAACCATTTCTCTCTGCCTCTACTGCCAAGATTCTGGTCCATGCCTTAGTGGCCTCACAACTTGATTTCTGTAACCTCCTTCTGGCAGGGCTTCCTCTTTCTCACCTCCATCCTTTAATTTCTATCCAGCATTCAGCGGCACATATTATTACATCCTCCCACTGCTTCAACCATATCTCTCCTTTATTGTCATCCCTTCACTGATTTGCCCTCCCTTTACGTATTCAGTATAAGCTTCTGTTATTGACATTTAAAACCCTACATGGGCTGGCCCCTCCTTATTTATCAGACCTTCTTTCTCCTCACCTTCCCACTCATACCCTCTGTTCTAGAAGGCAAGATCTGCTGTCTCGGCCTAAGATTTTCACTGCCTTGTCCCGGCTTCATCCCTTTTCACTTGCTGCCCCTCACTCCTGGAACCTCCTTCCCACATGAACATGGCTCATCACTTCTTTGACCGGTTTCAAAACTGAGTTGAAGACCATCCTGTTCAGGGAAGCATTCTCAGGCATTGTGTGATTGTTACTGAATGTTTTTAATTTGTTGCCTTCCTTATTTCATTGAACCCTTTCCTGTATTATTATGTATTATTTTATATGTATTATTCTGTTATTTCATAGAATGTACGTGATGGGCAGGTTTAATTTTTTATTTGTTTTACTGATTGTATGTACAGCGCTGTGTAAATCTACAGCACTATATAAATAAAGCATAATCATCATCATCATCATCATCTCATCAGGGTTTCTTGACTCTCCCAATCATGTTTTTCAACTGTTTTAGAACATTGTTGAGTATTTTTTCCATCACACTCCATTTATCTGAAGTGGTGCCTGGGAGCTATTAGTAGCTATTGTGCTGTAACTTGTTAATCTTCAGTATGACAGAGTTCTGCTTGATTGACATGTAAAGCTACAACCTTGCAAGCACATTACATCTACAGTACAAAGCCTGGCACAGAACTGCAGGTCTTTAGTTTTCCAATGCCCAAATCAGCCATGTTTTTGTGTCACTATGGAAGACACCCATTGCCGCTGTTCTGTGATGGCAGAAGTGGTAAACACAAGGGTGTACTGGCAATGCAGATTACTTTTGCATTCAGCATCCTCGCACTCCATAAAGTGAGGTCAGATTCTGTGAACTCCACTTGCACAATTTTAACACTTCTCTTTACAAAAACAGGATTACCCTAACTAAACCTGGAATACATTACTGCTAGGCCTATTATTGTTCTTCTTTGGTAGCATAACAGCAATGCACTTGGTAATTTAATACCATTCCCATTTCATTTAAATAAGAAATGCAAGTGCTTTCTTGGAAAATGAGATCGATTGATATTGTCTGGTGAAAGAGATTATAGACAACAACTTTCAGTGCCAAACAAGCACCGTGACATTATTCTATGCTAATGAGGTGGAAGTTTTCCCAGTTGGATATCCTGGGAAAACCAACTATTATTATCCAAGTGCTTCATTGCAAATGACTGCATTGTGCTTTGAAATTAAGCTTTTCCTGGTCTGTCTTTTCTGCATCATATTTTAGTGATTCTTAAGATACATAATATAAAAATTTAAAGACCTGCAAGGTTATGATATTAAGCTTTTATTCCTAGCTGATACTCTGTGAAATAGCAATGTAATCAAGGCAACAGAGAGCCCAAGTGATGAGAGCCTGGAACTTTTGTAATGCTCCAAAGGTGAAATGTTTAGTTTCCATATTTTTATTTTTATTGTAAAGCATAACATTATCGTTTGCTTGCACTGCAAAGGGACATACTACCCAGACATTAGCTTACAATGGGACTAGACTGACAAAAGAGTTTGATTTCAAAATCCAGATAGAATTGTAATTGTATCTACTAAATTTAATTGTCATTGAATCTACTAAATGCTAATCCTTTGTTTTTATTTCTGTAAGACACTTGGTGAAAAAGTGAAATTTGCATTTGTCTTACAGTTTGCATTTTTTAAAAAACACCTAGTGTTGAATTAACTTTAATGTAATTGTGAAAGAATTTCATTTTACATTTTAAAGGGAATTTTTGTTTCATATAAACATACAGTAAATACCATTTTAGAGCATGCTCTTTTTATACTGCTTAGGGAGAGAGAGGGAGATCTTTTGGGGAGTGTGGGAATATGTATAAATCTGTGGTCAAATGTTTGGTCAGTGAACCACTGGAATAATTTAGATAGTTCATAAATGTGGAGGGAAATACAGTATCCTTAGGGTAGTCAGGTGGTAAAACTACAATATTGAGATCAATTATATTTGTATAATATCAAGGTTTCACATCATGATTTCAAGAAAGATTTTTATTTTAAAAAACAAACATATTCTTTACATAATTGAAATTGTGGCCCTAGAACTTGGAATGTTCATCCTGAGTATCAACAAGGATGCTGTGGATTTTATTAGTTTGCCTAAACAACCGATCTTAAACCAAGATACATTTGAAGCTCAGCCCAGTCATAATAAATAGCTGAAGCCTAACATGCTTTTCTTTTCTTAAGTACCCAGCCTGGATCTGAAGAGACATTTGCTGTAGATTGTAAAACTTGCAGTGAACTTTGGCCAAGCTTCAAAAGATGTTCAGTATAAAAGCTCAGGGGATTCCTTAACTATGGGGTTGGCAAAGGGCAGGTTTGGCCGGATTTTTTTTTTTCTTTTGAGGTTTTCTTATCTTCAGTTTCAAACTTTATAACCTCTAAAATTGATTTCAGAGTATACTGTCAGTGCACAAAGGGTGTGTGTACATGATAAGGGAACATGGGACAAAAATCTCCTAAACTTAACTAACTGCTTAGTTAACAAGAACTGGCCCACCTTAGCTGCCTTGAGAGTCATTAGGCCCTCAGATATCAGTTCTCAGAGTTAATTTTTTTTCTTGCATGTTTGTAATGAACCTAATCTTGGTCACAGCATTAGTTCCTGGCAGTGTTATCATAGGTGGAACTCTGAAAACTCTGAAAATCAGAGAGTATCCAATCCAGGGTTTGTTTTTTACACTCACATTATTAGAAATGAATTCAAAGATATAGCCGTGTTACTCTGTAGAATCAGTATATAGAGAGATCTATGACACTAACTGAAAGAAAGAAGTTGACGGCATGAGCGTTTGCACACTTAAGCCTACTTCCTCAGATGCATGATTTTCTCCTAAGTGTCATTAATGTCTTTCTACATTTCTTACATAAGTATTAACACCCAACAGCCACTTCTCATCAACACTTTAAGCATACATTTTCTCCTGTGTGACCTTTTAATTAATGAGATTCTCTCTCTCTCTTTCTCTCTTTTTCTTTTCTCCTTCTTTCATATTCAAGTTGGGAACAAGGCACATTGTGGAAACAATGCAAGCTGCAGGGCATTCTGTCAATACTCTGTTTATGTGTGGTGGGCTGAGCAAGAATCCTCTCTTTGTACAGATGCATGCAGATATCACCGGTAAGTCTGAAGATACAGGGCAAACGTACTACTTTAAGTGATCCGACCTTTGGTCCCAATTAATTACTCAGCGAGATATATTAAAAATCCACGTCACAATTAGAATTGATTCCAGTAAGATTTAAATCCAAGCAAACTGTCCTCTGGGTGTAGACTTTAAGCTTGGTGGACCTGGTAACTAGGATTTCATCTGAAGTGCCATAAGAATTACTTAATTTTTTTCCCATTTCAGTGAGCTTGAATTTCTGATGGTTATATTTAATTAAAACCATAACCAAATCTTGGTTATTTTCTCTTGGTCCAATGTGGCAATCATATTTATTTGTATCGGGGGCACTGCGCTCCAGTGGTTCCATTCCTACCTCTCAGGCAGATTCCAGATGGTGATGCTGGGAGACAGCTGCTCCTCTAAGAGAGAGCTGACATCTGGTGTCCCTCAAGGCACCATTCTGTCCCCCATGCTATTTAACATTTACATGGGAGAGATCATCCGGAGTCATGGAGCACGGTGTTATCAGTATGCTGATGACACCCAGATCTATCTCTCTATGTCTCCAACTGATACAGTGACTAAGGATGGTATCTCTCCTCTGGATGCTTGCCTGGGGTCAGTAATAGGCTGGATGAGGGAAAACAAACTCAGGCTGAATCCAGTGAAAATGGAGGTACTCGTGATTGGCACCCCAAGTCCAGGGATGGAGTTTTGTCACCCAGTCCTGGATGGGGTCACACTTACCCCTAAGGACAAAGTTCGCAGTTTGGGAGTACTCCTGGATCCATCTCTACAGTTATCATCTCAAGTAGATGCGATGGCCAGGAGTGCTTGGTACCAGCTTAAGCTGATACGCCAGCTGTGTCCCTAACTGGATCGAAAGGACCTTGAAACGGTGGTACACGCACTGGTAATCTCTCGCTTAGACTTCTGTAATGCGTTCTACATGGGGCTACCTTTCTACCAGGTTTGGAAGCTTCAATTAATTCAAAATGCAGCAGCCAGATTCATCACTGGAACTTCCAGGTCAGATCATATAACACCTGTCCTAAAATCCTTACACTGGCTGCCAATTAGCTTCCGGGTGCAATACAAAGTGTTGGTTGTTACCTTTAAAGCCCTATATGGCTTGGGCCTGAGTTACTTGAGGGAACGCCTCTTCCTACACAATCCGCCCCGCACCCTCAGGACAACACGGAAGAATCTGTTAGACTACCCAAAGGTCAGACTAACAGTTACTTCCAAAAGAGCATAGCTATGGCCCCCAGGTTGTGGAACAATCTTCCGGAGGAGATCCTTCTCATCACAACCTTAGATGATTTTAAGAAGGCACTAAAGACGGGTCTTTTCCGGCGGGCATACCCACCTGACCTTCTATAAAGAACTTTAGGAAACCCCACTTCTGGTCATAACAGCATAACTGCCCACTGCCCTGCGACTACTGTAATTGAGATTTTTATACTTGTAATGTTTTTATGATATGTATTTTATACATGATTGCCTGTATGGAGATTTTTGGTTGTAATCCTGCTTCGATCCATTGGAAGAAGCAGGAAAATGCAAACAAAGTTCTTATTCTTATTCTTATTCTTATTTTCATTTCATTTTTTTATTTAATAGCAAATTCTGTTGGGAAGACCAATTCTTAAATTTACTCGGACTCATTCTTTATATGGAAGTATTTTTGGAAATGTGGAAAACATCTTTAGTTCTGAAAACCTTAAGAGGAAAAGCAGAATCATTAACTTTGTGTACGGATATGTATAAGAGGAGCCAATATGGTTTAAATCAAGTCTTAAGCTTGGATTTTAGGTATTTAGCATGCAGATTTGCATTACTTGAACATCAAACCTGACTTCTAAGTCTGATGCAGGAAGAAAGATGAAAATCAGCATTATGTAATTACATTTCATGATAGCAGAAAAACTGAACCAAATGACACAAGGTCTTGACCTAGGATGGATATATGCAACAGACTATTGCCACAGTTGTGCTTTCTATTTGTCAAACAAGATTTTATCAAGTCCACACCTTTCCTTATCTAATTCGCGTAGCCTTGGGATTGAGAGCTGCTTTCTGATGTCTAAAATTAAAGATCTATTAATAGATAATTCTGATTAAATTTTAAACTGGGGTTCTTTGACTGTATCTAATAGGGAAGTACAATGAAGGACAAAGAGGCCTTTCTGTGGTTTTGGAATTTTTCCTGTTTGTAGGAACTGACTGACAGAGGATGTCAAAGTTCATCTGACTAAATGCTTTTGGTCCTCTTGCTCTCATTAAAATCTATCTGATAAAATAGCTAACATTCCTGTATCAATCCCCTATTCTTCCAGGAAAAAGACAGAGAAATTCTGAATATATTTCTATTAAATGCAATCCCCCATTAGCCAATTATACAGGCTACCAAGAGATAATTTCATAGACCACTTAAAAGCCGCAGAATCAGATTGTTCAGATGGTTGGATGAATGCATTCATTGTGAAGGAACTTGCAGAGTAGAATGCAAGTGGCCAAGTTTTGAAAGTAACGTTTAAAATGTGACAGTAAATTTAATTCTTAATTTAGCTATCAGATCAGTTTAAACATTTTTTTGTGTCCAAATATTTTTATGATGAAGATTCTACAAATTTCATCCATACCTCCTATGCCAAGCTGGTAGTCAATACAACACACAGTTGCATGAATGAGAGGCTGCGGGAAAATCAGGAGGCAGGAAAATACTTCCCTCTAGTTCACCGATTTTTTTAAAAATTATGAGGCATTAATATGTCCTTTGCCCTCCCATGTTTGCCTGCAGCATTGTAGGTCTTCCCTTAAATGGTTCTGAAATACTTTATAAACATTCCAGGAATTTGTAACTTTTTCAGAGCTTGGGAAAGTTATTTTCTGCACTACAATTCCTAAAATCATCTAGCCAGCACAGTCGGTGTGATGGTGGTGGAATTTTGGGAGCTGTAATTGAAAAATTAACTATTGTGAGCTCTAATCCTTTGCTTCTCAGTAATCTGCACCTAAAACAAGGCAATCAAATACATTATAGAACCAGAAGGAGCGTCTCACTCTCTCACAAGAGAAGATGTTCTGGGTGCCAGCCCAGACACCCAGTTGCACTATCGCATGAGTTGTCCTCTAGGTTGTTAAGGCCTTAAGCCTCTTCTGTTTTTGATTGCCATTCTTTTCTTTCCTATCTGACACATTCTTCAACTCCTGGTGACCCCTGAGAATGCTCAATCTTTTTTGCTCTGTATTGCAGTTCCCTTGGTCCCTTTGGGACTGTGCATTCTTTAGAATATTATTGTTGTAATTGTTATTTTTACAAACCTCAGTGTTATCCTGAGCTTGCTTATGTGTTCCTCTGCATGAATGAAACTGTTTTGGTTCTAGCCCTTTCAGCATTCACTAACTTCACAACTACAAGGAAGAACAGGATAGAAAAAAGAAGAGTGCTAGGTCAGTCAGATACAGTGTAATCAGTATAGTGCATGATGTAAGCTTGTATAATATGAAGTCAAAGGCTTTCATGGCCAGCATCCATAGTTTTTTGTGAGTTTTTCGGTCTATGTGGCCATGTTCTATTATTTTTTAAAAAAATATTTAGAGTATTTATACCCCCCTCTTCAGCCACAAAGGCTCCCAGAACGTCTTACAAATGGTTAATTAGATAGTTCTCTGCCCTCAGGCTTACAGTCTAAAAAGATATGACACAAAAGGAGAAGGGAATTGAAGTGGGGAAGGGGATCAGATCCAACAGTTCTTCTCTCCCTCTGAGGCCTGAATCATGGCAGATGGACTGGAGGGAGGGCTCTGCTTCTTAGTCCAGGCCAGGCCCGATGAACCTGGGACTGCATCTCATCCTTCAAGAGTTTGTTCCTAATGTTCTAGAAGAGTTTGTTCCTGATGTTCCACCAGCATCTGTGGCTCACATCTTCAGAGAATGCTGGCATGGAAGTGAGTGGGGTATACATATCATATTTCAATTTTCTCTACAATTACAAAAAATGTCTCCCTATCGCACCCACACACTATAGGTATAAGTACCACAGAGAACAGATAGATAGATAGATAGATAGATAGATAGATAGATAGATAGATAGATAGATAGATAGATAGATAGATAGATAGATAGA